>NC_090928.1:1001177757-1001480787 GCF_040938575.1 Ambystoma mexicanum
TTAGACAGCTCTGCTCGCTGTCGCTGCACACCAGTATGTCATCTATGTATTGAATTATAGTGCTTGGTACTTCGATGTTCCCTAGGTCCTCATGCAGTATCCTGTTAAAGATACTTTTGCTCTCACAGTACCCCTGGGGCAAGCGTCTGTGTTCATAGTGCTTCCCGCCCAGGATGAATACAGTAAGGTACTGTGAGTCTGGATGGAGAGGCACTGAAAAAAATGCATTTTTCAAATCAACCACCGTGAAATGGGTAGCTTCTTAGGGAATGCTACACAAAATGGATGCCGGGTTGGGAACAAGTGGAAATTCTTTCTGTACAATGTAATTAAGGGGCCTTAAATCCTGAATTATCCCCCAACTGCCCACTGTTGCTTTTTTAATGGTGTATATAACCGTATTGCATGGTGAGGTGGAGGACACTATGATTCCTTGGTGTAATAGGGTCTGCAGTGTTTCCTGAATCCCCTCCTCCACCTCCGTGGACAATGGGTACTGTTTTTCTCATGGGAGTATTGCTCCTGGTTTTAGTGTAATTCTCACAGGGGTCACTTGTTGTAACATCCCTATATCATGTGGGTTTGTTGTCCTTAAGTGTGTGGGGACATATTGCAAGTCTGTCTCACTGAATGGGGGTGGTTCACTGACGGCCAAGAAGGGGCTTTGCACTTTCCTGTATTGCACATTTCAAGGATTATTTCTCCATCATTATTGCCATCCTCAAAGAGGTCCTCCTGTGTCATTTCCCTTAAGGGTACATTAGGATTGATACATAACTGTTGACACCCGTGGGTGTCAGTTCCTAGCGCTACAATCCTTTTAGCAGCCACAAGCAACCCTTTTAAATCTAATGACAAGATCATCCCAGCAACCACTTTGCGGAGTGCTACAGGTCGAAAAATAAAATCTACGGGTCCTCTCCATTCCTTTCTGGTAATCTGGGGAACAGCGCGGCAAAGTACTTTGAGGCCATAAACAAACATGTCTGGGTTGATCGAAATACCCCTCACCACCACCTCACTGGCCACAGCATGTATTACCAGCATCACTAGGAGGGAGCACATGCCAGGGGTGGTGCAGACAATCCCTCTGTCTGTGAATGATATTGTCATGTTTAATTTGTTAAGCAGATCCCTACCAAGCAGGTTGACAGGAGAGGTCTTGGAATAAAGGAGGGGTGCCTGTACAACCTTCCCTCCCACCTTGACGTCTAAGTCTTTTGTGTAAGTAACGTTAAAACAGCCCCAGAGAATCCCTGCATGTCGAGAGTCTTTCCTGATAGTGGGAAATTTCCTTCACTAATGCATGACTTCTCTGCTCCCAAGTCCACCATGAAGATGAATTGTTTATTTCCTATCCCTGCCCCAACCAATGGTTCCGCTTCTGGATGTGAGGTCATCAACAGTACTGGACACACAAGTACTCTCTGTGGGCTGTCCTAGTCAGGGTATGTGTCTGTTCCAGGGAACAAAAAAGGATTTACCACCACCACAATTGCTCCCTGATAGGGGGACACTGCTCTGTTTGGTGCAGTTGAAAAAGGGTGTCTGCTCTCCACAGTTTGTTGGTTGGGGCAGTGTTGGTGTGGCTGCACGGCTTGCTGCTGGTGTGTCGGGTTGTAAGGACTGGGGATTGGGGAGGCAATTGTGTATAGGCCTGGTGATTCTCATATGGGATTGAGGACATTCCCTTGGGGCTACCTAAGTGAAGTACCCATAAGGCTGTTGACTGTAGTTATAATTCCTCCCCTGTCTAATGAGACATTCTCGCGAAAAGTGTCCCCACCTCCCATACGACCAGCACTGTCCTGGTCCGCCACCCCTTGGTGCCTGTCCTCAAACTCCCCCACCTCTTTGCCCTCGGAACCACCTCATTCTCGCTGTTGTCCTCCTTGCCACTGGGGCCCTGAAAAGTTTTGGTTTCCTCCCCACTGTCCTTGTCTGTTGTCAACCCACACTGCTGCCATCCTCGCTTGTGTTGCGATGGAGGCACACCCTTCCTCTCCCATGTGTTCTGGGGGCAGCGCTATTGATACCGCTGCTACCTTCACTAGTTTATTTTGAACTAGTTTTGTTTCCTCTGTCTGCCGCCTCTGAACAGTTTCTTTCTCACACTCTATGATCCTCCTAGAATGGTGCACTATGATGCTTTGATCTTTGGCCCTCCCTTTGCTTCCACGCCAGCTATCGTATCGAGGGCCTTCTGCACTTCCTTGGGTAGCCTTCTTTTCACAATAAAATAAAACAAGGACGTTGATTTTCCCAGGTGCTGCACATTTCTGCTCTCCACATCTCTTGGGCCCTGAGAATATATTGCGCAGCAACTTCCTCATCCCCCATTGTGCATTTCATTATTGATTGTAAGTCTGGGGTGTCTGGGAATATGCATGGCAGCACACTCCACACTTGGGCTCTAATTATGTTAAATGACACCCCATTATGGGCATCATTACTTAGTGTTACTCTCCGGTACCCAGCTTTAATCCACACTGTCTCTGCATGACCTCCCACTGCTTCTACTAGCAGGCTCTTAATGTCTCTATTGCTAGGGGTAACCCTGCCGTGTTTTTCTTAAATGCGTAGATCCATTTCCCCACCTCTGTTGTGAGTTGTGGTAGGGCCTTAAGGCGATTATGTTTCTCCATTTGTGCCCAGGGGACATAGTGGGGTCGCACTGCGCCCTTGTGTATTAAGGGCATTTGTAATTTTGCCTTTCCTTTCCCGTCCTTGCTTGTACTTCCCTTCTTCCATTGCTAATGCTATCCTACCAAACCTTTCCCTTATACCTTCCATCCCATAGGCTCTCTACTCTTGGTGTAGTTATGTGCGCTTGCTCGGCCCTCCCTCTGTATCCTCTTCTGTGTCATCAAAATTATGTTACATTATGTTAGTGGCATTTGTTTAGCGCGCTTCCACCAAAAGGTATCTTTGTGCTGTAGAGAGGAGGGGGCAGCCCAAGCGGAGCGGGAGTTAACAAGAATAAGTAGGTTTCAACAGCTTTTCTAAAGGCCAGGTAGTTCGGGATTTTTTTTATTAGCTGCGGAAGGTTGTTCAATAAGACTGCCGCAGCCACAGAAAAAGCTTGACCACCCACCCACTCCAATACTCCTCGTCCCCTCTCCGGGATACCACATTCTCATACCCCAGACTGTCTGTTACTCCGTCCCGTTCTATATGAACAGTTCTTATGGGTGCACTGTCTATTCTGAACAGGAACTCACCTGACATCCACTCATCCCTGGGCGGCTGTGGGGGTCAACCTGCGGGCAACATTGGAACCTCTGCCACCTGTGTTGCTTCAGAGGCTGCTCTCAGCCTTGCCAATTCTGTGCATGTCGATGCTAATGCTACCTCTAGGTCTCTTGCACTTACCCCTGTATGGGTCAACACCTCTGGGGGTTCGACATACTGTGGGAGTGGGACAGTACTTAGGGCGGCCATTATAGTCCCTCCTGACACATAAATCGGGTTGGTGCACCATTCCAGAGTCTGTGTAGCTAGCGGGTATATCCCCTTTTTCATCTCCCCTTTTCCCGCAGCTTCCTCTATACTCGTCTTTATGTCCTTATCCGATGTCACCCCTCCACTTCAGCCGGTACCTCTGCTTCTTCAAACATTCTCCAGAGGTCCAATATTTCCAGTCTACTTTATAACTGTTTTCCCTTATACTTTGCGTTCAAGTAGGTGGACATGTGGTCCAGGGCACATCGGTCAAAGAATCCCTGCTCGGGCCAGAAGCAGAGCATTCTCTCCCCTTTAGTCTCCGTCACCCATTGGCTGTGATACTTTCAAATGTTCTCACAGTACAGGGGCAGGGGTTTACACATATGGTCTATGGGTGTTTCCGTCCCCATGGTTGTGTCTGGGATGTGTCTTGTGTCGGGGTTATAGTAGTACTGCTGTGCCACAGTTAAATCAGAGATGAGTCCAATATCACTTAAAACATGTACCCCTTAATCGTGCCTCTAATACCAGTCAATACTGTCAAAAAGCTCATAACAAAAAAACCAACATCAATTCACTTTTCCCTCTCCCACGTTCCCCACTGGAGCTTCTTCATTAATTCCCTACACGTTCTTCCGATGTGCTCACACACTTCACACACGCCCCCCCTAGGCCTCCTCCGTACACCCTGAGCTCTCTAATTATACAGAGCTCCTATGTTTTTCCTTATATTTTCTTCTCACATTGGTCGAGACAGCGCATAAGTGGCCCCACCCTTTTCCCTCACTTGGGGCGGCTCACGTACTCCTTTTTCATTATCCTTAATATTGTCTTTAAAAAATAAATCAAAAGACAAGACCAATAAAAAAATCTCTACAATCTACAAACCACACTTAACTTTCACTTTCATTCACTGCGTGTTCACCCTTTTCACACTGCTCTACACATCCAACCCTACTTTGTTATCCCTTGCAGGCTATACTCACGTGTTCACATTCTTCAGAAAGCCTCTGTTAATGGGGAATCCACAACAGTCCTAGGCCTCTCCATGGGGCCGTACGCGGTTTCAATGAGCAGGCGAGAATTCTGCAAAGATGGCACCCACAAGGGCCACTCAGCATATGCGTTTTGGGGCTGGTTACTGTAGGTGGGCATGGCCCTTCCAGAAAGAGGCCACCTGGATACCTCTGCAAGTACGGGGACGATGGAATCAGTTTGTAAGGGTCACCACAATTAAGGCAAGTCCCTTTCTATGCACACAGAATAAAGACAATCCGCTAGGGCAATAGGCCAGGAGATTGCATTGCAATGATAACAAGGTTTAATTGTACAGAATACAAATATCAGCAAAGGACTCTGCTGCTCGAGAAAGCTCTGACTCGTCCTGCTACAAAGAGGAGCTTAAAAGCCTGACAATCATCATTACATACAGTTCTAATTGGTGCCACTGTTTGGAGGCAACCTACACATGGGCCTGCTGCATAGGGGCTGCCAGGATGTAATTGGTTGGTTGTTTCCTGTTGGTCAGGATCCACGTGGGTCAGCTGGGCTCAACCTTGCATGAAGGTCAGGGCACACATTATTACATTGTTTAATTCTAAACGAAACATGCTAAGCCTGGTTATTATATCATGGGGGCAGGCACCTGGCTGGCACAGGAAATGGTGCCAGGGGGAAGGGAGAATAAAATTCAGTCACGCTAACACACACATTCAGGATGTTGTTGATACTGCAGTTCCCGCACTCAAGGTCTCCACCCGGGGTTTTGACCTTTAATTGATCCCTCCGTGTACCTCGTGTTACAAGAGACGTGTTTTCATGCTTGGAAAAATACAGCCACTCATGCTTAGATCTTCTGTAGACACTTGATTTGTGTTGTGCCAGGGGTGTTGTACACATATTGGGGGATACACAGGTGAGGTCATCAGGTTAGTGGTGTGGGGCTGGCTCTGGACTGGCTGGCTGGGGGTTAGAGGCCTACTGTCAGTTTAGTGGAGATGAATGGATGCAGTGAGGAGCCTCGTGGTGTCTCACGCTCTTGCAGGGTGCATTCCTTCAGAAGAAACTAAATATTCACAACACTGAAGGGACAATGGGGAAGTGGTCATCTGTGGGAATGGGGATTTACGGATTCATTCAGTCTTAATGTGATTGGGCCTAGTGAGCAGAGAATGTGAACAGCGCGATCCTGCAAACGTAATCCTTTTACCCCTAAAACAAAATGGAGTCATGTGCTATGGGTGTTCTAGTGCCACGCATCTACTGTTGGCGCTACAGTGGCTCTATATGTTGTCTAATAGTGCGGATGCCCCTCCTATCATACACTAAATCACCTCATATGGTGTTCGCCTTACCTGAAAGTGCCTAAGGGGGTGGGATAGGCTAATTTCCATCCCAACAGCTGTTACCCAATCAATTTAGATTTTGTATCAGCTCAGAGTCCATACATGAAGACCTACTGAAGTGTAAATTTCAATGTATTTTTAAGAATATTTATCTTGAGATAAGCTCATGTGGGGGAGGCAATCCCTCCTGCAGTTTGGGATTTCTTCTTAGTGCTGGGCCCAAAGTATATTTTGGATGGCTGAGTAAGGACCTACCCCTTCAAATGGAGAATCTACAATCCTCTGGGGTATCAGCCCTATCCCCATCAGCAATATATATCCTGGGTTGAACAGACATTTAGCTTATTGTCAGGCTCAATGATAGACCGATAAACCCAGTACTCTCAAAGCCACATTAGAACACCTATCTGGCCATGGAGAGGTAAACAGCAATGCATTCCCTGGATAATTGCTAACATTGTAACATGTTACTTTAACATTTAATAGATTTACAAAATGCTGATTTTTTTCTGCCATATATTCTTGAAAAAATCATCGACTTAGTTTTGACTGCTGTTGCACTTGCAAAATTATCACAGCCTGCATACCCTTCTTGATGATTGCATTGACAAGTTACTAGTTACCCAAAACAATGCCATCAGTGCTGCCCTTAACATCCCTAGGAGATCTCACGGTATTACCCAAATTGACCTTTTACAATTGACCTTTTGCACAATTGAGCTAATTATAGTGGTCCTAATTGACCTTCTGCACAATTGACCTTTATATTATTTTAGTTATGTTATATATGTATTGGGTTGGTTTTGGATTATAAATAATATAAGGGTTTGGGTAGGGGGTTTGGATTGGGTAGGGGGTTGCGAGGGGGATTTCCCCGTATATATGTCCTATGTGACCTTCTAAATTAGGTCAATTCTCCCGAGGTCAATTGTGAAAAGGTCAATTGTGAAAAGGTCAATTAGTATACAACCGATCTCACATCTCTGATACTAGATGCGACCTACACTGACTCCCCGTCGCGCACATAATTTCTCTCAAAACTCTAGCCCTAGCTTACAAGGCCCAGAACAATCTGGCACCTGATTATCTCATTAAGCGCTTCACGCGTCACTCTGCTAATGGACCCCTGAGGTCTGCCTTTGTCAATACACTTTGTATACCAAACTTCAAGCTTCAGACTGCTGGAGGAACAAGTTTCCCAGTCCTTGCGGCCAAACTTTGGAACACTATACCTACCCCACTCAGAACAGAACCGATGTTCCATTCCTTCAAGAATAAAATCAAACTCTGGCTCTTTGAGCTTGATGCGATCACCATGTCCATCTAACAGGCTTTCATATTATTTCCACCGGTGCTACCTGTGGAACTCCTCACTCTGTATCGCTGTAGTTTTTCCTTTCATTCTTTCTCGCTCTCAAGTGCTTTTTGCTGTCTGCTATAGTATTAATACCTGCAATGTCTATAGTAACATCTGTAATGATGCACCTGTATGTAACTTGTTTTAAGCCTGAAATTATCCACCTTGTTAAGATTGTCTTCCGTGGGAAACTTGCTGACTTGTGTGTAACCATCTCCTTGTAAATTATGCGCCCAGATGCCCCAGGGCAAGGTGCGCAATACAAATACAAATACAAAAAAGAATACCCTATGTACATCACATGCTTTGATTGAGATACACTGCTAAGTTAAATCAGAGCCTTTCCCAACGTGATGCTTCATTTCAAATTACATGCAACACTTGGCAGGTAAAATGCAGAACCTCTTTAGAAATGGGCTTTCAGCATTTCTTGGTGTTATTGTAAAGCTTACGTGGACCAGTTCTTGGGCCTTTTCACATTTTGCTCCACACTATTTTCAGGGAATGGGGTGATCATTGATTTATCTGACATGCTGCTCAGTATTTCAGAGGCTGTACATTTCTAGTTTCCAGAATTTGGTAAAGTGCCTCAGTGTTTTAGTGCAGTAAAGTACCACCCTTTCTGTTCATTGATGGAGAAAAAAGTGCACCATAGCTAAGACAGCCAAGCTCTTTTTCAACATTTTGCACTTTATTCAGTCAGTCTCCATTTCTATATATTTCTTTTACAAAGCGCACACATACACACACACACGATCAACATAACCAAATTGTCAATTTCAGTTACATAGACCATTTGACTGGAATTATGATTATGGGCTAACACAGAGTAAAGGGGGCACTTTTTCGTTTTTGTTCCTTAAAATCATGGAGCAAATCTAAAATAGTTTTCAAAAGTTCCAATACATCACAGCACCCTATGATTGCATGCCAAATTTAGTTTTTCTTCTAATTACAGAGCTTCCAAAGGATGATTCTTGATACATGACCCTCTATTCTATCAAATGAACGTATGGGGACAGCAACGTAGGTTTTCTACAGGATGCACTGGAATTTGCAGGGACAGTGGGAGATATATCCAATGTCAGCCACAACCGCTTCCAAGATTGGGGAGGATGTTATGAGATACAACATTTCCTTTTGATGTCATGATGTGAATCCCTGAATACCAAAAGGATCCTTATTTCACTTTAAGCAAGATATTCCTTGGTATTGCCTCATCCACCCCGCCCATGACCGGGAACAGAATACATTTTTGCCAGTTTATTCAACATCATGTATTATATAATGCTGTGTAATATTAATAAGTCAATGTGCAGAGAAAGTGAGATTATCTAGATATATAAGTAGGTTGTCTGCATATATGAATATTTGTATCTTCTGTTCTCCATGGCCAAGAAAAGCTTGATACAATTATGATTTATCCTTAAGTCTTGAGCATCATGACAAAAATATTCTGGGACAAGAGACAACACTATCTCATCCCCCTTCCCAGCTGGAACCATCAAAAAGATCAACAATTCAATAATACTTTAGCTTTGGGCTCCATATATGAATGATCTATACTTTTCATGATGTCCAGATCATGCCACATTGTGATAAGTATAGCCAATTTAAAGATTCATTCAGCCAAGTTGAATGCTTTATGGGAGTCAAGCGAGACTAATGACTCTGATCTGGCAGCCTCCTTATGAACTACAATGCAATCTGCATCTGATGCAAGATGTGGTGAACAGATATATCAGGGATAATATCACACTGATCAGGATGATTAGAAACTGAATAATTACTGCTAGCAGATAAGGTAGAGCTTAGATGAGTACCAGTGTTTCTGTATTTATTAAATAGAATAGCCTAAATGAGGCACTGTCATCCTGAGGTTATTTTTATTTACAATAGCAGTGTGGCTACATTTGACCCAGTTGCTTAGGTGCAATTAACATTTGTCGCATGTCAGAGAGTTTGTGTTTTGAGTATTCTACACAATTCCAATGGTGGTCCAGGCCTTCCTGGATTGGATTTGATCCAGGGCTGTTTCCAACTCTGCAAGTACCACCTCACCTCCAGAAATGTCTTTTATACTTTTAAAAGAGCAGTCACCTTGAGATCCCCAATAAAACCTTTGAGCTCGACCTCTGAACTGTATCTCTATTTGTATGCAGTTACTCATACAAAGTGGCAAATGTCTTGGGTAGCTCCATAGGTTCTTCAGTTTTCCATCCTTTCTCAGCCTTTATTGTGGCTGCCTGCCTCATTGCTACTTCCCTTTGGCAGATCCAAGCCAGGGTCATAACCATCTTGTCTGTGTACTTATCAATTCTCTCCGGCATTGTGCATCCTTCCTAACCAGCATGCTCTAACATTTTGGTCTTGAGGGACTTATGAGTTCTCAATATTGTCATCAGAATATCTGGGTTCCCATTAGCTATGGGTTGTTTTTCCATTTTTGTCAAGGTCCCTTCTAACTCATTCAATTTCACCTATCTCGACTGCCTTTTGGATGTGAAATAATTTATGGAGCCACCCCTGATGACCGCTTTATAGGCGTTTCATTTTGATATCTTATTAGCCACTAAGGTGGCATTCGATTCAAAATAATAATCAATTTAGCTTGACTCAAGGTATTCCACACATTGGCCAAACAGGAGATGCATTTAAGTGCCAAACATCCTGCTATGCCGGAGGGTCACTTTTCAGTGTAACTAACAGCATGGAGTGGTCTGAGATTCCACTTTCAAGAAACTGGATAGGACCAACATTGCCCCCTTCCATACATGGTGAAATAAATAGTCCAGCCAAGAACAGGAGGAGTGAGCAGTTGGGAAATAAGAGTATCACAGGGCTCAGTTCCCTTGATAGATGTCACAGTCTAAGTGTGTCAATGAAGATGGTGAATCAATAGTTACTTCTCTTGGGGGGTGGCCACATGCTTGGATAAATTCAGGTACCTGGTACCATTATATCATTCAAATAATCTCCTCTAAGAAGTATATCCTCTGCTGTATTCATTATCTCTGCAATGTATCCAGTATTGTGCCTACTATTAATGGATAAGTGCACACATAGAGGTCAGGGAACTCTGACCCACTCGCCTCAACATTATGTACCTCCCAGAATGATAAGTGTGGATGCCATATTTAAGAAGATGGAAGAATTTCCTGAGTATTATTTCACTCCCCTCAAGCGCTTTGTGAAGCCTTAATTATAAACACAATTGTATAAGCATAGCCCCTAGAAGTGACATCAATTTCCCACTTGAGAAATATCACTTGAGAAATATCACTTCTGGATGTTGACTGTGAGGAAATTGTGAACGCCCACTCCAATTTTTATTTGTATCTCAATATATTCACATTCAAGAACATTTTTTAAAAAGAGGAGACATGTCTTCATTGATGCTCTCCACTATCTTGTTGCTTGCCCGTCTTCAAAATGCCTGATTTGTGATGCTCATTCCTGTGAATGATTACACAAAGATAATCAACTTCGTAGTAATTGTTAGAATTGATTTCTAAACTCTGCTCTAGTGAACAGATGTTTAGGAGGCTACTCTTGTTAGTGAATACTTCTGCAGAATTAGCCAGGACAATTCAGGGTTGCTTGGAGAGCAGCTAAGGCTAAGTCTCAGAAGTAGCGGGGGTGATCTGAGGTCTTAGATGAGCCCACAATCACTTTTTGGTCAATGCAGTAAAGTGGGGTTTCCCGCCAATACCAGCCGGGAGGGAACGCAGACACACTTTAGCACATTGGTCAGCTTCAGAGATCAGTTTCCATAACTAAAAAAGTCTAGCCCTACGTAGATTGGAGCCTTGTGATCAGTGTGCCTCATTCCGGGTTCAGCGGTGACCCTGCCGGTGCTACCGGCGGGTTGCCGCTGGACCCATAAAAATGTACCGGCACCTGACTTCCCGGTGCCACCAGGTCATTACGAGTCTGGAGGCCGGGAAGTCAGGCGCCAGTATATTTGTTAATCCCCATTTCCACAGAGTCCCATAGGACTCAATGAGAGTGGGGACACGGAAGCACCATCATGTTGCTAATGGTGCCATGCTTCCTTGAAGGGTTTGCCTACCGTGACCGCTGTGCCCGGCAGGGTCAGACCTGTTGGGCACAGCGGCTCCGGCAGGCAAACACATAGTTTGACGGTCTGGAAACGAGGGTGCCAGTGTGTATATTGCCACTCTTGTATCCGGACCGGCAACAATGTAATGAGTGCCAGTGTCAAGTTTGTTCGTAATGAAAAAGCTTCTGCTGCCACCAGTTTTGTGTCATGGCCATGATGGACAGTAGCCTCAGTCATGAGCCACACGCGGTAAGCACGGTATGGCTTGGTAAAAGTTAATAAAAATACATACTCCCAGGCACATTCTCCAGTTAGCAAAAAATCCTTAAGGGATGTCTCCAGCCCGAAAACGCAAGGACCCCCAGTGCGCAGTACAGTAATGTACTTTGCGCACTGAAATACAGTTGGCAAAAATGGCAACAAAGTCATAAGACTGAGAGAAACAACGTTTCTCAGTATGACTGTCTGAAGGGCAAGTCAATTTCCCCATAACGACGAGCGAAACCCCAGTGGAGTTCAGCTGAAGGCTGTGCTTCACTGGTAGAAAGTCAGGGCAGGAGGCTGAAACAAAAGCAAACGTTTGGAGGGGTCCACAAATATAGAGGTAAAATAGCAGTAAGTGAGATATACCTAACAGTAATGAGTATTATCAAGCCAAACTAAACTTTCCCAAACCACATTCTAGCTCCCTTTTCATTACACCCATAAGTTGATTTCCTGAACCTGAATAAACGTAAAGTATTCATTTTTGGATCTGCCCCTGACTTGCAAGAGTTGGAAAATCAAGGGCTATTTGAGCTGAGTGGACCTCTGACTCCTCAGTCATTTTTACTCAGTAAGCTGGGATTCCTACTCTGATGGCATAGTATGTGTATTTCCCTTCCTTTGTACCTTCTGTTTCGCAACCAGATGGTGACCAATTGTATCCCCTTCACCAGATCCACAAAGGAGGATGAGCAGCCTTCATGAAAGATCTTTTATTTTGAAGGAGACAGTATAGCACACCTTTAATTCTTATTTACTATTAGAACCACTATCCTGAAATCTGGAAGTAGAAACAACGTTGCCCCTTAGTACTGGTTCTCTGACTGCATTGAGTGCTGTTTCTCCATCCCTGTAGTTTAGGAGCCTAATAAGGACCCGGGGCAGGTTGGCCCCCAGCAGAGGTCTTGGAATCTCTAAGGCAGACTGTTCGGAGAATGGTAGGTTGCCCAGGAATGTAATCAGCAACTTTTCCAGGAAAGTCTCAAAGAAAAGCAATGCCACAGTATTATCCCAGAGGAGGGGGACCCATGGGGTAAAGCCATCACCCAAGGTATTCTGAAGGGTCAGCACCCAAAAGAGGGGGACCCAGGAGTGAAGCTATCAACCAAAGTGTTCTGAAGGGGTCTGCACCCAGAAGATGGGGACCCTGGGGTGACCAATCCTCAGCTCAAGTGCAATTCGAAAGGAACTTTTGTTTGTTTCAAAAGTATCAGAGGCCCAGAAGCAGGAGACTCAGTCACAGAAGGTCTGGATATCGATAAGGAACTGTCTTATGAATTTGTTGAATAAAATGTATGAAGGGTCTTCACCCAGAAGAGGGGGGACCCAGAGGTAAAGGCATCACGCAAAGTGTTCATAGAACAGAACCTTTGTGTTTGTGTGTTGAGCATCAGGCCTCAAAGGTGATAGACTTTTATTGAAAAGAGACTTAACCAACAAAGCACCTGATAGCTCATACAGAACTGTCAGCCCATGCTGAGAAAGCTTGAGTGTGTACTGTGCTAGCTGGAACTGAACTGTCGGCTCGTGCTGGGAAAGTTCGAGCGTGTGCTGTGCTCCAGAGTCCCACCTTGTCCCATGCTAAAAAGGTGGGGAAGGGAGATCTCAAGGCAATCACATCCTGACTTATTATTTGAACACTATTTCCTTTATTTTGATCCCACACTCTTTCTATGATTAGTTGTAAGGATTTGGCAATAGGTTTTTCTTAGGATAGGCCCTTTTATTTTGACTCAACACCACTAGGACGACCTTATTTTACATTTGATGGTTGACGCTCACTCCCATCTTAGATTTAGGTTTAGCTTCAGCGTTTTTCCATCCTGCATTCATTGTTCAATAAACACCACTGAACTGTGATGACTTGTGTCTTTATTTACTGTTGCCAGCGTGCAATAGAATCCAAAATGCTGCAAATAGATTCTTCAAAACTCATGAAAACCTTTAGCACCATGAAGAAAATGAGGCTGTAAATCCTTTAGTGGCAGTTTGAATGCAACTAATAGAATTGTTTTTCACACTTTGGTCTCGCTGTGGCATCAGGTATTGTGGCATGACAACCAACGTCTAATAAGCAATTACAGGTGGGTAAAGATGTAATTTTCTTTTTAAGATTTATTTATTTATTACATTTGTTATACGCCCAGACCCTGAGGTATCACGGCGTAGTTACAGTCAAATCAGGTACAGTATTAGTGATGCTTTTTGCAGATAGGTAGTACAGTTTTGGTTACATTTCTACAATATGTACGGTTATATACAATTATATACAATGCGGATACATAGATATTATGGGAGACGGGTGACTAAGCTGTGTTAAAACTTGTTGAATAACCTAGTTTTGAGCAATTCCTTAAAGTGTCGGAAGGATGTTTCCTTCTTGATGTCGATGGGTAGGGCGTTCCTGTGCTTAGGGGCGAGTACTTTGAAACTGCTGCCCCCTGCTTTTTCTCTCTTGTACTGTGGGATTTCAAGGTTGTCGCTGTTGTCGGATCTAAGGAGTCTGGTCTGGGTTTTCTTAGGGATTGTATTGAGGAGGTATTTAGGGGCTTTGTAGTTAACGCATTTATGGGTGTTGCTAAGGGTTTTGAAGTGAATCCTAGCTTTAATGGGCAGCCAGTGATTTTGCCTTCTGATGTCAGAGATGTGCTCAGATTTGTTTAAACCCAGTGCGGCACGGAGAGCTTTGTTCTGCATGAGTTGGAGTTTGGTTAGGTTAGTGTTGGACGTTGTCAGGTGTCTTGACCCACGTTTGAATCATTATGCTACAACATTTGGTGCTGTGGGCTTAGAGAATCCAAGATGGCTGAAAAGCCCACATTTGCGCCAGAATCCAGGAAAACCGTACAGTTTAACGCACACCAAAATGGTCGCCTGACCTGCCACCCACCAGTGCGAGCGTGATGGGCCAGAAGCGCCATGAGTGAAATGTGGTGCCAAAGGAAAAACAGCAGTGCCGGTTAGCTCAAAAAGCACCTTGAAATCACCTTTGTTTCTCTGAAATGCAAGCTCAAAATGCCTATTCCAAACATTGCAAGATATTCAAAAATCTCACTGAACACCAGCAGACATTTGGCAGAATGTAGTCTTGTGTGCATACAAAATCTGGAAAGATGAAGAGCCTAAAACAATGTTTATAACAAAACTGGCTGAGCTGTGGATGTCAGCAGCTTAAGTGAAATTGGACTTAAAGCCACTAAAATCGAAATGTTTAAAATAAATAAGTGATTTACTTTGGAGTGTCACATAGGTTGCAACTGTTTAAATGTCATAGTTTTGAACTTAGAATCAGCGTTCTAGCTGCATGTGTCAAAATTGTAAGTTTGATTTGCATGAAAGAAACTGGAACAAAAGTGATATTCAGCTGAAGCCTGGCTTGAGGAGATTGAATTCTGCCCAGCAACTACCCCCGACAGGAGTTGAAACTTGCCCAGCAACTGCATTCACAGGCCTGGCTGCCTTCAGCTGTTCCCACCAAAAGGAGATTACACCTCTCTGATTGAATTAGGGGTGGGGTACCTGGGGCTGCAGGAAACAGAACAATGAGCTTTCCTTGGCTCAGTCAAATGTTAAATTAGGGGGGTCATAAATGGCTTCCTCTTGGAAGAAACAGGGAGGAGCAGTGCTTCTGGGAGCCACCTGAGCTGGAGGCGGGGACAGACAGAAATCCCCCCATGTGCTTTGGAACCTAAACCACACCCATCTGGGCCAGAGCATAATTTTAAAAAGATGGTTAATTCATAGTACGAAAGTGTCAAAATTATATAATTAATATCATGATTCCTGTGATTTTTCTGTACACATTTCAAGAGGTGTTAGGACTCCGTACGATGTTCTGAGGCCGAACTCCGCTATTTATTAATATTGCAGACACTGTGCTTACACTGGAGAATTGAAAACTTATTGTAATGTGCTCAGGGAGGGGGTCTACTTCTGTGTAAATTTTGAGGAAAAACGAATGCTGCAAAAGCTACTAAAAAGCGCGAAATGTTGTCATTTCTGAACCCAAGCTCGCAGGAACATGGGGCTTGATCGGAGACCTGTCTTAATTCACCCATCATGTGTACATGTATTTTCAACAACTTGTGTATCTGGGAAATATGTATTTGGATCAAAAGCAGATTTGTGTGCAAATTGACAAGGGGAGGATCCTCTGACCCATAAACTTACCTCATCACGATGACACTCCATTTCCTTCCTCAAATCAAGGGAGAGAGGAGAACCTGGCCAATGATAAGTTGTGAGGGGCAGGCTTAGTTATGCCCACTCACCCACCCACTTTATAAAGACATAAAAGGACCCACTGAAATCCAGGCAGGACACACTCATTTTTCCACTTCACCTGAATTCTTGCGAAGCACTCTGCCGGACCAGACAATATCCAGAAGACTCCAGAACCAGAACTTAGAAAACCAGACTCCAGATTTCAGAACTTGCAGCAGAGAGGCCTAGTCCAAAAGCTGAATCCTTCTCAGCAGGCATCAAAATCTTTTGCAACCTGACTCTTCAACAGCCGGGCTGTGCTGTTTAATTCTGGCTAGAACCCTATGCCAGAACCCAGAAAGCAGTGCTGTATCCATACCAGACTGCTGTGCAGTGCCAAGAACTTTTGCCAGAACCAGAGATCCAGACCAGCAGAGCCGAGCTGACCCAGATCGCTGTGAGCAGAACCGGTACCAGACACCATCCGTGGCGAGAGAACCGCAGCTAAACCTCCAAACCAGATCCATGACGGAGGCCCATTCCTTCCAAGACTAGGAGTGAGTATCCTGAAAACTGTGCCAGAACCCATCTATTAGTCTAAAATAATCTGATCCAAACTATTTTAACATGTCCAGAACTGCATCATAGAAATCGTGTCCATTCTCTGACTTTAAACCTGTGAAAGTGTCATTTGCCATTCTGAATCACTACTTTATTTCTGAAAATCTACCTCCACGAAATCGTCTGTATCTTTTGAACCACGTGTGCTAGGAACAAGATTTAACTTTCATTTCAAAGCTAAGAATCTACCCTTTCCAACAAGCTCAAACCCGACTTCCTTCTAGTTGTTCCGTAATCGCGCTCAACGCACTCGGAAAAAGTGCCACGAATTGCAACTAGCTGAATTTCACCACTTATAAAAAAATCGCTGTCTTTTGCTTTGCATTGCTGAAATCCGTTTTCAACCTAATAATCCCTCATGAATCACTGATAGTGTTGACCTGAACTAATTCAAAGTAGCTGCCACCTACCCTGAATCGCCTATAGGGAATTAAAATCATTTTTAGCATATTTTCACTTCTTTGCAAGTCACATTTAAGTATTTTGCCTGTGTTTTAAAATCAGCCCTGTGTTCTAAGCTTGCCATGGCGTCCAAGGCAGCGAAGAGCAATTTGGTGTAGGCATTTTATAATGTGGGGGATAGGCAGGAGCCTTGCAGGACGCTGATTGGGACTGGTATAGGATCAGCTGATTCTTAATGGCCACTCTCAAGGTCCTGCCTGCGAGGAATGATTTGATCCAATCTGTGGCGTCAGATTGAAATTGTTGTTTAGGGTGGCGCAGAGTTTGTCATGGTCGACCAAATCGAACGCCGCGAATAGGCTAGTAGCATCAGTAGGCAAAGTTTGTCAGATTCTCTCGTAGCGTCCATTTGGATCTTTAGGTCGAGTAGGGCTGTTTCTGTACAGTGGTTGGGGCGGAACCCTGACTGCCTGACTGTCAGATTGGCTAGTGATGTTGAAAATACATTGTGATAACAAAGTGATGCATATGTTATTAAACTAATGTTGTAGGCTTCCATGATACTTGCATGTTAATGCTACTTGATATAGGTGTTCCTTCTAGCTGAGCCGAAACATCTGACACAAACAGGCCAACAGCAGCGCTGTCCACTGCCAGGTCCCCCTCCATTGGGTACTTCCAATTTACCTCATGAAGTGGAGTCAGGCACTGGAATCCGGCAGAGGCGTCGTAAGGGGTGGGGCCTTGGGCGGCTATAGCTCTAAGTCTTTTGGTTGTAGCCCTGGATTGAAGCTCAGGGAGTACAACCAAAAGGCTAGCTAGCTCCCAGTCCCGACAGTCCCGACATTAGCGTAGCCCCGGATCTTTTCCAGACCTAGCAACACCTCTGTAATCCATGCAAACTCTGGGTTCCGGTGCCTGTCTTCGCGTGATGCAGGCAATCTCTATAGCCTCCACCTTATGCTCATGTGCGCTTTGGAGGAATCAGTAATGGCGGCCACCATGAAAACATAGTGACCATCCTTTCTATTGATCCCAATTTACTGTGCCTGTTTTTGTAGCAGTCAAAAAATGCAAAAGCGGTCAGTAGGAGGGAATTGTCTCTTCAGGCAACAGCGGCTTGGCGACTTTCCACCCTTTGTGGTAAACAACATGGGGCCACACCAGAGCAAATGCAGGAAAAGGCAGATCATTCCTTAGTTCGTGGGTTTAATCGAATTATAATAACGCACATTATCTAGATGACCATTTGTGAGATCATAGACATTACATGGGTGGGCTGAAGAGAAATGATTAAATATATTCACATGTCCACTATTTATTTTTTAGCAAATGCTTTACAAGGCGCAGACCAGCCATGCATTTCCACTTCTACCAGGTTTCCATTTCTTGTGCTGGACAGATGTGTTCACTAGCAAAATAGTCCACAAGCCCCAGGGGCGCGTTCAGCCCAAATGGCAATATTCCTGCGATGAACACATAGGTCAGTGCCAGATCCAGAGAGTGAGGCGCACTCGGGAACTCCCCCTGACCTTTCCGTTATCTGACATGAATGATCGATGCTGGTTAAACATTATGATTCAATTAGGGGTGCTTTGCTGTGCAAAACAGTTCATCCGAGAGACGAATAATTTCTCAGCTTGGTAATGGGAAAATAGGACTACAAACATTAGGGTGTGGGTGAAACGAAACGAGCCAGTGTCTTCAACAAGAGAGCTTTCTTTACAAACAAATAACGCGTATCATTTATATCTGAGATACTAGTACAGCATTGCAAACTAAAATATAACATGAGACTGCTGGGCAAGTTTGTGGTCTTGTAGCGAAGACAGGGGTACAATTCTGTGTCAATTGCTGACACTGCGCAGGCAAAAGTCTCAATTATGAATGTGCATGCAGCACTTCGCACTGTTTAATTTGTTTAACACTCACAGTGGGAGCATACACACACAAACTTGTTTATGAGGCATTCAAATAATTTCTCATTTAAAATGACCATAGCGTTGTCAGATATTCAGGAGGGCAAGTTCCACTCTCTACTTCTCTTTTTAGGCAGCAGTTTACATGCCGCCGCACATGTCTGCAATGCAAACGGGGCCATAGGAAGAGCCATAGGCCATATGGAAATGACGCACATTCCTTGTGATTATCAGCACGGTCCTAAAGCCACCATTATGGGATTTCATCAACAGCCCAAGTCGGTGACCAGACACTGCAACTGGGGAAATGAATGTGCATGGCTGTTCGCTCTAGAGGACCCTGCACTTGCCTTGCTCACGCTCGTCTCGCCGCATTCTAGTCGTTCATGCTCACCAATCACCGTGGATCAATCGTTCATACAGCCATGCTTTCTCAACCTAGACTCGATGTCAACCTATCCAGCTCTTGTCCAAACCAGCACCACCCCATTTTAACATTTACATTTCCTGCCCTCCTCCTGCTGTCATCCTCATTCTTCTTGTGTCTACAGTCATATTCTGATGTACGTGGATGAGATTTCAATGTTACTTAACGGCATTTCCTTGTTTTGCCTTCAACCTGCTCCTTTCAATTGCTTACTCTTGATGCCAACAGACATAATAGAAATTCCCAGCCTGATTTTCACTGATTTTGCCTCAGATCACTCGGTGGCCATCACACACAGCCTTACCATTAACGAAGGCAGGACACCTCCATACCTCGTTCTCTTAATAGCTGCTTATTGAACCACTAAAGGGTTTGACCCCAAATCAGTCCCTCATCCCTATGACTATATCCCATTCCTTGCAGGGACGTCATTTGTTCAGAATGCCAGACATAGTGGAAGCGACATCACACAATCCTTGACCTTTGACGACAAACAGAGGAAGTGATGCCATTTGACCCCACACAACCTTTCACCCCTTGACAAACAAGGGAGTGCCATCACGTAGCATTGTTCTTCAGTTCACTAAGAAAAATATGGTTACAATATCACTGTAATATGATATACATTTCAGATCACCATATGTAGCGTTAATATTTGTGTGTATAGGCTCTTATTAACAAATTACTGTAAATGTAAGCAGACGTCCAACACAACAACCTGGACTATTGTACATCACTCTGGATAAACTGGAAACAGACACAGCATCTCAAAGAGCCCTAAACCCCAAAGCGCACACATCCAGTGGAAATAGCAACTGACCAACACAAGTCCAACCAGAAAAAAAAATGGTCTGGAGAGTTGCCCAGAGCAATGCCAGTGGTTATGAATGATTTGAAACCTTCCAGCCATCACCTTTCTGTTTTGCTTATTTGGTAAGTAACCCACAGTTTTTTTGTTGGATGGGAGATTGAGGGGAAGGATGTGTTATAGGTCCCAGTGGTTGCTGTAAACAGCAGCAGCAGCAGCAGCACCACAACATCATCCCTAGAAAAGTATGCTGGGCCTAGAGACCCAGGCTACACCTCACTGATGATTCCCAAAGAGGCTGAAACATGGCTGGGGATGCTTGTGGTCTTGTGCAGAAGGGATGTGACCTAGCAGTTGCAGCTGGACTGCCCCTTTTGGGGTGGAACCAAGCCTGATTTGCATATGGTCTTTCTCCTTCTATAGTGGCTTGGCAGGCTGAAAAAGATGGTCTGCAGGGATGCCCAGAGCCATGTCAGTGGTTGTGAATGATTTGAAACCTTCCAGCCATCACCTTTCTGTTTTGCTTATTTGGTAAGTAACCCACATGTCTTTCTGTCAGCTGGGAGCAAGATGGGGCGTGTTGGAGGATGTGTTTCAGGTCAAAGTAATTGCAGGGTTTTTTATTTTGAAATGTAAGCAGCAACTCAATGACATTACTGCTAGAAAAGCCTGCTGGGCTAAGAGACCTAGGTTACTCCTCACTCATGACGCCCAATGAAGCTGTAACAGGTCTGGGGATGCTTGTGGTCTCATGCAGAAGGAATGTGACCAAGCAGTTTGGTCAGGACTGCCCCTTTTGGGGTGGGACAAAGCTTGATTTTCAGGCTGAAAAACGATGGTCTGGAGGGTTGTGTGGTAGTTATGAATGATCTGATAATTTTCAGCTATCACATTTCTGTATAGCTTATTTTGGAAAGTAACTCACCATTTTTTTCTATTAGATTTGAGATAGAGGGGAAGGTTGTGTTGCTGGTCACAGTAATTGCAGAGTTTTTTTATTTTTAAATGTGCACAGCAGCAGCAGCTCCATGACATCACCCTAGAAAAGGCCCATTGTATTTGTTTCTTTGGTACAGCTTCTAAGCATTGGCAGAGGAAATCAACCCATATTGCACTGCATCCACTTGTTCCCAAAGCAAGGTTATTCCCCTGAGCTATCCTTCCAAATATATATATATATATATATATATATATATATATATATATATATATATATATATATATATATATATATATATATATATATATATTACATGGATGCGGTAGTTATGGTTAAGTTGGTGTTTCCATAGGAAGAGCATTTTTGGGTGGCTTATAACTTCGCTCCCTCTGGATGAATCCTCACCAAACTTTGCAAAAAAAGTATATGTCCCACTGTGAATTCTTTTGCAAAGTTTGGAGAGGTTTGGTCCAGGGGGGCAAAGTTATAGGGGGGTCCCAAAACCTTTGTTTTTTCCCATAGACATAATGGGAAAAAACTTTGCATACGCCTACAGCCCAAACCGCTGGACGGATTTACACCAAATTTGCAGCAGGAGTGGGGGCTTGGTCCCGAAAGGGTGCTTTTGCAAATTTGGTGTAAATCCGTCCAGCAGTTTTTGAAAAAATGACCAAAATGTAAGGCAACAAAAATTAGTGATATCTCTGTTCGCTCTGCGGACGGACTTCCCGGTTTGCTCCGCGGACAGTGCCCTGATTGGCCGAGCGGCTTGCGTGATGTCCGCGGACATGCGATGTGTTCGCTGATTGGACGGCGTGGTGCGTGAAGCACGTCAGATTTTCTGTGGCGCCGCCATCTTGCATTCGCGGATGACCGCGGACTGCGCGGTGAAACTTGGACTAAGAATTGTATTTAGTGGAGTGTGTTGGTGTGTAAGAGTGTTTGGGGAGGGTGGGGGAGTATGAGTTAGGTTCAATGTTCTGTTTTTTTAATGTGCTAGACACTTTTGTTGTGTTTGATTTTTCTGCGGACAACACGGCTGTTCTGAAATGTTCGTAAATAAACAGAATGGATTCGGTGTCAAGTTGAAAGTGTTCTAAGAAGACTCGTGGGCTCCTGAAATGTTCGCAGGGGGTGTCCTGAAGACGTTGTCTGTATTGTTCGTTGTCAAGATTAAAGTGTTCTAAGAACACTTGCGGTGTCCTGAAATGTTCGTACATAAAGAAAATGGGGGTGTTCTGAGGACGTCGTCCGTATTGTTCGCTGGCAAGTTGAATGTGTTCTAAGAACACTCGTGGTGTCCTGAAATGTCCGAAAATAAACAAAATGGGGGTGTTCTGAGGACGTTCTCTGTATTGTGTGCCTGCTTGGCTGTATCCAATGAGGGAATGGCACAGAGAATGAAGTGGAAATGGTAGAAAGGCTGTCTAAGAGTTATGCGGTCCGCGGACAGGGCGTGCTACATTCGGGGTTTTCCAGCAAATCCAGCATGGAAAGAAGACTGTAGGGATCAGCCAATCAGATGTTGAGGTTGTGGATTTGTGTTCAAAGAGACTGTGTGTAGTGAAGATGGCAGAAGTGGAGAAAGTCAGGGTGTTGGTGCTTGGAGATATGTTTGTGCATGGTTTACAACAGTATGCTCAATGCAGGCATGTTGCAAAGAATTTTGATGTTAAATGAGTGGAGGTGGTGTGGAGCACTGTGCCTGATTGCAATGTACAGGGAATTGTACAAGTTTGTGAAGATATGGGCAGGATCAACAGTCCCCATGTGGTAGTTTTGCACTATGGTGCTTTCCATTTGGGCTATGTCAGTGCCCCTACTTTGTTGGCAGATTTGGAACACTTGGTTCAAGCAGTAATGAACATCCTTCCAAATGTCAAAGTAATTTTTTCTGGATTAGTACCTAGGGCAATATGGGACAATAGTTCTGTTTCTTTTCCTCAGCAAAACAATGCTAGGTGTGTAATCAACCGAGGCATGTGTGCCTTCATGCTTAGAGCTGGTATGTTCTTCTGTAATAATGAGAATAAGATGGCATTTCCTTATCTTTTATGGGAAATGCCATTCTGTTTTGGAATGTAAGGGTTGCTTTGGAGAAGGTTATGTGAAGATTTTAGGAGTAAAGTAAGAAAAAAAAATACAAAATAACAGGTGTCTGTTAAGCACCTGCAAAAAAAAACAAAATAAACGGCTCTTTTCAGAGCCAACCTCAAAGGGGAAATGGGGCACACTATTCAAATTTACATTCACTACGCTCAGATTTTTGATATGTCCGCGGACATGGCGTTAGTCCGTGGACATCGAAATCACTAGCTAGGGGTTCAGTATGTTCTATGTTACATGTATATAAAGCCACGGATATTATGGTTAAGTTGTGCTACTAAAAACATATGAAATTCAGTAAAAAGAAAGAAAAATATGTGGCTTAGATATGTCAGTAAAGGAAAAAAAGGGAGAACCAGCCATGTGATGTCATCAGTGATGTCATCAATGACATTTGTGATGTCATCTTTGATGTCCTGGGTGTTAGTGTTAGCAGTGCACGGTGGCGCGAGTTATGGTTGCTTATCTTACCATAACTGCCGAATTTCAGGGGTTTTTCGGTTTTACTTTGAACCATCACGTCCCTTTAACAACGTTTTTTTACTGAATTTGATAGGTTTTTAGTAGCGCAACTTAACCATAACGTCCCTTTTAACAAAGTTTTTTCACTGAATTTCATAGGTTTTTAGTAGCGCAACTTAACTATAACGTCCCTTTAACAAAGTTTTTTTTACTGAATATATATATATATATATGTGTGTGTGTTTGCTTGTGGAAGCAACAGCTTGTTTACTTCAAAGTAAGAGGGCAATTATCTTACCTTGCATCACTATATACAGTGTGTCTGTGATGCAGGTGTGGCAGATCTGGGTCAGGTCACACCACAATGCCCAGGCAGGATTGTTGGCAGAAGCCATGAGGGCACACCCTTCTCATAACAGGCCCAGTGGCTAACTAGATGTGCAAAGCAGACAACGAGAAACACTGATGATATTTGTGCTCATGCTGTGCTGTCACTGAATACTTACCCATTCCCAGCTTGATAGACCTAGCCCCCACACCCTCCCTGTTGTGACAGTACTGGTATGAGATGTACAGACAGCCTCGCCTCTGAACCCAACCATTCAGGCATTCTTCACTACTGGACTGCCAACCTGCTAGTGATGGTGGATTCATGTTTTTTCTTGCATCCCTGTTATTTCTCCAGCTAACGAGATCTAGATTCCAGGTTAATAAATGCTGTGGCACATTTAGCTGCATTTACAACCACCCTTTTCAGGTGTAACACAGACATCTTCTCTTGGCACTGCCTCTTTGTCCAGTGGCCCAGGGGTCGCATGGACAGGTCTAGGGGCAGCAGAGGGGGAGCCAAAGTTAGCAGGTGCTACCCTGGTAACCACCAATGACGTCCCTGATACCTTGTCTCAATCCTCAACCCCTTTTCTCTACCCTAATTTCTACATGCAAGAAATCACGTATTTCCCTCCCTTTTACCTTACTTGTGTTCACTAGGACCTCTCTTCTTTCTCCAACAACCAACATAACCATGCATGGTGAGTTTCTTCTATTTTAGGTTGTCTTATGATCAACATTTGATGCTCAGGGCCTTTCATTAATTCAATTCAAATGCACAATGTTATGAAATTGTGCAGTAGACATGTGGATTGTCTTACTAGATCATATACAATGGGTCAAGCAAGTTCCAGGTCATAATGACTGTGGAGTGTGCAGCATGTTGTTCATATTTTCACAGGGACATTAAGGACTCACTTTGCGTCTAGAAAAACATAATATACAATGAATTGCTTGCCACAACACACACATGAAATCAAATTGCATTATACCCAGGCCATACTAACCGACTCTTACTCCATATGAACAGTTCTCAGATTCAGTTACAGATTCATCTAATCTGAGGAGGTATAGGTTTTAAACTGCAAAAGATCCCAAGACAGGTGCTTTGACTGGCCCATGCCCAAAAGGCCGGAACATCAGGCGTCAGAGCCAAAAAGGGCCACTTTAATGACTAGTCTGATGTACGTGCAAAATAAGAAATGTGCTGTTGTGTATCACAACAACAATTTTCTTATTTGCAAAGAATTCTTTTATGCGTTTTTGGCTTATGCAAGTGCCTGCATTGCGGGCATATTCCTCTCCCTAATCATCCTTTTAACATCAATGTAATTCCTTCTAAGAGTATGTCATCCTTTGAGGTGCCTGTACGATTATGAAGAGCACAAAAACATAACCGATTCCTTCCTTCCCCACTTGCATCTCGTGTGTTGGGAGGTATACATGTTATTTCTATGCAATACAGCATTTTCAGGAAAGAGGAGACCATTCGATGTTGTGAGCAGGTGGAGGTGAACTTTCACGCGTCTCTGCTAAACTTCTTTTCTACCATTCAAACATTGTTTTACAAAAACAATATTGAATATGATCAAAAGCCTTAAGGTCCAAATGACCCCACATTTCACAGCCATATTAAACAGCAGCAAGGACCTCAAGACATTTGTGTAGCCTTCACCCCCATATTTATTTTAAAAAAGTGTGCCGTCCACCCCCAGTTCCGATCGTGCCTTATAAGCTACCATCCTCATGTGCGCACCCCAACTGCAATTCTTGGAAAACACCATCCCTAAATAATTATAAGTATTCACAACATCTTCAGTCCCATTACTGACCATTCAGACATAATTTCGGTTTTTAGTACCAAATGCTGCTATTTCGGATTTAGATAAAATCAAGCACAGATCATGGGTTTCAAAATAGCCTGCAGCATATCTCAGAATATGATCAAGCCCTTTTGGTGTGAGGTCCGTTAGTACCGTATCATCCGCGTAGACAAGCACTGGGTAGCTATTGTTAAAGACTTCAATCAAGCTGTCCCACTAAGTCAGTGCCTTGTCTGGGATTGCTATATATTTTTATGTCCAGTTCGTGTACTCTGGATGACACCCCTTATATAACACCCCTCTCTTAGAATCCCCCTGGCCCTACTGAGCCAAGAAGTAAGTTTGTTTTGCAAATTTAAAAAGTTTAATTGAGAATTAAACAATATATATATATATATATATATATCACACTTTTATAATAAATTAATAATTGATATCACACTTAGACATATGACAGTGAGTGATCAACAATGGATGATGTGATACTAGCGCACTGGTTTAATTACTTAGGGGTAGTATAGAGGATAAGGTAGCTGAGAATGCTTTATATGGTACAAGGAAATGCAAGGTGGAAAAGACGCAACATAGGAATAAACTTGATATGATTTCAGCAAAAGGTAATAGAATCACTTTTCCCCTTTTGGCAATTCACCCCCCCTCTATGCAATGTAAGGAGGTGGAAGTGACACACACAGTTCTTCAGGAATGCAATCACAGTACAATCCCAATTCAGTTCCCCCCTAGCAAGCTTAGATCAACAGGGATGATTTTAAACACAGGCAAAGTACTTTAAAGGTGGTATGCAAAGAAGGGAAAAATATGCTAAAAATTAGTTTAATTCCCTCTAGAGGTTCAGGGTGAGTGATAGCTACTTTAAATTAGTTCAGGATCACTTTAGCAATGCTCTATGAATGATTGTCAGGTTGCAAATGAATTTCAGCAAAGGAAAGCAAGGAGCTGCTATTTTGACACGTGAAGACATTTGAGCCAAATCGCAAATCGCGGCACTTTCTCCAAGTGCGTCGAGCGTGATTACGGAAAAACTATAGGTCCGTTAGAAAGCTTAGAATATTAGCTTTAAAATGAGAGTTAAAACTTGCTCCTAGCACCATCGGTTCAAGAGATACAGACAATTTAGTGGAGGTAGATTTTCAGAAATGAAATTTTTAAAGTTCAGAATGACAGATGCGCTTAGGAAGGTTTTGAATCAACAGGATGGACACGATTTCTGATCATGCAGTTCTAATTGGTTAAAATAGTTTAAATTAGATTATTTTAAACTAAGAGATCTTTTTTTTTTTTTACAGTCCTAAGGATACTCACTCCTAATTTTGGAAGGAATGGGCCTCCGTCACGGATCTGGTCAGGTTTGGACTGCGGTTCCCTCGCCACGGACGGTCACTGCCTGGTTCTGAAGTCACAGCGATCTGGGTCAGCTCTGCTCTCTGGGTCTGTCAGGCACTGGTCTCTGGAGATTGATGGATTTGAAGTCTGGATCTCTGGATGTGAAGTCGTCTGTCAGCGTGCTCCGCAAGGAAATGGGAATTGAATGTCCCTGTCTGGCTTCCAGTGGCTCTTTTTATGTGTTTTGAAAATAGGTGGGTCGGCTAATTCTGCATGCCCAACCCTCTCAAGATTTGATAGGCCAAAGGATTCTTTGGTCCCTGATTTGAGAAAGGATAGTGTGTCAGAGTGATGCTAGCCATTTATGATCTGTTGAAGAAACGCCCCTTTGCTTTTACCTTAGAAATAATTTTTCATAACTACACATATTTCCCAGATACACAGTTGTTTGACATTACATGTACATATTACAGATTACTTAAGGTACATTCTGGCCCAACTCTGATCTTCCTGGGGGCTTGCATTTAAAAATGACAACTTATTTTCATTTTTGGTTGATTTACCAATATCGGACGTTTACCAAAAATGGCACACATGTACACCGCCTTTCTACCCCTATTCCATTAAATTTTCGTTTTTTTCTAGCGTGAACCCCGTGTCTGCAATCTCCATAATTCATGGGGTTTTGCCTCAGAACATCATACGGAATTGAGTTTGGACTCAAATTCTAGGTACAATATCCATTTTAAGGATCTCCAAATTGTACATTCCTGTCATCTGGTTACAATTAGTTATCAGTGGTTTTGTAAAACATATATTTGCCTTCAATTCAATTCACTTCAGTGTTTGGGTCCGCCCCCAGAAACTTGGGAGGAGTCAGGGATCACATGTCTCTTCTTCCAGGCAGAGCTCTGTTTACAGTCAACACTCAAATCAGCATACTCCATTCAATTGAAAGAGTCTATTGTGTCGGCTGAGGTCAGCAGGCCAGGGGGCCACTCTGCATTTGGTTAGCAGTCCATGTGATCTCCTGGCTTCTTGTGTGTAGTTCTGAGGTGAGAAGGTTTCCCAGCCTCTTGTAATGTTAATTGAATCAGCCTGTCTTCAGGGAACAGCAGGTGTTTAAATTCTTAATTAACCAAAAAGGCTTTGAAGTTTCCAGCTGTCTCAGGAGGCTGGCAACTCCTGAAGTACAGTTCTACTGTCAGAGTTTAGACTGTTAGCGCCGGCTTGTGTCCAAAGCTGGTACTGCCCCCATTTTTTTAGGAGTTGTCTTGAATTTGACAGGAGGATTTTGCTTGACAGCTCTAATCCTTGCTGCCATTGTTTTGATGGGCACCCTTACAGTAGAGTGGTGATGTGGAACCCCCCTCAAGAAGGTTGAATCTTTAGAGTGGTCTTGTGCCCCTGATTTTAGCAACTTGTTGACATCAATTAAAAACGGATTTTGAACAAATTCAAATGGACATTTTGAGCTTTCACTTCAGAGAAACAGCAGTGATTTCAAGGCGCTTTTGATCTAACAGACACTGCTATTTCTCCTTTGGCACCACAATTCACTCGTGGTGCTTCTGACCCAGCACGCTCGCACTGGTGGGTGGCATGTCCGGCGACCATTTTGTTGTGCGCAAAACAGCGCGGTTCTCCAGGATTCTGGCGCAAATGTGGGCTTTCCCGCCCTCTTGGATTTCCTAAGCCCACAGCACAAATGTAGCAGCATAATAGTCCAAACGAGGGTCAGGACACCCAACACTATATCCATTTAATATTGGCGGGAACGATAGACCCCGATGACTAGTGGGATAAAAATCTGATTGAAAATGTAAAAATAGCAGGGGAGCTAGCGGGTAACCCTGCTTCACACCTATATTGGTTTCACATTTGATCGGTTGGCCAGGGCAACGGCTACATACAATTGCCAACTTTTTAGAGTATAAGCAAACAATTAATTGCAATAAATCCCTGAGACTCCAAGATTATATAATTTATTCCAAAGGGTATATCTATCAAGTGAATGAAGGGTCTTTGCCAGATCCAAGAATTCAGCAAAGACCCTGCCCTGCCTAATCCCCACGTATTTCTCTAGTGTTGTATTTAAAACAAAACAGTGATCTAATGTCCCATCACCCCTCCTGAAACCGGCCTGGTAGCTCGCAATATATTATTTGACCTCGCCCAATACTCCAGCCTTAACGCGAAGCACCTTGTAAATAACTTACCAGCCGTATCCAGGAGGGATCTTGAGTGATAACAGTGAGGGTCGCAATGCAACACTTTTTTATACACAAGAATAATTACATACTTGGTCTAGTATACCGGAAACTCCTGTGTTTGGGCAATCACATTGAAAACGGACAATAAAATAGGGCCCACCATTCTTGCAGCTATTTACAGGCCTCCGGCCTTATTCCATCAGGACCAGGGGCTTTACCCACTTTTAGAGCACTAGTTGCCTTTAGCACATCCTCTAGAGTAAACAGAATAGTGCCAGAAGTAAATCTATTCTTCCATAAATATTGTGACACAACAGCAGATGACTTAAGCAAAATCCATTTATAAAGGAACGTCCAGGTCGTTGGAGAGATCTGATCACCATTGCTTCTGTCATTGGGTGCAAAACCTCGAGCCACAAGAGCCCAGAACCCTTTTAGATCATTCTCTTTAACCATTCTATCTAGTCTTTCCCATTGGGATTCAATATAAGTTTGTTTCTTAATCTTTAACATTGTTTTATAACTAGAGTTTAGATCACACTGGGGCCGATTCATGGAATTAATTGCACAGAAAATTGGCTACTTGCACCCAATTTGCACCCAATCTGCATGCTCAACTATGTTTGTCGATTCATGGAATCAAATGTGCAGCACTTTTCCTGGACTTGCATGAATTTTGCGATGGCCTGGCACACCATTGAGGGCCTTGCACGAGACTCCCAGCAGAGAGCGGGTGTGGCCTCCGCAGAGGGATGGGAAGGGCGGCTAAACACCAGAAATGGGGACTAACTTGCTAAGAACTGGGCATTCCGAGGGATGGCCTACAGGCAGTCCCTTGCATGCCCACTATTGCGATTCAAGGGATGTATATATCGAATCGATCGCGAAACGTCTCGGCTGGGAAATGCCCACACAAGTCCTTCAAAGCATCCAACACCCGAAGGCTGTACACTTGTTCGTAGGATTTTCAGCACACAGGTGGGATCACATGTCGGATTTCAGGGTGCGTATACTCAATCGGGGTTCCGATGTAACATAGGGGTGCACGTAAGCTGTGTAGCGTTCCAGCTAGGACAATACAGCGAATACAGTGACTTTGAGCAAAGAATTCCATGAATACGCATTGCATTGTGCGCATTTGTCTTTCTGTGCAGTGTCCTTCTCGGCAGGTTGCCCTTGCACGATTTCTGCATGAAATTCCATGAATCAGTCCCACAGTTTCCCCAACAAGGATTTCACATTTTGCCTGTAAACATTCTTTGTCAAACCAAGGCACATCTTGGCACCATTTCTTGGGAGCAAAGGATGGCATAGATACCTTTGGGCGGTCCCTATTGAAAAGAGAAGACAACTCCTCAAAAACTCGAATCACTTCTCTGTACGAATCCACAACTGAGCATGCAGCGGTAACCAAGGTATTTATATCTTCCTTGCCTACCATTGGCTCGTGTGGATAGTGTGTGGGTGCTATCTAGGAACGCTAACGTTTTTATGGCAGCCTTAACGTACACAGTCCTGTTGGCTAAGGCTAACAGACCTCGATGCCTATGGTATCATGGAGACGGTTTATGAGGATAGAGTGGTTGACGGTGTCAAATGCAGAAGAAAGATCAAAGAGGATAAGAACAGAGGGAATGTTAGAGTCCAAGTTAGAGGATAGGACTTCACGGGTCTTCAGGAGAGCAGTGTCCATGCCTCTGGCTGCCCTGAAACTGGACTGGCTGCCATGGAGGTAGCCAGCCATTTCAGTGTGGTGGGCAGGTTGGGGGATGACTAGCTTCTCCATGATGAGTTTTCCGAAAAAAACAGAGTGATAGAGATAGGGCGATAGTTAGCCAGGCAAGAAAGGTCAGCAGATGGCTTTTTTAGAAGAGGGTGCACAAGAGAGTGCTTAAGGGGTTGTGGGAAAGAGCCAGTGGCAAAATATTGGTTGCAGAGGTCAGCCAAAGCTGGGGTAAGGGTGGCGATGTTGTCCTTGATGGTTCTGGAGCACCTGTCTAGAGGAGACTTTTATAGGGCGGACAACTCTAGAGATCTCATCTGGTGCAATGGGGAGAGAGAGGAGAGTATGGCGGGGAGAGAGGGGCCAAAAGCGGCGAGGGAAGGTGGGGTGGGGAGGGAGAGCATATGACAGAAAAGACAGAATGACAAGTGTTTTGGAGGAAAAGTGGGTGGCCAGTCCAGAGCAGAGTGCCTGGGAGGGAGGAGGAGAAGAGAAGATTGTGGAAGGGTTGGAAAGTTCCTTGCAGATTATAAAGAGTTCAGCCGTGTTATTGGTGGCTCCAGAGATGCAGGCTTGGACATGAGCCCTCTTCTTGGAGCAGATGGAGAAGACGGTATTGCCTTTGGAGTAGGCAGCAGACCAGTTTGTCGGGGGGATGAGCTGGATGTCTGCCACTTCCGCTCTGCCACTTTGCACTTTCGTTTCAAAGCAGCTAAGTCAGAAGCATACCAAGAGTTGAATTTAGAGGCAGGCTTCATGTGGATCCTCATGACAGGGGCAGGAATGTCTAGGGTGTTAGAGAAAGAGAGCTGGAGGTTAGTTAGGACAGTGTCAGAAGGAGAGTCCAAAGAAGGGGGAGGAGGAGGGATGAATGAGGAAGCAAAAGAAGTGACTGAAACACGCTTCATCAGTTGAATTACGGAGAAGGAGACTGGCAGTGCGGGGGGAGGAGTCTGAGGACAGGGGATGTCAGGGAGGGGAGAGAGGAGAGAGTGGTCAGACCAGGAGAGAGAGGTGGTGGGGGTTGGAGAGAGGGATGTCTGCTGAGATGAGAGCATCCAGGGTGTGTCCGGCAGAGTGGGTTGGGCCAGAGGGAAGGATAGTGAGGGAGAGAGTGTTGCAGAGGTCACGGAAGAGAACAGTGGCCACATCAGGGGAGTAGCAGGCTTCAGCGCACAGAGGGGCACAGCAGCAGGGCACCTGTGAAGTTCGTCACCATGGTTGGGCGTCACGGTAACTGCGTGGACTTGGGTTCGGGCGCTCTCTCTTTACTTCAGACTGGGCATGCCAAGTGTACAAAATTCAATGTGAGAGTGCCATGAAGACAAAGCTTGCGATGTACCAAGTTTCAAGTGTCTCCTCAAAACGGCGGCAGTGTCAGAGCAAAGGTCCTGCACAAGCTGGTCAGCCCACTGGTTGGCCCAGGGACACTTCCGAGAAGGCTTATTTGCAGGGTTTGATGAAGATGCAGAGAATAGTTAGTCCCACTAGTCCAAGCGGTCAAAGCATCTTCGCAGACCTACTAGTTCTATCAGATGCAGAGGGGACCAGCGGGACGACAGCAGGCTTGGGTGCCAAACCTTCCAGTTGGGTCACCAGCGGTTCCTCGACTCGGCTTCTTAGTTTCAGGATACTTGGATCCTATCCTTCGTTCAGTGAGAACTCCAGAGATCGACATGGTATGGATGTTTGGAGCCTTCTCTTATCCATAATCTCCTTTGCGCCAAAACGAAGTGGACCTAATGGGAGATCTGCTCACATACAGGCACTCCATACGTGGACCAATTACGGACCACAGTGGTCCCAGTCATTCAGAGCACACTAGACTCTATGACACCCTGGATGTGTATTGGAACCAGACAGTCCATCCCACATTCTGGAAGCACACACACAAGGCATGCAGAAGCCTGCGAAAGCTTGCCGTTTTTGCGGGAGAATGCATGCCCAAATAAGCACTGACCCTGGTAGGCTCGACCTGGGGAAGTTGAAGGGGCAAGATGGCCAAAGGACATGACAAAGAACCTTGTGGCATGTCCATTTTGGAGCCAGACCACCTAATGATGCCAAATGCGATAAACACAGTTTACCTGGCAGGAAAGGGTTAAAAATACATGAAAAGATAAGCTGCCACCAGCCCTGTCCAAGGCACATTCTCCTAAAAAATCCTTCGTGGGTGTCTAGGGCCTTTAGAAATGACAGGAAGACCCAAGAACACTGTACTGTAAGGTACATTGTGCACTTGCAAAATGTTGCAGAAAAGTTGCAACATTGACAAGGACTAAGGAAAACAAAGTCTCCCAGTACTGGCTGTCTTTAAGGGCATGTCAGTTTCCCCATAACAAAGTGAGCAAAAAGCCCAGAGGAGTGCAGCCAAAGTCAGACAATGGGGTAAAACAGCAGCAAAACATTTGTGGGTACACAACTGGAGGGAAAACTTCACATAAATGGGAATCTTTCTCAACATTGCTTGTATCTAAAATGCTCTCTGTGATTTTCTGATACTTTGGACTAATTGTATTTCATCTTGACGATGACGAAGAAGTGTCCATTGGTTCTTGTTGGTCTTCTGTTTCCCTTCTTTAGGCAATATTCTCTTTGCAGGATGCAAAATCCCATATTTTTAAGATCCCATTTTTTAAATGCAGGACATATGTCTATTTCTTCCTCTTTTCCCTCGTTGTTTTGGAGAAGTTGGCCCAATAGAAATATTGTGTGGCCTTTGTAAAGGATAGGAATTTGTTGGCATGCAATAGAATTTGTTGAGTATGTGTCTTTGTAGGCAAATGATAAAGGGCGGGTCTTGTCAATTTTTTCTGGATTTTTAACCTTATTCCATGAGAACTTTGTACTTCTCATGAGGGCTCCAATGTTAAGTGCAATAGAGTTGGTAGCCACAGCTCCACGCACGATATTGGGTCTGTGCCTTTGAATTTCTCAGTGACACCAAAGAGGCAGATGTTGTCCTTCCTTTGTGGTTCTAAATCTGTCAGGCCCATTGATCTGTTACTTTGAAATGGAAGTGTTCTAAGTCCTCAATCATGTCCTCTGCTGTAGAAAGTCTACTTTCAACATGTAGTTTTCTCTGGTTTTGCACTTTTAAGTCTGCTTTCATAGTGTGAAAATCAGAGTGGGTTGCAGTACTACGGTTATCAGTGGAGTGAAGCGTTAGTGTAGTGTCTCCATTTATTTTATAAGTCTTTCCAAAAGTGCCTGACCAACAAACATTTACTGCTAAACATTGCTACCAGGAGCATATTCTTTGCTTTAGGTGTGGTAGCAGTAGCGATTACACGGGTGGGCAGTGCTGGGAATATGCTGGCATTGTCACAAAGTGATTTGATGAGATTTGCAACTTTATTTTCTTCCTATATAGTCCAGGCAATTGTTCTGTTTTTCTCTCTTTTCCTGAGTAGGTTGTTGCTGAAGAACTTAAGGCATCAGTAAGAGTTCTGTAGAAACCCTCTTTGTATGTTTATTTGCAGAGCCATCTATGTTCAATGCAATGGGGCATTTGTTTCACAATGAAATGGATCAGGCATTGCACCAACCTCCCTGCACCTCTTTTGCTTCACTCTCCAGTCTGGATACGACTCCAGTCCCTCACCCTTTTATGTGTAGTTCGTGAGCGGGTCCCCACTTCTCTTCATCAAGGAATTGTCGTTGTCCTTCTCTTGGATCATCGCCACCTCAAACATACAACGGTGGGTCCCTGAGATTATTCCCCTGAGCCACTTCCACTTCATATGGACATATAATCATACTTTCCGTGAACTCTTTCCGTGATGCCAATGCATTTTGTGGAATCAGGAACCCAGTGCAGTCTGAGGAGCTCTTGGATTAAGAAGCCATTGCAGCGACTGCAAGCACTGCCCCCTCTTTTTATTGCATGTTTATTTTCATGCATGGTGGAGGAACACAATCTTTTAACCAAAAGATACTAAACATTTCCTTCAAAGGACAGTTTCACAATGTAGGCAGCAATGTCAATAATAGGCAGCATTTGCAAATTTCCCCCTTTTTTTTAACTGCCTGCCACATTACAGTTTTTTGGGTATTTACGGCTGGGGATATTCCAAGGGAATAACACCTGTGATAAATACCAGTTGATTGCAAGATGAAATATTGCCATAAAACATCTTCAACTTTTACCTCCACAGAAGAAATCAAATTAAAAGATGTCAGAGGTCCTCTGGTGGGTGTTAAGTTTGTTTGCTAGTCCTAAAAGGACTTCCTTTCAATGCAGGGTAACTAGGTCCCCATGTGGACAGATGCCTACCTTCTCAAGAGCTTTGCAATATAATTAATTGTAAAAACGTTCTTAAGAAATGATTGTGGATTTACTGAAATACTGTTGGAGGTATATATGCATCTGTTCCTGCCTTACTGGAAGTAATCCTGTAATCAGGCCGAGTTTATCATAAAACATCCAGTGGCAACGGTAAGTACAGCCAACCATAATGCGGTACAAATTATGCACTAGGCAATATGTTTATGTTTTTTCATTTATAATGCGTCACAGCCCGCGGGCATCAGGGTGCAACATATATGACATAGACAACACAACTAGCTTGCAATTTAAACAAACAATAGCGTCTTAAGACGTTTCCTAAAGATTGTCATATTTTCTTCCATGCGCACCTCAGCTGGAAGTTTGTTACAGACCAGCCCTGCGTGTACTGTTCAAAGAACGTCAATTGCCTCTAACTCGTTTACATCTAGGCTGGGTCAGTAACATTGCATCCTTAGACCGTGTAACTCTGATATGTTTTTCGGGGATCAGACATTCTTTGAGGTATTCGGGTGCTTGTCCATATAAACATCTGTGCACAATAGTACTCATCTTAAAGATATCTGGTCTCAACTGGAAGCCAATGCATCTCCCTCCTATGTGCAGAAACTGGGTCCAGTCTTGCCGTACCTTGATGCGCACTGCATAATATTGGAGAGTCTGAAGCATTTTGATGCAACCTTTACTTGCTCCAGTCAGTAGCACACTACAATAGTTGAGCATATGGCTTCACCAATCTTAGCAGTCTCAGATGATATTGAGTTTTATTGATTACGCTGACGACATAGGCTTCAGCACCAAGAGATGGTTGAAAAATCAATCAAGGTCTTCACCTTGGATGCTGTTTTAATATAGTGCCCATCTATGGTATATCATTCATACTGTATTGCTAATTTGGTGCATGCCTGTGTGGAGACAAAGAAAAGGAACTCTATTTTAGCTCCATTAAGACTTATAAACTTGTTCGATGTTCCCCTAGTCTTTCTCATAATCCCCACTCCATAATGAGCGTGATGAGTGTCATCAGCATGATTTGAAAATCGCACACCTAGTGAGTCCAAAAGATCACATAGGGGGTGACAGAATGTATTGAATACTGCCGGGGAGAGGCAGGCCTCTTGCGGAACACCACAATTAATTAGCTCAGGCTTGGAGCATGCATTATCCCAAACTATTCTTGATTTCCTATCATGGAGAAAGGATCAGATCCAATCTATCACTCCACTAGAACACCCTCCATGGTCAACAAGCCTGCTGAGCAATTTCTCGTGATCTACAAGGTCAAAGGCTGCTGATAGATCTAGAAACATCAGCATCCACGATTTGTTCGTATCCATAATATTGAGCATTTCGGCCTGTAGATCCAAGAGGGTGCTTTCTATGCCATGTGAGGGCCAAAAACCCAACTGCCTAGGATGAAGGATATTCCTGCTTTCCACATGATCCTGGAGCTTTATAGTCACCATTTTGTCAATCATTTTCAGTAAGAAAGGCACATAATTATAGGTCTTAAATTACTGAAAACTTTGTGATCTTGCCCTGTTTTTTTTATCAGGGGATGACAATCACCTTTTTCAGAAAATCTGCCACATGGTTGATTGCAAATGTAGCGTTAGTGAAGCGAACCAAAATAGGGGTAAAGATTTCCCCAAGTTCCAAGACAATTCTTGAAGGGATGATGTCCTCTGTGATCACAAAAGTGATGGGTGGAAGGTTTTGAATGAATCTGAACCATTGGCAATTGCTCTGGGCAACCTTCCACACGACTGTTTTTTAGCCCGTCTGCGCCATTGCAAAAGGGGTCCATCCATGTGCAAATAAGTTAGCTGCCGCCACCAATGGTAGCTGCCCAGCCCGAACTGCTAAGCCAGGTCCCCTCTGCACAGAAAACCAATCAACCCCAGACATGTTTCAGCCTTGTTGGACCTCCTCAGTGAGGTTCAGCCTGGTTCCCTATGGCGCAGCGAGCAAGGGACCCACGTTCGTGCATACCCTCTCTCACATGGAGAGACAAACTGTGACCACAAAAGTGATGGGTGGAAGGTTTCGAATGAATCTGAACCACTGGCAATTGCTCTGGGCAACCTTCCAAACCACCATTTTTTAGCCCGTCTGCGCCATTGCAAAAGGGGTCCATCCATGTGCAAATCAGTCAGCTGCCGCCACCAATGGTAGCTGATGTCCTCTGAGCATGTGGTATTCTGCATTTTCTCAAGAACTTTCTCCAGCCCGATGGCTTCAAAGAAGAAAGAAGGGGAATTAATATATGATGGTGCCCCAGTTGCAATAGACGCAGGAGCAGGCAAGTGCTTATCTAAATTATTTGCGATCCTGACGTGTGCTGTCTTATTTTTGTCCGCAAATGCTCTCTGGACTGGCTCGCAGTCCTAGTCTGTAGGGTCCACTTTTTTTACTTGAGCCTGTGGTTTCTCTTAGTTCTTAAGAATTTCAAAGAGCTTCTTTGAATCATTTTCTGAATTCAGTATTTGCATATTGAAATAGTCTTGCTTCATGCTAAAAATGTCCATTAAGTATATTTTTTCTAAGTCCTTCCAATTATCCTTACTCTCTTGTGTCTGTAATGTAACCCAAATTCGTTCTGCTTTCCTTTTTTCTTGCTTACGTATTACCAAGGCTGGTGTAAACCATTTTTGTCCATTTGTCCTTTCACTAATGCACTTGGACTTCAGGGGGGCCACATTGTCCAGCAATGTAGTAAGGGCCTTCTCATATTCCAATGCTAGGGAGTCGGGGGAATCCCCATATGACTTAGAAACCATGAGCTTATTGAGACAACTACCAAATTGGCTGCCTTGATGTTAGTAACCACTTAAGTGCCAAGGACGAGTTATCTCGTCCTTGACATTACCATTGCAGTGCCAAGGACAAGATACCTTGTCCTTTTTTGCACTTCACCTTGTGCGATCGCTGCAAAGCAGCAATCGCACAAAAGTGTAATCCAGGCCATGAGGTTCCTCCTCATGGCATGGGGGTTGGATTTCCTTCAGTTTCAAGTCAGTGCGTTTAATGTGTGCTGACGTGAAACTGAAAGTAGATTTCAACGAGGCAGGCATTTTTGGAAACAAAAGGTGAGTGTCCCCCTATCTCTCCCTCGATCTGCAGCAATATTAAGCCATTAAGCTGTTCAGATCAAGGGAGGTGTCGTCGGAAAGGGAGGTGTTGTTGGAAACGGGAGACGCTCCCCATTCCTTCTTTGAAGCATTGCTGGTGCGGATCGGGCGTGTATCGCTCGATCTTCGCCCAGCAATGTCACTAGACCACTAGGGATCTGTTTGTGAAGTGGAGGGGTGAGAGGGCCCTCAAAGCATGGGTTAGCACGTTTTGCCCATTCTGGGGGCAGATGGGCACAGTAATGTTCCCATCTGCCCCTTGGGAATGGACAAAACAAAACAAAAATAAATGAACGTTGTTTTGGTGGGGGTGGGTGTGGCCTACTACACCACCACTGATGTTCTTAGGGGAAAGCGGGTTGCCCCCCAACCCAAATGGATAGGGGACAACTCATGTAGTCCTCCCTGGGGGCATATTGTTACTAAAATCGGCCCCTAGGAAGGGGTACATGAGATGCCCCCGATCCATTTGCGATGGGAGGACAGGTTCACCAGAAAATTTGGAATGGGGCCCCAAAACATGGGCCAGCACGTTTTATCCATCCTGGGGGCAGTTGGGCACAGTAATGTTCCCATCTGCCCCTTGGGAATGGACAAAACAAAACAAAAATAAATGAACGTTGTTTTGGTGGGGGTGGGTGTGGCCTACTACACCACCACTGATGTTCTTAGGGGAAAGCGGGTTGCCCCCCAACCCAAATGGATAGGGGACAACTCATGTAGTCCTCCCTGGGGGCAGATTGTTACTAAAATCGGCCCCTAGGAAGGGGTACATGAGATGCCCCCGATCCATTTGCGATGGGAGGACAGGTTCACCAGAAAATTTGGAATGGGGCCCCAAAACATGGGCCAGCACGTTTTATCCATCCTGGGGGCAGTTGGGCACACTAATGTCCCTATCTGCCCCTAGGGATGGGACAAAACAAAAACAAAAATACAAAAATAAAAAATGTTTTAGGTGGGGGTGGGGGGCAAAACCACCATGGATGTTTTAGTGGAAAGGGGGTGGCCCTCTCTGCCCCCACGCCAAATGGGTGGGGGCATCTTATGTAGCCCTCCCTGAGGGCAGATGTCTGCCCCTCGGAAGGGGTACATTAGATTCCCCTTCATCCATTTCGGGTGGGGGGGACAGGGCCACAAGAAAAATTTGGAATGGGGACCAAAAGCATGGGCCAGCACGTTGTGGCCTTCTATGGAAGGGGCAAGAAAAAGGGGATCCCTGGTGCTGTCGATGTACACCTACATGGGAAACGGATTCCCACGGTCGGGGACATCACCTCTAACCGTCCTGGAGTTCTTGATGGCCTGTGTTACAGCTTTTCCCCACCAGGGAGTCCAGGCAGTGTGCCAATACCTCCCCAAAGGGAAAAGCTGAAATGCAACCCAGCCAGGACTTCAGGATGGTTGGAGGTGATGTCCCCGGCCTCGGACATCTGTTTACCATGTGGGTGTATCGTCCCCAAGCACAGTGACTGCTCCATGGAGCCCTGGCAGGGACCCCTTCCCTCCCCTGAGGGAAATTCTGTAATGCACTGACTCGGCTGCATTACAGAATTACCCTCGGGGAAGGGATGGGGACCCTGCCGGGGCTCCCTGGGACAGCTGCTGGGCTTGGGGGTGGTCAAACCACATGGGAGACAGCCAACCAAGGCCAGGGTCATCACCCCGACTATCCTGGATCTCTGGCTCGCCTACGTTGCAGCTTCTCCCTGCAGGAAAGGTCGAGGACTCTGCTGGGGCTCCCTGGGACTGCCGCTGCACTTGGGGATGATCAACCCAGATGGGAGACAGCTGCCCAAGGCCAGGGACATTACCCCCGACTTTCCTGGAGCTCTAGCTTGATGTAAATTGGATGTTCTGTAATAGTTGTTCCAGGTCCGAGGCACCAGAATTCAGGGGCTTGCTCAGATGTCTGGTAAAATCCCCCAGGACAATTGTGGAATTTTAGGTTTATTCATTAATACTAAGATGTGTGACATCTCTTCCAAAGAAAGCGGTGTTTCATGGGCAGGGAAGTACAACAAAATAATATTCATGCAATTATTAGGTGTAGGTGCAGTTTTTAACAGCATGATTTCGAAACCCTCACATGAAATAGGTGTTTGAAAGAAACCTAGATCTTGCTAAGCAATGATTGCCATTCCTCCATTTTGTAACTAGAATAGCCAAAGAAATTTCTAAATACATTTTTGTTATACCATAAAAATGCAATAACTGTATCCAAATGTGGCTTTCAGGAATAGCAATCACATTCCTACATATACAAATCTTTCAGGCAAATTAACTTCAGCTATTTTAGTTAAAAAATTGCAAAACATAAGTGTGATTGAAAGATTGCATTGGTTATATTATACTGCAATGTAACACAACGTTGATGCGTAAAACCTCGCAAAATTATACACAATCAATTTTAGTGATATTTAAATTAGACACGTGAACTCCTCGGATTATCCAAGTGATTTTTCCAACATAAAGTGCTATTTGGTATTGCAATTAAATCATAGTATGTCATGCATTATAATTAGATGGTGACAGAGAGGCTGGGTTGCTCTTGACTGCTCATGTAGAACCCTGTGATCGGTGGCAAATCCTAAATCCATGGGGAGGAATAGGGAGCAATTGGCACTGGAAGATGGAGGGATTCAATGCAGCATAACCTTGTGAGCCTCGGCACCACTAACCATTACCCCTTCTTTACCATGAGGTAGCACACAATCATTACAGTGTATCTTTGTGATATGTGTATCAAGCACATTGTGAACTGTGGTGTCATACAGGAAGAAAAGCAAAGTATTCAGCACGTGGGGGTGGGCAGACTTATTACAGATCGTCATGTGATCTGGTTGTGGAGTATATTTTGAGGTCTTGTTTTCCATGACAAAGGGGGTCATTACGAGTACGGCGGTAAGGGGTTAACGGCGCCAGTAAGGATGCCGGTGCCGTTAACCCCTTACCGCCGCATTACAAGTTTCCCTTGCGGGACCCGCTCAGAATGTCTGGTCAGACCAGACGTCCTTTGCGGGTCCCGCAAGGGGACCAGGCAGCTAACAACGGGCCCGTTATTAGCTCCCTCCCCATTCCCATTGAATCCTATGGGGGCTCGAATGGGAATGGGGATGGGTATTTTGAATGGGGATTTACCGGGTCCCCCAAGGTTGGAATTAACCGGTAAATCCCCATTCAAAGAACCCGGACACGAGTTTGGAGGCAGCCATGGCGCTAATAGCACCATGGCTACCTCCAAACTCTTAATGACCCCCAAAGAAAATAAAGGAATTAGCACATGAAGGTGAAGGGATTCAATGCAGAACAACCTTGTGAGAGTTGGCAAGCTTTGTTTTCTGCTCTCTTGAGTTGCAGTCAGGCAATCAGTACAGCAGTCAGTACAGGGGTTGAAGGGATTAATTACAGTACTGCCTCATGCTCTTGAGCAAGGAGTGCATCCTGCTCTCGTGTGTTTCAGCCAAGATAAGGCAGTGAAGCAATCAGCATGGGAAGATCAATAGATTTTTACAGAGCGAGCTGCCTTTTGATCGTGGGCATATAGTACATACTGGGTTATGCAACATGAAACTAAGCCTTCCGGACTGTGAAGGGGACGTTTTTGCCTGTCAGGGATTACTCCTCCAGCTCACCAACCATTACACATAGAGAGGTTGCTGTCAATTATTCTACCCCTGCTCTCTCCCTGGTTCATAACTTAAAACGGCCACCAGACCCTGCAGCCGTACCTGAAACCTTTCTGCTTTCTCCAAAATGACAAAAAAGTAAATTTTCAATTGTAGGCATGTCAGCAGGATTTATTAACAATGGTCAAAGGCCTCAAGTTCTCTTCTGTTACCTACATTAGGTAATCCTTTCTTTATGGTTGAATGAAACATTGCACTTTTTTGAGAGAAAGGTTTATATTTTTAATAAGATGTAATCGAAATTTTAAAGATAGTTAGGGCAATTTGTGTAGGTTTTTTAAACTTCCTACAGCAATATGTCCACTGCGAACTAAACGTAAGGTCCTTTGGGTAGCGTATCATGCTGTGGATGCGAAGTAGAGTAACTCTTACACCAAATAACAGAGCCAACTCAGGCAAGTTTGTCTGTTATCAATTATCTAAAACCGGGGGCAACAATGGACGTCGCACAAGCACAAGCATTAGTGTTCTAGAAGCATTTCATAAAAAATCACACCTATATAGTAAAGATTTGTCATAAGTGACGTCATACTACGTGGCAAATAAGAAACATGTATGGGGGTTTGTGATACGCTCAAGGGGAACACCTAAGTATACTTTCTCTATGGGGTTGGGTTGTGATTGCACATCTACTATCAGGTGGACAGCGCATGCCCACCCCTAGTGCAAGTCATCTTGAACAAGTATTAGGTACACAGCCTATTATTGGCTCTCAAACTATAAGGCCCTTCATTATATGGCCTCTATAATTGGTTGCCATGCTTGTACGTGCCTGTTTCGTACATTCGGCTCACTAGCAGCACGTAAGCTCATACCCTAGGTTTCAGGAGGTGGGCTTGACGGTACCTACCCACCCAATTAGCCCATCATCTCTCATCACCCATGCCTTCTGCATTGAAGATTGTCTTTGAACTTGACCTTGCAAAGTATCCTTGCCTATGAGAATATAGGGGAGTGTGAGCACACGCTATCACAGTTCTGGAACTGCATGCCCAACTCTATTTTCATCCTTGGCTCACGTGACAGGAAACCACAATTTGGCCCATCTCGCAGCATTTAATTGTCTTAAATAAATGAAACTTGGCACTCCTGGTGTTCTTTCTTTGCACTTTAACAAGGGATGATTCAGCATCTCACATTCACCGCCTTCAAGAATAGATAAACAGTCTTAGCTGCTTCAGCCTTGACACCAGGCCAGACAGCCCTTTCAGGGTCTTCCTCAATCCCAGCTAATTCTTTGCTGCGACACAGTCCAAGGCCCTTCTCTGCATGGGCTTGAACTTACTAAATTTGGGACACCGATGTCCAGCTTCTATATAATGGCGGCTCCACCTGCAGCCTATTCACTATATATAGCCAGCTTCTATGATCACTTAGTCTACTTGCGTTACTGCATCTGTTATTGAACGACTTGCATTTTCTGCAGTGCTGTTTACACGTGCAGTATTCTTTTCGCATATGAAAGTTTACTCAGTTGTTTACTTCGTCATCAGTTTCTATAAGGTCCATACATTCTCTTCTTCAGCCAATCTTCTCTGCGTGTCATGTTTGTTTCTAGTGACTTCTACAGCTCCTCTTCTTGTTCTTTCATATTTCTTCAGAGACTTCCTCCACGAGATTGTCATCTCTTTGGGAATACATCTGATGGGGTTTGCTTAGTGGGTACCTTCTTTCGAACATTCGCTGCGGATTGGTCACAATCGCTGGTGTCATGCACGGCACAATTTCAGGCTTCCAGCATATAGGTGCGAGGGAAGCGGGACTTCCTGCAGAGGCATTTGGCTACTCCTCTATAGAAAGCCCTTCAGAAAACAAAGAAACACTTGTGTAATCCGAGTGTAACTATTTGCATCAAGCTTTACAAAGCTGCTGGAGGCCTGGGGTTGAGGGGTGCATGATTTGTGATGTTTCTCATCCATTTATTGTACAAAACAGTGTGTTATCAGGCAGATTAAATTGGTGTACATACAGAACACAATTCCTTTAAAATGTGCCATATTTATTCTCACAACACTGTCTTTCACTCAGCTCTCCCCCTCAACCCTTTGTAATCTATACTATATGAAAATATAACATGATTTACAGAAAGAACACATTGGTGTCTAATCCAAACACCAGAGATGTGTGGTTTTGAAAAGGAGCCCTGGCATGCTTTTGCATCTTGTATGATAGGTGCCGGGCAGAGGACATGAAACACAGAATTATGGCAGACATTAAGACGTGGCAGCATTGTGGGACGTCTTCAAGGGCCAATCATTGGGCATTTTCCCCATGAGCTATCTCACAATAGCAGGCATTGGCAAACCCAATAGATCAGATTTTACAATTGTAGAGGATGAGCTGTGGTGACTAAATAGAAAATAAACTTGCCTTCTGCATTTACAATGCCCGTAGTATTGGCGTTTGCCAATGCTTGTTTATTTTGAATGTGATCTTAAAATGCTACTTCACATCGAATTTCACCCATACCCTCTATGAAATGGCTAAGAGCCACTGCCTCTTAAATGTGAAATTATTATAATAGCAATGGGTGATTTATGTTTGTTTTATTTTTGGGGACACCCAGTCTCCTCACCTTGAAAATAAAACACCCACAAAGGGAACAGACGGTAGTAACCCCTAATGATATGGAGTAACAGTTTGTAAATTATTGTCGTTACACCACTTAGCCATACCTGGACGAGACTCTGTTAGATTCCTGAATCAATACTTCGAAGGGGAGGGGGGGCTGGGTGGAACGTGTCAACCTATGTACAGTATTGTTGGAGTCAGTCGTACTGGCTGCCCTCTATGGGTACTACCATCTCCTTTGGCAACCAGTGCCCCTCGCAGAAAGGGTGTGAAGATTGCAACAACCTAAAACATGGGTTATCATTAGTAGCACTTTCTGCAAGATCCTTGAAGCAATGAAGAATTCTTGATTAGGATATGGAGGAGTTACCCACCTATGCCAACCATCACTCCTGTAACTCCTACTGGGTTACGGCTTGCCATTGCATGAAACAACACATTGGGGGGTCATTACTAGTTTGGAGGTAGCCATGACACTCTTAGCGCCATGGCTACCTCCAAACCCGGGTCTGTGTCCGGTGTCACTGAATGGGGACTTATCAGGACATTCCGTCCTATGCGGACCCGGTAAGTCCCCATTCAGTAAACGATTCCCATTTGAACCCCCATAGGGCTCAATGGGAATGGGGAAGGCGCTAATAACGGGCCTGCAAATTGCGGGCCCGTTATTAGCTCCAAGGTCCCTTAACGGGTCCCGCAAAGAACGGCTGGTCAGACCAGCCGTTCCTGCTGGGACCCGCTAAGGGACCTCGGAATATGGCGGTAGGGGCTTAACGGCACCGCCATCCTTAACGGTGCCGTTAATCCCCTACCGCCATACTCGTAATGACCCCCATTGTGTGCTCGTCTGCACCTACATGCTAACCCTCAGAAGATATTCAGTGAATTCCTGTTTGCCGGAGTCCATATGCTTGTCATTGCTAACGGCAGACCTGTGAAGAAAGAACATTCCACATTTTCTTTTTAAAAAGTTGAAGTGCTAGTTTGCACAGGCCTTGCTGCAGGATGAACACTTAGTGCTGCTCGTTTAAGAAAGAGAAGCAAAGTGCCCCTTGGCTGATGTACACTAAACACGAAATCACAACAAGATTTGTTTGAAGCCATATAAAGCATTCTCTCAGATTACATGATTTTCATAGCATCAAATTGTCATGTTATGAACAGATATACATTAATTCAGGTTTATTTTTAAGTGTGAATTAATAGCAAGTTTATGAAATTACACAACCTGCAGCTTAATTTCAGCCATAACCAATGCTTTTCTGTAATGAGCCATGTGGATTATTTCTTAGGAAGGCAGTTGTGAGTTTTGGAATTGCCCATAATAGGGCCGCCCTATGTATCATTCAGGGCAGGGGAAAGCAGGGCTTTCGGGTCATAAGGAGAGGATCATTCATTGCATTGGGAGAAGATCCTCTTCTGCTCCATCAAGCTGTGGAGATTACCCCACAGGAGACCCGGCTAAACCTTTTCTAACTGTTTCTTTGTTGATCTGATGACATGTGACTAATGTTGGTACAGCTTTTCCGCAGAATGCTTTGCTGGTTGACTTGTTCCCTGCACTGTAATATTGATCTGAGATTTGGGAATGCGTTAAAGTAGGCGTCGTGTGGTTTGCCATAAGTAGGTGTACAGTAGAAGTTAAAGTGTGGATCCATTTAATGGAGATTTTGATTGGCCATGTTACCGACAAGAGATCTCACCAATCAGGTGCTTTACATAACAGACCTTTTGTGAACATAGTAAATAGGCAATGCTTGACGGCTTGTTTTATGGGGAAATCTATACATCACAGGTTGGTCTGCTCCTTGATCACTCTACAGACAGGTGGAATCCTTCTGATTCATGTATGGAGTTCGGTCTTGCCTTTTGGAATTCAGGATGCTGGAAGCACTAGTCATCAGTGCTTGGTTATTGTGGCTCCTCTGCCCGTCTAGACTTAAGGAAAGTCATACTTTGCCTTTAAGCACTTTGCCCATAGGACGGGTGGCAAACAGTTTGGGAGCAAGTTCACACCAGTACTGTGCAGGACTGAAAGAAACTGAGGGATGCCAAGTTATTTTAAAACCCTTAAGCCATCTGCAGCCCCACTTAACAACCAGCTTTTGTTTGAATCAAAGTTTGGTTTTGCCAGTCTTTCTCTTTCAAAGCTTTTCACTGAGAGTGCGCATCTGGTCAATTCAAACACATCAAACTGGCTTAAGCACCCAATTTCCCAATCTGACCATTTTCAACTAACACATTTTAAATTTAAAAGTGGGTTTATTCAAAAGCGCCAACCTAGAAAGAGCGATATCCAATTTAGGGAACTCATATTCCGCCCCTGTCTCGAGAAACGCCATCTCCTGCACTTGCCCTTTTCATTGCTTCAAACTTTCTATACTCTGACCAGCCATCGACCAGATCGAGGGCTGTGCACCGCTCTCAGGAAACTGCCTGAAACTTCCCACAGTCATGTGAACTGTCCCTCAAAATGTCTCCTAATGTCCAACCTTTCTCAGGGCCCACACCATTACCAGTTTGACAAGGACCAGACCAGGGTGGTCTCTTGATACTGTTGTGAAGGGGGCATCCCCACCCTCCCCCCCAAGGAGTTTTAGAGTGAGACCAAATGCATTTGAGGGAGGAGGGATGGTGAGAGGACCACCTCCAAATATAAAAGGACCCCACTTCAGTATAATCAAATATAATTAACCCACACAGTGTAGCGTAGGGTGCGAGCAGCGTTGCTATTATTGCATAGATATTAGTAACCATAGGTAGACGGGAAGGCCTCCGCAGTAAATGCGGCATTGCATGCACTAGGCCAAAATCGTGAGGCGATAGACATCCCCAGCCATGCCCGAGATCCCATGAGGAGAGCCAACACCCCCAATCGCCAGAACACCTATTCATTGTCCTAACAGAGTTGCAAAGATGTTTGAGAGGATTGTGCCCTACAAGGAACCGGCACCTGGTGGGCATGTTATCTCACATTGGCCAAAGCACAACCTGGCCCATCCCCAGGCAACCACGCGTTATAGCCCATATAACTGACTAGAAGTTAAGACCTCTGAATTCCATGGCACCAGGTGCCCTTTGACCACCAACCCTAACTAACAAGTCCTGAGATGTTCAAAGAGGACGGCCAGGGCACATTGCTGAAGTGACAATCATGCGATTTGTATTGCAAGGTGCTGGGAGGGATACATTATAGTTCAAAACAAGGGTGGTGAATGAGGGGAGTGAGTGAAATGTGTATGTGTAGGTTAGGGTGCCCAAGAACATCCTTTGTGCCTATCCAAGGCCTGCCAAGTGCACAGTATGAGTGATAAAGTAGACATATGGTAGGAGTATAATTAATTTGTATTTTGACATTCAATGTGAGGAGAAGATGATCACTGCAGCAGCCACATGACAGAAGATGGATGGACTAGGCTGGTACCAATGGCCTGGCATCCCTTACGGGGCAGGCAGATCCTGTATAGGTGCACACCAACCAGATCCAAAGGATTTTACCCTATGTATTGCGTCAAGCATGACGATGTTTCTCTTTTTAAAATTCTGCTTGTACTACTTTTCGGCAGAACGTTCTTAGCAGCAGAGTTCTTTGCTGTTGCTCTCATCTGCATGTGAGATTAAAATGTGTTATCCTTACAAGATCGACTTTGGCCTTTCTTCCCTAGTGGGTTGTATTCTCTCTGGTGTGAGCGTTCCAGGACTTGCCTTCAATTGGTGACCCCAATGTGATCCCAGTCCCCCCGTATCTGCGGAGGCTTACAGGTTGCTTCTCAAGAAGGAGCGGTGCTCACCTACAGCGAACGGTCCTGAAAAAACACGTGTTTCAAGTGGTTTGGCAGGAGCCATTTTAAGAGAAGTCCTCTCTGCTCTTTGAAGTTGGGAGTGGCTGCAAGGAGAGTGCAGGCCGGTGTTGGAACCCTGTGACAGAGGTGTTCGGGTGAGCACTACATGTGAGTGGACTCTAGTAAGCAATAACAACTATGGGACAGATGTATGGGGAAATATGAGAGGTGTCAGTAAGTGGAGTGTGAGGTCATTGATGTAACGTGTGTGAGGTTAGGCTCATTTGTTGTCAACATTCTTTATAGGAAGAGAGTATTTCGGTAAAGGCATTATAAGGTAAGGCAGAGGTAAGCCAGGGGGCCCCTCCTCAGAAGAGGAGGAAGGTGGTACCACAAGACAATAGATTATTTAAAGGAGCAATACAGAAGTAAAACAAGTGGTCTCATAATAGGCCTGGAATAAGTATTGTTTGCTGTTTTAGCTTGTTATTTTATTGCATTGTATTCATGTTTTATTGGATGAAGAACAGGCCCTAGTAGGGGCATTCATTGTGTGTGTCGCAGCTTGGTGTGGCATTGAGTGGTTGTGTGAAGTAGGTTTTTATTTATTATAATGTGTTTAGCTTACAAAAGTAAGCTTTCCACATTTACAGTACAAAAAAAGTCAGGTATAAAAAAGTTAAATCATAGAAATTGTATGACATTTCATCATCAGTTCATGCAACAAGAACCATTTAAGAAAAAAGAAAGCTAATGTAAGTTCAAGATCAATGCTAAAAAACCTCCTATTTTAGCAGTATCAAGAAGCCAGAAAAAGCGACTGCAAACATGGTTATGGCACGAAACATGTATAATTCCATCTTTTCACATGACATACCTGGGATATATGATAACTGCAACTCCCGGTACTGTACATGTGAAGAACGCGCTATTTCAGAAGGTGACAATGCTAATCTCTCAAGCATTTGCAATACATACAAAATACAGCTACTACTCAATCTTACCAGTCCTACACGTTTATCTGGGCAAGGCAGTCCCCAAACTGATATATGGCAAGGAGCTGCTCTATGCCTAGAAATGTGGGAAGGAAAACTATGGAGGGCAGTATAAGGAGTCCCCAACTGTGTGCCGCTTGGAATCTGCTCTCATTATTCCGGAAAATAGTCATGTCCTCCGTCGAATCTCTATATGCATACTTGAACGAGAGCTTGCAAATAACTCATAATTTGATAAAAACCAAGCATTTTAATTTCATTTGGGACACATTGTGCACACATTCTCGGCCAAATTAACACAAATATGGAAACCTTAATTCTAAATCCAGACAAAGTCAAAGATAAACTATTAGACTTTGATTGGAGTGTCAATTTGGAGAAATTCCACAGTTATCCCTCAATGACACATTTAAGCCATGATTATAAAAAACGAGGTGATATTGCTCCATATTTTGCAAGGTTTCCTGACAAACATCATAAATGCATTTTTATGCAATTATGGTGGAATCTGCTGTACACGAAAGAAATTCTTACACAACGCTCCCTAATTGAATCTAAAGAGTTGTTTTGCTGATTTTGCCTTCAGGAAGGAGCTGTTGAGTCCACAAGACACCTACTATCCTTTTGTAAGGAAACAAACACATAACTGTATGCGTGGATGTAACACATCTGAAACCCTATTCATAGCTTCCTTTTTTAAATCTTTGAATTTGAATGAGGGTTATGTAAAACCGAATTCTGAGCTTGACATGGTGGCACTATAATATGAAATAATGACTTTTGTGCTTTTTACAAATGACACATTTTATTTTTGATGTATAAGTAATCGAATTTGTTTACATGTTTTAGTGACTTTAATTCTCTTTTTTACTGAGTAGTTTAAAGTGTTTTATATTTGTTCAAGTCAATTTCTTTTAACCCTGTTATTGTTCCTCAATTTTTCTTGTTTCAACATTTATTGATGTATTGGTTTGTATTACTTTTCATTGTATAGTGGACGTTTTGTAAAGGTTATTTAACCATAAACAATATAAAATATGTGTATATATATATATATATATATATATAATTAAAAGAAGACATAACTCCAACCCGTTTTGTAATAATTTCTGGGTATCTTCCTGCTGGTGTCCAGAAGACTCATTCAATTGATTTCAAGAACACAATTAAAAAGGCATACAGTGCCAAAATCAGTTTTGTCTAGTTACCCCAAATTAACCTGATCCAGTACATATCAGTCAATACTTCCTCACCCATATAGCACAGCCACGGGGCAGCAAAACCAGGACAATCCAAGGTGATATGGTTCAAGGTTTCCACCGTGGAGGATGCACAAAATCCACAGAAGTTAGTAGTTAGTGTTTTGTCCCACCTGATTCTCCTTTCAAGGGTAGCAAATTGGTTCAGGCGAAATCAAAGATATACACAATTTTTGGGCAAGGGAACAGTGACAAGGACATCAGATTTTTCCCTTGCCCCCTCCTGAACCCAGCATACTCCCTATATAGTGAGAGGTTGCCCAGCAAGTTGGATGTTTCTGCCCAGTCAGTAGTATATAGCTTGAGTCTAACCGCCCCTGGAAATTACTTCAGCTCATCCTGGGATGAGCCAATATGGTGGAGAATGGCACACATAGTAAGCTTAAATTGTTAAGTTTAAGCCGTATTAGATTGAGATGGCTCGCCCAGGTCTTCATAAGGAGAGTTGTTTGAGGGATTCAACATCTGAGCGTATTCTGCTAACTTATTCCAAAGGGCTCTGGCTGCGAGAGATACTAAGCCCAAATCATGTCTGACCACGGCATTAGGAACGGATTGTTTCAAGCCCAGGGTACGTTTCAAAAGGAACCCCTGTATGATGTTTAATGGGCCCCCCAGGTCAAACAAAACTATGCCCAAACCATATAAAGTAATTAGTTCGATAGTTTGCAAATAAAACCTAAGCAAGCTAATCAGAGAGTAGCAACAGAGCTGGGAGTAGATCCTTTTCATTTTTGCCAGCAAGGCCGGAAACCCTTCCCTAAGTAGAACAATCCATTCCCCCCCAAGAATATGTGGTTACAAGGGTAAAGCCCAGATACCACATTAAGTCAACCCTTTCCAGTAACTGTTCACCTACCCTCCAAATGCAAGTCTTGGAGCACTTCTTGGTTTTGAAAATGACGACCTTAGATTTTTTTCCATTTATCTGCAAGTTGTTTTGGACTGCACAATGAACAAAGAGGGTCCGTTTTCAGGGGAGGCCAATTGGGGTTTTAATACATACAATGACAAGGCAGGTGGTAGTTTGTGGGATTCCCGTGGACCCTTCATATTTTCATTTACAGTATTACTGTGCTTGTGGAGGCGCTGCCTCAGATTGCCAAACAGTGTTGCCAAGTGCCCACTGATTTGATCTTTCGCCCAGCAGTGTCACTTGGGGTGGTGGTTGTAACAATAGTGTCACTGGATTTGCAGGATTGTTGGTTTTAGACAAGAGGGTTACCATGTTAGGAACGGACAGGGACAGGCGTGAGTGACGCACAGTGCTCTGTGTAGGTCCAACAATACAGCTAAAGGGAATGACGGATGATGAATTATTTGATGAATGACAATAAAGATGGGGAGATAATACTGTAGATTTGTATCCCCTGTGACATATTGATACAGTACTGAAGAGTGCAGTGTTTCCTGATGGCACTACTCCACCCCACTCTTTGACAAAGACTTTCAACACGTACCTTTACAGTTGTGGACTACAAATCCACATGATGTATGATTATTAAAAGACGTGACTTTTCTGCATATAACATTGAAACCAGGTGCGGTCCTGCCTACGGTAAGACAATATCCATTATCGAGGAGGCAGAGGAGAGTATCAGAAAGACAATACAGGCCTTGCTGGACCAGGGGATCATTGTTCCGTCAAAGTCTCCATGTAATACAGCAATATATCCTGTCAAGAAATCAACAGGGTGCAATTGGAGAATGATCCAGCATTTGCACCCCCTCAATGATGTGGTGCAGAAAGAATTTCCAATCGTTACAAATCCTGTGATAATTGTATGTAGCAGCCCCAAAGAAGCTAAGTATTTTACTGTAGTAGACGTGAAAAATGCATTCTTCTCGATTCCACTCCATCCTGAGTCAAGGTACCAACGGGTACAAGGTTGACAAGGCCACATTGCAATATTGTCAACAGGAGATGCTCTATCTGGAGCAATTCATATTGGCAAATGGTAAAAGGATACTACTAGATAGGGCAGCATCAGTACGGGCCACCCATATACCCGCCTCAGTTAAAGAAATGCAGATGTTTCTGGGTCTGTGTAACTACTGTAGGGCCTGCATCATAGCTTACACAGCATAAACAAGGCCACTTTTGCAGGCCCATATGGAAAAACAAAAAATAAAGGACCACAAGTTACAGTGGACGGCAGACATAATCAAACAGTTTGATGACTTAAAAGAAGTCATTAGTTCGGCACCCATACTGGCCACCCCAGATTACACTTGTTTTCACATTCAGATGGCCAGTTTATGACAGCAGTATTGACTCAGAAGAGCACAATGGGCCATAAACTATTGGCCTATTATAGCAGCACTTTGGATGCAGTGATACAAGGGCAGTTTGCATGCGAACAAGCTTTAGTGGCTGCTACTTTCGCAATAGAGAACAATTCTACAATTGTAAAGTGTCCTTCAGTTACATTGTATGTGGGACATTCTTTGTTTGCCATTATAGAGAGGTCAAAATATACCCTGACTGCACAAAGGTCTTTGGCATATGAGATCATCATTTTTAAACCTCATATTCATGTGGTTAGGTCCAAAACAGTGAACCCTGCTACCTTTTTAACGGACATGCCTACTACAAAGGACAACGCACAACTGTGCCAAATACGAGGGGGCATAGGATGATATGCCCAAAGCAAAGGACTGTGCATTGTCAGAGGGTGAGACACTTTTTGTTGATGGGTCTTCCATAATTAATGTTGATGTTCAGGAGGATGGGCAAAGACAGACTGGGGCAGCGGTGGTACAACTTGAGGAAGGAAAGTATGACACTGTGGTTATGAAACGTTGCCCATGCATTATTCTGCATGGGCGGCAGAACTCATAGCACTCATTGAAGCAGTAAGAGCATCTAAAGGGTGCTATGTCCCAATATATTCAGACTCGGCGTACGTCACAACAACTGTGCACGCCGGTCTATTCCGCTGGAAAAGGAGGAGTTTTCAGAGGGCAGATGGATCCCCAGTACATCATGCGGCACTGCTAGAAATAATAATGGAAGCAGTGTCCCAGCCATTAGTTGTGGCAGTTGTCAAATGCAACACCCACACTAACGGGATAGACGGGAAAGCGATGGGGAATGCAGCCGCGGCAGCCCAAACAGCTGCGTATCTGCCAAATGAAACACCCACCAAATACGTTGTGACTGCCCTACCTGCATGCAAACATCTAGCACCTTACACAGCATTGCCCATCTCCCAGATTATTGACCTACAAGTAAGGGCACCTGAAAGGGAGAAAGAGTTGTGGTCACAGAGACTTTGTAAGCTATCTCTGACAGATCTGTCATGGAGACAAGAGAGCTCTCGGAAGACAGTAAGGCCCACAGGAGCTGCTAGCAGTAGCCTTTGAACAGTTACACAACCCATCCCACAGTTCAAAGCACCACATGGCAGTAGATATACAGGAGGACTGGTTTTTACCAAATATCCAGGAAAGCATTACATAAATGGTTATACATTGCATCACATTCAAAGTTTCAGTACAGGGATTATACTACAAATGTTACAGGGTATCTTGCCCCGCCCTACTGGGCCATTTCGTGAATTACACATAGATTACACTGACATGGGCGAGCAGTTTAATGGATCTAGGTATCTCATTGTAGTGGTTTGTCCTTTCTCGAGGTGGGTGGAAGCAGGGCAGTGCGCACATTTGGATGCATTATTTCAGCACATCACAGCACTACTTGGCATCAAGCACTCAGTGTGTTTGATTTACTGCCCACAGGCCAATGGCACTGTGTAGAGGATAAACAGGCTTCTCAAAGTAAATTATCCAAACTGTGTACCACATTGAAAATAAATTGGGTGCACTGTTTGCTCCTGGCCCTCTTCAGTTTGGGTACACAGCTAAGCAAAGATCACCATTTGTCACCTCACAAAGTGGTCACTGGCCAGTATATGCATACACCTATACCTCCTGTAAGAAGGGCATCAGACGCACATAGGGCAGCAGCAGTGCTAGGCAATCAATTCAAAGAGTGTTTTATTTTAACACTCTCTTTATTGGCACACTTGGTAAGACATGGTACAAGTTCAATGAATTCACATTAATGGCAGAGACGTTGGATCAGTTGACAATTACATTCAGGCGGTATCAGACAGTAGCTGAGGATGTAAGGGTAAACCTTGGGATGGGCTGATTCGACTTATGTATAGGGAGACAAGGTAGTACAGGGGTGTAGCTCATGTGGACGGTGAGCTTGTGGGTGATGCAGGTGCTGGCATTTTGCACAGGAGATATGACTTAAGTGGAGTCCATATATCAATGGGACCGGAATGGGATGGTTGCAAATGTGCCCATTTGTCCTCCATGTCATTTGCCCACACCACATCCTTTAGCCAATGGTCCTTGTTAGGGGAGTGTGGACTAGTCTATCACAGTAGGATGCATTGCATGCCAAGAGAAGACACAGTAGTACATAATTACACATAGTTACTGATGGGGGTAGGAAATGTGGAACAGGCACCTTAGGGGTAAAGGGTCACCAGTTTTACATACTATTTCAGACAATATAGCACATATATCTTTCCAAAAGGTTGTGACTCAGGTGCAATCCCATATCATATAGAAGTATTTGGCATTGGTAAACAGGTAGCATGGACATGCCCACGTACCCTACTTGGAGAACAACTGAAGCCGATCTGTGGTGTAGTGATACCAATGCAACACCTTTAGTTGTACCAGTCTGAATCAGGAGTTGTATGATACTTTTGCTTGTGTGCACATATCGGACCAAAGCTCATCACCTATATCTAATTGGAGGTCTGCAGCCAATTTAGTTTGAGCGTTGTAGTGTTGTGTGGTGGAATAAGATTGGATCAGGCAATACAATGATGAAACATGTCTGCGGTTGTCTCCTGGAGCCACCACGTATTCCAGCATGGGGTCGTTTTGGGGTTTGACTGGGAAGCAATCCCACAGTTGCTTGGAAGCCTTGTAGAGGCTGGCATATTGCAGCCATTGTGAGGTTTGGCTATGCATCAATTCAGGACCATTGGAGGATTGGATGAAGTTACCCTCTACGAACATCGACTCCACTGTATTGACTCTGTGTCGCATCCAAGTATTGCTGGATCTGGAGTCTACTTGTGGCAGGGAGGGAAGTCCTCATGAAATGGAGCTGAAATGCAAAATTCCCTCCAAATTGTATGCTAGACCAGTCCTGTGACACTAGCGGGGTCATAGCCGCAATCATCCGTGACCACAGGCGAGAGCACCAGCAATCAGAGATCCTTGTCTCTCGCCAAGAGTTTCTCGATTTGTACATGAGGAGTGGGAGGGACAGCCCTGAACGAGTGAACTGCGAACTGCACCTGAGCTGCGATCAAGTACAATATAAAATTAGATGCGGCAAACCCTTCCCTGTCAAATGGTTGTGTAATCGTCTCCCATTTCAATCTGACTGCACCAGAGCGCCAGACAAATTTGCAGATTTCACTGTCTAGCTCTTGGAACAACGCACCCACCAGGCCATAGAGGTACGTTTAGAAATAAGCACAGGAGTTTAGGAAGTATTGTCATCTTCAGAAGCGCTATTCTACCGGCAATTGTGATGGGTATGCGGGACCAGCTTGCAAGTTTAGGTCGCAGTTGTGCCATATAGTTGTGGTTTTAGAGAGAGAGAGATAGTTCTGAGCAATCGCCACCCCCAGGTATCAAATGGTTTCTGGTGACCATTTAAAAACCTGAAGGTCTGGAGGTGGTTTATTAGCGTCTGTGAGAGGGAAGAGTTCTGATTCACTGCAGTTTACTCAGAGGTCAGAAACCTCTCCAAAGGTCAAAATGTCTTGCATAATGGGTTTCAGGAACACCCCCAGATCACGGATATTTAACAGCGCATCGTCTGCATAGAGTGAAATTATTTGCGGTTCTTTCGACATTCTGACCCCACAGTGATAATGTTTAAGGCAAATCATATCTGCGAAGGGTTCAATGACAATGGCAAATAACTGAGGGGACAAGGGGCACCTTTGGTGAGTACCCCTGCCTATCATGAACTGCAGAGATAGTGAACTGTTTGTATTGACCCTAGCCACCGAGGGAGATGGCTCCCAGGAACCCATGGCCAAACACGCCAATACAGCGTACATGAACTGCTAGGACACAGAATTGAATGCCTTCTGGATATCCAAAGTGGCAGCCACGGCCTGGGCCTCGGGGTCTAGATGTGCTAAAATGTTGAAAATGCATTGCAGGTTCAGAACCGTGGATCTGCCTGGGATGAAACCCAATTGGTCGTGTTGAATAATCTGCAGCATGACTGGCATAAATCGAGTAGCAAGTATTTTGGCAAAGACTTTCACGTCAGTGTTAATTAAGGAGAGAGGGCTGTAGGATCCGCGTTGGTAGGCAGGTTTCCCTGGCTTCAGCAAAACCATGATGACCGCCTCCGGCATGGTGGGGGTGGAGTGAACAGGAGTTGAGCGACTCATGCTACACCTGCAAAAGTTGGGGGGCTAGGGTTTATTCTTTCTTTGTAACGTTTATATAGTTCAGCCGTGAGGCCATCTGCACCTGGGGCCTTCCCAATGGGTAAGAAATCGAAGGCATGGGTAATGTTGGTTAGGGTGATCGAGAGATTAAGGAGGGTTCTAGTGTCATGGGAGAGTTGGCTGAGCGGTAGAGCATTAAGAAACCTGTCGTTCTGCTCCGTCATGCATGTGTCTTTGTTGGTGTAAAGGTCCATGTTTGAATACTTCACTGATGGCGTTGGGTGTGCGCACTGAGATACCGGCAGCGTCGGTCACAGCCGAGATGGATCTGCTAACATTTTCTTGGCGCCATGCGAGCATGTAGTTTGCCTGGTCTCTCACCCTCCCCATACCTCATAGCCACTGCTGGGGTATCGAAGAACTCGCACTCAGAAGGCCTCTTTAATTTGGGTCAGCGTAGCCGAAGGGGGGGTCAGAAATAAGGCCCTTCTCCAGTTCTCTGAGTGTCTCCCAGCACTGTGTTAAGTACCGGCGTATTGCTTTAAGAACACTAAACTCTGAAGACATTGCGATTCCTTCCAGAGCATACCATGCAAAGTCACAGAACCTTCATTTTTTTCAAATATTAGTCTTATGTGTTCATCGATAGTGGATGCAAATTCGGTGTCTTGTAGTGCCAGAGGCTTAAACCTCCAGATATTACGAGGTTGGCCAGTGTCGGAAGTGTTAGGGTAATGGTGACTGGAACATGGTTCGAAAAGGTGCCAAGTAGCATGCATGTTTCTAAAACCCCCCCAGGAGCATATGTGAGATCAGGCACAATCGATACGGGAAGAGGAATCATAGACCGAAGAATAGAAAGAGTAGGATCGATCTCCCACATGTAGTGATCTCCAAGCATCCACAAGTCCCAGTGAGTGCATGCCCTCCTTGGTAGCGGAGGCCGCTCACATAGGGGCTCTCTGTGTGTGGGTGGATCTATCCAAGCATGTGTTCAGGATGGTGTTAAAGTCACCCCCCATAGTATCGGTATCAGTGTATACTGATTGAGTTCGCCAATTACGTCCCTGTAGAATATAGGGTGGTCAACTTTGGGGCCATATACATTTATTAGTACTAACTCCCTCCCCACGAGAAATCCTTACACCAAGACATATCTACCTAGCGGGTTAGTTTTAGAGTATTTGCACTGGAATGGGAGGGAATTGTGAATAAGGGTCATGCCACCCCTAGATTGTGCGGAATAGGTTGTATAGAAGCAGTGTGCACCCCAGTTTTTAGTGAAACCTCACAAGTTGCAGAGAGGGCGTGAGCTTCTTGTAAGAAGAGGATTTGGGACTTGTGTCGTTCCACATATAAGTGCAATTTATGGCTTTGACCGGGTTGCCCAGTCCCTATACATTTCAATTTAGGAGAGTTATGTCTCCCATCACGATACAACTTATGCAGTAGTTTTGCCCTGAGTGTTCTGAGCCAACCCAAGCCCTGTCTCAATGCTTAGTTTAGGACATAACATTCCCTCCAACCCCCGCCCTCCCGCATCGCCCACAAAAATGGAGCGATGATGACCCACATGTAACTCTCACAACTATGAGCGCAACATTGCATAGGGGTAGGCTGATGCATGGTCACACCTGGGTCATCGTCAGACTTTATGTATACAGAAAACAAGGAAATGTACCATCATAATTTGTACAATGAGTTACAGAATAGTATTCCCATCACCCCCACTATAACCTTGTGAAGGATGAGAACGTTGTCTAAGATTCTTGACCATTGTTGTAGCGGCAGATCAGGCTGACCGGGTCGACCCCACAGCAGGTTCTCTGCAAGGGTGTAAGTATAGGTATCAGTAGTGAATAAGAACAGATCACAGCAAATGAGCTACGTAGCCAGGATCTAAGGTGCTGGCAAGGTTTCCTCCAGGAAATGTATAGCTTCGCCGGGTATAGTGAAGAAGTAAATTGTATTTCTCCATTCGACCCGCAGTTTGGCAGGGTATAGCATAGTGTATTTTAGGTTATTGTCTTGCAGCTGCTTCTTAACTGTCAGGAAAAACGTCCTCTCTTGTTGGGCGGCAATGTGTATTCTGTTTGAGCCCAATATATGAGGTCTCCTTGCTCCCTGGTCGCCAGAAGGATTGCATCAGGGTCGTTAAGTATTCAGGCTATAATGGGTAGTGGAGGAGCCTCAGGCATGGGTATGGGAGCTAGGGATCTGTGAGCCTGTTCGACCACAAATTGTATTGACAGTAGAGTGGACACAATCTAAAAGCTCGAGGGAGGGTATGGAGCTGCATTCAGGGACTCCAATGATGTGGATGTTGTTATGACTAGACCGTGACCCCAAATCATAATTTTTCTTCTCCACTTGGAGTACCTGCCTGGAAAGTGTAGCTAGTTCCGTCCTCATGGTGGACATGTCATCTGCTACCATGCCGACTCTCGTCTCAGCCTCTGACAGATGCAGGTCCGTTCCGTCAATGCGTGTCTTGATGGAGTCAATGGTGTTTTTCATATCATCAAGCTTGCTATGCACTTTGGCGAACCCCTCATGCATGCACGCTATCATGCGCTGGGTCTCGGAGTGTCCCATCAGGACAGACTCAGGTTCCACTTCGGCGTCTGTCCAGCCATGGCAGCGGCCTTGCGTGCGTATTTAGTATAATGATTCATGGAGCGTTGATTTTTAGCTCCTTCCTTGGTCATCCTGTGTAGCAGAACAGGTTTGGAGAACAAAAGTGCAGGCCATGCAATTGTATTAGGTGCCTCAGCTAGATCGGTACTGATATGTGATGTGTATCAAGGTGATTTATTTATTTTTATGTATACATTTATAAAGGCATTAGGCCGCTGTTACATATATGTTACTGATAGTGCTTGGGTTATGGTTATCGGTTTTGGCAGAGCTGCACGTCAAGGTACAGAGGCTACTGTCAAAGAGCTGGTAAGCAGGGTACAGTCATGATTAAATGTAAGGTGTGAGGCAACATGAGTCAAATCCGATAGTTGCAAATAGGTAAAATACAAATGCTGTGCAGGCTGCATGCAGAGTGTCAAAATTCGGTAGTTGCAGATCTGTAAAAAACAAATGCAGTGCAGGTTTCAGAGTGTGAAATCTGGTAGTTGCAGTTCGGTAAAATAAAAATGCAGCGCAGGCTGCAGAGTGTCAAATCCAGTAGTTGCAAATAGGTAAAATACAAATGCAGCGCAGGCTGCAGAGTGTCAAATCCGGTAGTTACAGTGGGTAAAATAAAAATGCGGCGCATGCTGCAGAGTGCAAAATTCGGTAGTTAATGACGCGATATTCAAGCACGGTGGGGGGAGGGGGATAATGTAACCATGTGAGATGATGTGCAAAACCAGGAGGCAAACTCAGGGCATCTGCTCCGTGGCAGGGAATGTTAAGCCTCTTTGAGTGAGGCTCTAAGGAGGGACTGGCATCTGCTGCCAGTTTCATAAGTATTTAGGCAAAAGGGAAGATGGTGGCAGGGGGAGATAGCGGTCGATAGTGATAGAGAGTTAAATTGTTTATAGGGCGGATAGATTGGAAGAGGAAATCTCTTCTTACTTTAGGCTGCATAGTCCGATATGGGTTGGTCACCGAAGCAGTTGATAGCTCGTTGATGAAGCGTAAGGGTGAGCTCCGTCACGGGTAGCATAAGGGTCATTCTGAAATCGGGCCTGGTGGCATATAGCATGCTAGACATATCTAGAGAGGGCAAGACAGGGACTAGAGCCCTTAGATGCAGCCCTTTGATGTGGACTGGAGGTAGCCCCATAAAATGTGCAGGCAGCCAATCTGCTTGCTCGCATCCGGAGGCCTCTTCCAAGGCTCTCTGCGTGCACAGTGTGTCTGTGGGCAATGCGGTGGCCATTTTGGTGTGGCTAGTACCCTCGTGCAAAGCCAGTGCAGGTAATGGACATGCAGAGGGCACTGGGGAGACATCTGGATGTTGGAGCTCTCCTGAGCACAGGTCCTCCTCACAGGGCAAGATAGGGACTGCAGCCCTTGGATGCAGGCCTTGGATGTGGACTGGCTGCGCCTCCCAGATCTGGGGAGGTTTCCCCATAAAATGTGCAGGCAGCCAATGAGCTTGTTTGCATCCAAGTGGTATCCCGTATCAAAGGCAAAGGCAGGCGAGGTAGAGGAGGGCAGGTAGCAGGACAATGGGCTAGTACAGGCGATTACAGCGAAGATCCAACAATTTGTAGTGGAGCGCAGGTAGTGTAGGAGGATCAGCTCCTGTTTCCACGTGGACTGTGTCAGTTTAAATGGACTGCCATTTATGTGGATGTGGCTGTCAGGAGCATGTATGGGGTCCTGCAGTCAGAGTGCCCTGATTGATCTTCAGTTTGGGTGGGGCAGTACAGTCTTGGGTACAGACACACACACAAAAAAGAAAATGCCAGCCGGATCTCCCCCAGGCTTAGATAAGGAGGCTGACCACGGGACTGCCAGTTGAGGGCAGAAGTATCGCTGGTGTAAATTGAGCTGGCCGCCTACCCAGTACACCCACGTTATTGTGATGAGTTGAAGAGTTGAGGAGTTGGAGGCGCCCCAGGCAGCAGGAGAATGAGGGCGTTCGTGGGTCGCACCCAGGATGGGCCGGGGCGCTGCAGCCCCCAGTGGGCAAGGGTAGTGCGATGCGGAGGGTTTCTTTGGGAGGGACTCATCTCCGGTTCTGTTTGCTATGTCTCAAATCACAGCAGGGCAGCCGCCCCTGATACAGAGGGACAGCTGCGTATTATCAGCCGGGTTGTCCCCGGCAGCAGGAACTCTGCACTCAGGTCGGGGGAGCCACCAGCAGCCCAGCACTTGGGCAGAAGGTGTCACAGGGTACCGAGCACGTACAACAGCTGATGTCGGGCCTCACAAGAAGGTGGGTGATGTAGAGCGCTCCTTGTCCATCATGTCCAGCTCAGTGCCAAAAGTCCAGCTTCACATTTACAGTGAGCAGGAGTCGCAGTGAGGTCGGGAGAAGAACTTCAAGTAGGTGGGCCCATAGGGAGACCAGCGGCAGCCTCTAACTGCAGCCAAAGCAGTTGGAAGAGTATATACCAGCCCTCAGTACCAGGAGCTCTAGTAGAGAGCTGCCATCTTGTCCGCGGTGCAACAGCACCCACAGTTTAAAGAGTATTTGACCACACTAACTAGGGCAATTAAATATGTCTCCCGACAGATTGCACCTGGCAGGATAGAGATGACAGAGACACTGGATGTTGCAGTTACTACAGCATAGTACATATTACAGCACTGAGCATATGACACCACAACCGACTTCCCTCACTGTGAAAGTCAGAGAATTACGATATTGGGTCCACCTCTCCGATGTTTGTAGGGCACCTCCTCAGTTAAGGATAGAAAAAGATGGACAAGACTAATGTAAATAATTTGTTAAATAGGGACCCGAAGTGAACCTATGTCTTCTTTTGTGCGTTGACCATTGTCGCAGGTCTTTGTGTGATATTGATAGTGTTATCGGGATTGTATTGGGGGGAGGATCTTAGAGGGAGAGGGCCTATAATAATATTAGTTGTGTAACATATATTAGTATTAGTGTAGTTAACACTAATAATGATAATGGAAATGAATATAACAACACAATGGTGGGGAAAACAGTGAAAAGTTTGTTTTCAGTAACTAGGAGGCTGTCTACCAATGCGAACCAGTATACTGTTATTTCTGATTGCACTATTAAAACTGTCAATTGTGAAAGCATGTATAGAATAATGAAAAGAGAGGTAAGAAGAAAGTATGACACGTATCAAGGTCTGGGGTGGATGTGATTGAGGATATCCGTCATCCTGAGTTTACCAACTTCTGGTATTCTGACATGAGTGGTGTGGGAAGAAACGCTGTGATTGGAAGCTGTTCTGTTTTTTCACTCATCCTGCATGCATCAGGTTCTCCAAGGGTGTTAGTACCACAATCAGTCCAAATCATAGAGGCACAATGCCTAGCTCATCTTGCGATATGTATAATAAAAGGAACATTCCAGGCACATGGTGTGCAACTACAAATGGTGGGCCCAGATCTTGTGCAGTACAGTGACGATTCAAAAGAAATCAAGTGTGTGGAGCTGCCATATCTGATGGTGAAAGGGCGTAAGCATGTCAATAATAACTGGTAGGACATCACGCTACCTTGCTTGGCAGAAGGACTGGTAACATATAGCAAGGAAATAATAGCATGATTGTACAATTTCTGTGCACAAAGTTGGCCTGGATTACAACAATGGAAAAGCTAGTGTGAGTGCACAAGGAAGAAGACTATAGACTCCTTTTCTGTAGCAAGGGTACAGTCATTATTGCTCGAAACAACATTGCAACAAGACTCTCTTGATCACAGACATGAAGAAAGGAACATCAGCGATGATGGATTACTACTGGTCTGTGGTCAACATGCCTACTTGCACCTCCCACAATAATGGAGTGGCTGTGGTTTACTGGCCACATTCCACTCAGCGCTATATGTAATCCCAGAAGAATACCTGAAGGGAGAGCACTGCCTGCTGAGGGACCAACTAGTCTCCCACAGTCGAAAATGAAGATAAGGGCTTGCTGCCCACACAAGAGCTCCACATCCTGCTAAGTTCCAACAACCAACAAGGATGAAAAGATCAAATTATATATCCAAAGATTCCTCTACATTGCTTGCTGAAATACCAGAAGAATACAGGCTCTTCAGTATAGCAGAATCCTCTTTTGCATCTTTACTTTTGTCGGTAGTGCAGGCCACAGCAAATGGCAAAAGGTTGCAGATCATGGGATGGAAGCTGGTCCAGCTCGCAAACGATACAGAGAACGGGTTCAACATGATCAAGGTTGAGTTGCAGTCATTAAGACTTATGACAATGGAAAACCGATATGTGTTGGACATGTTAACAGCAATGGAAGGAGAGGTTTGCAAAAGGTTTGGTGATTGCTGCTGCACGTTTGTACCTCCAGAGGATGCAGAGAATGCATCATTATCTCACATGATCACAGCTGTCCATGGCCTGTTCATTCGCATGAGGAAGGAGGGAGGAATACAGGACATGCTTCATGAAGATGTTAATGCCCATCATTATGTTCATCCTTGTTATTTTCTGCACTGGTCAGCTGGCTCTTCAATGTTGTGCCAATGTGGCTCCTAATAGCACAAGAATGATGGTATCAATTGGGGTTTCAAAAGCACCTCACAAGACAAAAGTTATTGAAGTACAGATTCATATCCCAAAGGGTGGCCCTAAATATGAAATGACCCCCATCCCGTATGGGGATGAAGTTGATCACCTATACCACACTATCATTTCATCACCCATGATGTAGAAAATTGCACAGAGGTTTGGGTGGACCTGGCAGGGGACAGGGGGATGCATCTATATGACTTGCTCACCTGAAGAGTATGTGCATTTGCAATTAGGGCTTGGGTGCAAATAAAGGGAACTAAGCCATACGTGGAAGCAGAGAGGAGGGAACTGGAGCGCAGATGTATAGCAGAGTTAATTAATGTGGATGTAACAAAAGTGGGGATGTTGGGAAGGAGGCAGCCCCACCCTACCCCCCTAGGTGCTTTAGAGTGAGGCCAGATACATTCAAATCACTATGATGGGCCAAGGGGAGCGGGTTGGTGAGAGGAACACCTCTCAATATAAAAGGATACCACTTCAATGTAATCAAATATAATTAAGCCACATGGTGTAGCATAGGGCACGAGCAGCTTCGCTATTTTTGCATCGAAATTAGTAACCATAGGTAGAAGGGAAGGCATGTGCGGTAAATGCGGCATTGCATGTACTAGGCCCACATTGCGAGACAAGTGAAATCCCCAGCCATTCCAGAGCTCCCATGGGGATAACCCACACCCCCAACTGCCACAATGCCTATTCATTGTCGTAACAGTGTTGTAAAGATGTTCGAGAGGAATGTGCCCTACAAGGCCACGATCACAGACTAGCGCCTGGTGTGCATGTTATCTCACACTGGTCAAAGCATGACCACGGCCATCCCAAGACGACCACGTGTTATAGCCCATATAACTGACTAAAACTTAAGACCTCTGAATTCCATGGCAACAGGTGCCCTTTGACCACCAACCTCAAAGTAACAACTCCTGAGATGTCCAAAGAGGACGAACAGGGCACATTGCTGAAGCGACAATTGTGTGATTTGTATTGCGAGATGTTGTAAGGTTGACGCGGAGCGGAGTGAGTGAAATGCGTGTGTGAAGGTTAGAGTGCCCCAGAACCTTGTTTGTGCCTGTCTTGTGCACAGTATTAGTGAAAAAAGTAGTCATATGGTAGGAGAATAATAATTTGTTTTCTGGCCTTTGACATCAGAAGAAGATGATCACTGCAGCATCCACGTGACACAAGCCAGTTGGATTGGGGTGGAACCAATGGTCTGACATCCCTTATGGGGCAGGCAGATCCTGTATTAGTGAATACCAACCAGATTTTACCTTCTGTATTGCATCATGCATGATGATGTTTCTCTTTATAAGATTTTGCTTTTTGGCAGAAAGTTCTTAGCAGCAGAGTTCTTTGCTGTTGCTCTCATCTACGTGTGAGATTAAAACGTATTAACCTTACAAAATGGACTTAGGCCTTTTCTCCCTAGTGGATTATATTCTCTCTTCTGTGAGCCTCCAATGCCACTTCCAGAAAATAAATTGATTGGAATGTTTAGGGAATTCGTATGAGTTATTTGTCAAAAGTAAAAACATGCAGTATTTGAAATACTGTCTGTTTTGACGTCGGACTCATTATTGGATCATGAGGAATTTACCATAAGGGGTATTTTGGGAATTCTGTATGCATAACATACACCATAATTTTGAGTTGAAATTCTGCAAATGCTTACCTCCATCCAAAGGGTGAATATAAACCATTTTTCATGTCCCAACATGATGTGCAGAAGGGCCATTAGCACCCAACAGGGGAGCGCCAGCCAATCAGGTGGCTAGGAACATGGGCTTGAACAGCCGGTGTAAGCCTGCATTGCAAGCCACCTGACAGCTGGTTACCACGCTGCCATCTTCCCACCACCCAGTCACCTTTTTTATTTTCAATCCCCCTACCCCCAAACTTACCTTATTGCAGCTGCGGTGGCACTCACCACGGCAGCCGCACCTTCCTTTGCTCAGAAGAGCCTCCATGGAAAGGGAAGGGGTGCTCCGTATGGAGCCCCGATTTCCCTTTCCCTGGCAGGCAAATGTTGGTATAGGATTTTCATTTCTACAACGGGATGCTGTGCGTGTTCCGTTGTAGGAGGAAAACACCTTTTTTCAGCACCCCAGGTTGTCGCTTTGGTAACCCGGGCTGCTAATGGCCTAAACACACAATCCGGCTTGCAGGATCGGGTGTTATTGGCTCAGGGCCCTCTTTAAACACCCTTGTTTCGCTCTGGCTTTTAATTCGGGACCTGGGCCGATAACAACCGATCCAGCGTGCCGGATCGGGTGTTAATGCCACATTGTTGACTCATTTGTGCATTTTGTATAGTGGACAGTTGTGGTGAGTACCACATCAGTGCAATATGCATTTAAAAAATAACACAACATGCAGCATTTTGGAAATATGCATGTTTGCTATAACAGTTTTGAGTTTTTATTTGAACACTCTTTGGCCGTTAGACCTTTGGTGCATCAGCTTTACAAACACAGTACAAAGAAACCATAAAACACACGCAACATTAAAACACAAAATCGTAAACAAATTCATCGTTTCTGTATAGAACCATAGATATTATTTCTCTTTCATTATTTTTTCTGGAACAAATTCGGACCGAGAAAATGCTAATAGAAGGTGTGTGTAAACAAGGGGAGCATTGCCACTTAAATCTTGACTGATCTAATTGACCTATATGTTTTTTGTTTCAAGCTATCAGCTTTGACTGGTATCCAGTCATTTTATTGAAAACAAAACCGAGTGGTAAATTTCAGACTGGAAGAAAACACTGAAAAACAGTGCAAACATTAATTAAATAAATAAAGGGTAGTGGGGTAAAAATGGGTCAGAATAGGGTTGGGGTCGCGTTAAAAGGTTAACGAAATGGAGGGTTTGGAGGGTGTTGCACTAACAAAAACCCATGAAATTCTGTGAAAAAACTTTGTTAAAGGGACGTTATGATTACAAGTAAACCCGAAAAAAAACGAGAAATTCTGCAGTCATGGTACACTAAGCAACCAGAACTCACGCCACCTCTGTGCACTGCTAAAACAAACACCCAGGACTTTAAATATCACCTTTTTTCAGTGAATTTCATAGGTTTTTACTAGTGCCCCTTTAATCTGCTACAGTATCCCTATATTATACACCCCCAAACCCCAATATGTTAAATAGTGAGTCCGCAGACGGCGCGGTAGTCCGCTGATGTTGGGCGGCATTTACAATGATCAGAATCATAGGGGATACCCAAAAAAGATATGCCCAGCAACCAACAAACAGATGTAACTAAAATCACAACTAATGGTTACAACATGCAAATATACCTTTTTGTACAAACACTCACGTTAAAAAATACAATTTTTTTTTTATATAACACACATTACAATGGAAAGCACCAATCACAAACCATAACTGTGCACTTCGTATAATCTCCTCACTACAACTCTGCATACAGATTAAGAAACACCATGTGCTTATTGTACAATACATTCTCACTGAATAGTAAGTGCATTGTATGTATTTATAAGAATAGATATCTTAATGTAAACAAATGTATTTTGTACACACCGTACTAAAATAATAATTTCTATTTCTCTTGCAGTACGTAGGTTTCGTGAAGAAACCATGCCCCAGTTGAATTATTACATCAGAATCACAAACAAAAGCCCTATCCCTAACTGTAAATAATCAAATCATGAACTTGTCCAACAAATTAGATGAACTTAGTAATGATTTGAAAGAACTTGTGCAGTATGTGAAAAATCATGTGATTTAAAATGTTCCCTATAACTGTCCTTCTTGCACCTGTCCCCAGCAATCATCCACAGCAAATTCTGAACATTTTGATGAAAGACGCTTTGATGAAAGTGCGTTCCCTTCCTCCCTTCATAATTATTGTACAAAGGTTCCTGATTCTCCCATTTATGTTTCCCATTCCGATACCCCATCCCTTTTTTGAATACATATATTATTTTTTGTAGTATAAATGTTTTGTTTACTGTTGTGCGATATTTCCTATTATTTTATAAACCCTCATGATGAGTCCGTGGACCATGTGACTGTCCAGTGAGTCTGCACTCAAAATGGAGGTGCCCCCAAACATGCGGGATGTTGGGAAATGTCCTTTTTTGTGTGACACACTTTTAATTAGTCTACAGACACCATGCATGTCCCATGGACACCCGGTGCATGCACCTTGCGGTTCCCACCTGCAGGATGTCCAGGGACGAGTGTCAGGTCGTGGACATTTGGGGCTGTCATTATGTGACTGCACTGTGCGGCGTGACGGCAGTGTCCGTGAACATTGTCTGTGGCACGGATAGTTTGTAAGTGCTTTTACAGCCAAACTAGGATGGCGGTTCCTCTGAAGGGACCCACCCATTACTTTTCCTCATTCTCAATCTGCCTTTCCATTAGAGAGCACCTGCTTTTCAGATTTGTTTTGCAGAACCCATTGGAGACCATCATGGCATCTGTTAAAGCCATTCCTCCTTCCCAGCCACCCCGCCATCACCACCACCTTGAAGGGGCCCCTGAGGGACCCTCGCTTATGGAAACAAGGCACAATCACCACACACAAACTAATACGCCAGACACGAGGTCGTATTCCCAAAAGCTAGGGTTTATTGCAAAGCAAACAGTCACAGTTGGCCAACTGGGTCTCACGCCCCGCGACGTGTGTTTCCAGACCCCGGGGGATGCAAGAGAGTGAGAATTGTCCAAAAGTTACATATATACAAAGCGAGCATCTTACAATCAGTGGTGACACATTCAATACCGCCCATAATGTATTTCCTTTGAATTGGGTACGATGATTGACAATTGTAACGAGTATGACACCTTCAGACATTTATTTAGCAACAGTTTGCAATTTCATGAGCCTGCAGACACAATTCTTTGTTATAGGAACACACTGCTTCTGTTCTCTACAAGCAAGCTGTGTGCAGGGGAGAGACACTTTCCAGGCCACACTATTTCCTAGTTTCTATTCGTGTACTGGGGCTCAACTTGCTCTCCAGGGCTCTACAGGGTTCAGGAAAGGGGGGCCGCAAAGAAGAGCATAATTCAAGCCACTTAATGTTTGCTTCTAACATTTCTACTGTATTAACAAGACTAGCTGGCACCTGTGTACTGATTAGAATGCCTCGCTGCTTACTTCCAAGGACTTGTGAGGGAGGAGACTGGGCATTTCTGTCTGGGTTGCTGCGTTATGTTCAACAAGTCTCTCATGGCCTTGCACTTTACATGAACAATAATGTACTAGTGTAGCAGAATAAGTTTTCAGCAAACCAGTTTTAACAGAAAGCAAAAGGCAAAGGTTAGAAAACAAAATGGTGATTTCAGTCACTTCAAAATGACCGCACTTCAGTTAAGCGTATGGCTATATATTTCTAATACTAAACACATGAGGCGGTTGGTCTTCTGCCAACAAAGTACATTGCCTCATGTTTGAGAGGTGTCTACTTTTTCTGGACTGACAAACCCTCCTTTTGGCCGTATGCCAAACGCCTCATCCATACATTGCATCCTCTTCCGACCAAGTATCTGATTCTGATTCTGAATCTTGCACACTACTGGTCTCCTCCTCATTGTCATCAATATTGATTGACATGAATTCTTTTACTGTCTTCAATTCATCATTACCGTGAGTACTTGTTTTAGTAGGGCTCTTTTTTCCTACCATCTGTACGCACTCCTCGCTTATTTCAGTACATACAATGGGTAAGCAGTGTATGCAACAACAACATGTCATGAATATTCCTAGCACTGCTACTAGGATCACAGATAATTTCCATCCCCATGAGCATAATACCTCCCAGAACCAGGAGCTTATGTTTAATTCCCAACTCCATTCAGGGTGGTGAAGGTCAGAGCTTAAAACATGCAACTTTCTTATCACTTCGAAAATCATAGGGGAGGAGTCGCTTACAAATACGCAACACGCTGATCCCATGATTTTGCAAACTCCTCCAGGATCAACCAGGATTACATCAAGAGCCATTCTATTTTGGAGTGTCATTAATCTAATTCGTTTTTCATATTGTATAATATATCTGTTGTTCCATTTATTGTTCCATTTATTGTTTTTTTCTAGTATTCCAGTATCCTAGACAGCTGTCTTATATTATAGAAGTTTATTGCTTGGCTCCAAAATGGTATGAATGATTTTGCTATGTCCTCTGCGATCAAACCTCCTTCCTCATTTCGCTGTGCTCTTGAAATGTCATTATTGATGATTTATAGGGCACAAATAATCTGTCTTGTGGCATCGCTACCGATGTGATCAATCGTGCTTTGTGAAATATAGAACATCCTATGGGTTTCATAATCATCTCTTCGAATTCATTTATATTTGTTTTATCCAATTGACCAGTTTTACTTTCGTTCCATTTCCCATAATATAATGCACTCAGGGATGCGTAACATGCAGAACTCAATGGCAGGGGCTGTACATACCAACCAATTACCTTACCACCATGCTGCGGCAAGTGGGCACATACCCAGCAATTATTCTTTCTAAATATGGAGTGAGTCATATTCATTATTAGCAGTAGTGTGTTATTCCCATAACCTTCCCTGTGTCTTTCTTCCATTGGGGACCGAGTGTAAGTAATTACATGAACCAGGCTTTCAGTAGTGGAGATGGTCCTAATAGGCAAAAGTACTTCTAAGGGGGGTATTTCTTCCAAGTACCATCCAGTACGGTCATTATTGGGGCTAATATACTCATTATGCACATAACTATCGTTAAGATCAGCATACCATTTTTTCGGCAATTCTTTTTGTGTAACCTTCCAGTCTCTATGTTTAACTCATTATCAGCTGTGGTGCAGGAGGGGGCAAAAACTGGTTCTGGCATTTTTTTCTCTCGCTTTTCTTCTTCTCCAACAATGTTCGTCGTGAATATCTCTTATCGTTTCACTCGTTCGAATGTCAATATGTTCAGTAAATGTCAACAGTCTGTTCTGCCAGTTCTTAGCAGCCTGGATTGCAATACGTTGGGCAAGATCTCTGTGCATCTGCACATTACTCAAAGGACTCCAGAGCAGTTATCAATTGCCTTCGTACCATGTGAGCCCCTCTTGTCCGTAAGGGGTGATCTGCACATGGATTTTTTTTAAGCACTGAGGATTCTCGCTCTTGGGCTGTCCGATTTGCACAACCCTCATGCCACTCTCCTCTAGGCTTCTGGTTCCTACTTCATCCACAATAGGACACAGAGGCAAAAAAGATCAAAAGAAATGAAGATTTGATCACTCTTTCTTCTGGTTCCGCAAATTATACTGCCTTGCTCCTGGTATCGCATGATCAATGAATAGTGCGGACGCACTTCCAGACTCAAGCTTGGAGTCAGCCTGTGGCACAATGGCAGATGGTGGGCACCACAGTGGTACACGTTTTGTGTCAGCCAGCAATGATGCAGATTCTGCTAGACAATGTTAGGGCACTCTTTGCCCTTCCTCTTTTATAACAATCTTTCCAGGCTTTATTTCCGGATCGGACAGATTTTGTGGCGAAGAACTGGCAACAATTTCTTTAGTTTCTGGGACCGCTGGCTCTTTCTGGTCGTCTCGATCAGGGAGTTTCTCGGACGGTGATGGGACCTTTTTGTGGCATCCTTGCATGAATCCACGCTTTCCTTCCGTCCACGCGGATGGCGGTCTGCGTTGTTAAAAGTATCTGATAGGGTCCATGCCATCTAGATGCAAGTTATGTTTTCCTTTCAACATTTTTGATCAGCACCCATTCTCCAGGTTCCAGTGCATGCCCCGGACCAGTGTATCGGATAGGTAATGCCTCCTGCACCTGCTGATGAATCAAACACAATTTTTGAATTAACAGATTACAATAAATGCTGAGCACAGGATATTCAAGCTCCCTTAGCCGCTTTGGCTGCGGTGCACACCAAACATTTTCCGGCCTCCCCATCACTATCTCGTATGGAGAGAGCCCAGTTCTTGCCTGCGCTGATGTGCGCATGCACAGTAACGCTAGTGGTAATGCGTCCACCCAACTCAACTTATTCCCTGCACAAATTTTTCTTATTTTGGCCTTCAAAATGCCGTTGTGGCGTTCAATAAGATCGGCACTCATGGGGTGTCTAGAACAATGGAATCTCTTGTCAATCTGGAGACCTGCGCAAATCTGTAATATCACTGCGCCCACAAAATGCAGACCATTATCTGACCATATGACACAGGCAGACCAAAACGGGAAAATACTCTTTTAACATTACTTTTGCAGTGCTCATCGCGGTGCAGTCTTTTAATGGATATGCTTCCACCCATTTACCAAGTGCACATATAACCACTAGAATATACTTCAAGTTTTGGCATCTCTCCATCTCTATGAAATCAAAATGGATTACCTCAAATGGCATAGAGGGAGGGCCGAAACTGCCTGTTGGAGTCACCGTTCCCTTCCCCACAATGTGTTGTAGGCACGTGATACAATTCTGGACCAGCCTCGCAGCATTTGTCTTTATGTGTGTGTTCTCCCATACTGTAGCTAGATGCTGAACTATCTTTTTGGCACAAATGTGAGTAGGGTGGGCCATCGTGACCATTGCAGTTACATAGGAGTTGGGCAGCATCCAAATTTTACTTCTCTTGTCTACCCAGCAACCTTCTAGATCTAATTCTGCAGAGCCCTCAGCCCATCCTCGTATTTCGTTGTTAGGCGGAAACCTGTGCAGTTCCCTTAGGGACCACTGCAAACGATTTAGGACTACAGGTGGTTGGCAGTAAACCCAATTGGTAGCAGTCTGTACCACCCAGATTTACCTGGTAGCTGTGGCTGAGCAGTCAGACTTCTCTCAAGATGTGTTAGGCAGTATATAGAGTATACACAATAGGTAAAGAGATACAGTAGCACAAGCAAACACTGACCAGAGCTTTGGTGTAAAAGTATATAATTATTTATTTAAAGACACATTTGTAAATTACACTAGCACAAAAAGAGATAAGTAATTTCAACACACAGTCACTATTATATATACAACCCTGATTACTTATTAGACAAGTCTTAATGAGAAACACCACTTATTTTCAGACAGAGGTGAGTGCTTAACATAAGATGGCACTCTAATAATTTATAGAAAAAGGGAGGGAAAAAGGCAAAGTTTTGGAAGCACACAATTTCAATACCTTTCAAAGAACCACAGTGAAGCAGGTTAGGCAAAGTCTACTGGAGAGGAAGTTCAAATGCCAGGCCCACTCTTAGAGAGAGCAAGCAAAATGTGTCCAGGATCACACAGTGGGGTTATGCCCAAAGAGTCTTTGTGGATAGTTCATAAAAGATTGAGATCAAGTCAGGAAAAGTTAGTTAACAGGCCTCAGGCTAACCCAGGTTAGAAAGTTGAGGATTTACTGTCACCCGAACGATCTGTCGCAAGGGAACCCAGGCGGGACACAGTACCTGAAATGGGAAGAACGCTCCAGCGGGGGCAGCTGTTCCTGGCAGCGGGTGCAAGTCGGTGTTTCATCCAGAGGAAGAGGAGGTCTCGATGTGGAGGAAAGTTGAAGAGTTGTTGCACTGCCAGGGAAGAAACCTGCCGCAGAGTTCTCTGGTTACAAGGTACTAACCTTTTCTTCACGGTAGTGGTAAACAGTGGTGTTCCGGTTGCTGGGGTGCTTGGCACAGGCAAGGCGGCCACGAGATGGTCCAGGAAGGCGAAAAGACAGGCAAACTGGTTATCCCACCAGTCAAAGGAAGAAGACTCTCCGGACTGGAGATCTCCTCTGTCGTCGGGAAAAGTGGTGAGACGGTTCAGCAGGGCTCCACCGGTAGTGTCGTCATTGCAGGTTGGCTCGGCTTCTCCCTCCTCGGATTCTTTAGGTCCTGTGGCGACTTCTGAAGTTCCAGTCCCCAAAGCCCTGCTTTTATGCAGAAAACCCCCATTCATTCAGCCTAGCTGTCACTCAAACATGCTAAGTGGTGAGCCGGGCGGCTCACCACTTGGGCCAATCACACAAGAGTGTGACTTGAGTTGCCTAGGCAACTCAGTCCAGGGTGCCTAAACCCCCTCCCACACCCTCTGTGGTACCCAGACAGAGTGGCACCACTTTTGGAGGCTTCTGTGGAGAAGTCCGCCAAAAAGTGGAACAAAGGGCTCGACTTACAGAAGCGAACACAAACACCATTTTGGAACCAAGTTTCAGCAGAAAATACCAACCGGTGAATTAATATTAATTTAATAAACTGGTGGTATGTTCGAGGCTATATATAGCCTCGAACAATGGGAAAATCCCATAAGAATATATTCGCGGTCGAATATAAAAAGTAGTATCCACTGCCACCAGCCAAAACTCGGTCGGGGGGGACTGGGCAGTGCCCAGTCGAACAACAGACCCCGGGGCAATCGAATTGCCCCGACCAGTACGTCCACAATATGATGGTTTGTACTGGTTCTGTTCACAATTTAAGACTAGTAAAGCCAATGGTGACTTTACAAGCCCTGGGAGACAGTAGTCAGTCCCAGGGTATGGAGTCTATGTTTGGGGGTCGCTACGACACCCCTGGGTTACTGCACAGAGGGTGCTGTGTAACCCACATATCAAAAACACATGAAACCCTATGGGGTAAAGGACCCCATAGCCCATAGAACACATACAAAGTCAAAGGAACACCTCAAATCATGTCTAAGAGTGGGAGAAAAAGAGTCCTCTTAGCAGGAGAAAAAAATAAACCCCAAAAATCCAGCAAAGCTGCTGGGGGACTCACTAGGTTTGGGAAATTAGCCTTTTCAGAGAATTCTCCCTAACATTTGTCAGCAGTGGCTTCTGCCTGCATCTCTTTGACAGTAGCAATTCCATTTTCTATCATGTAGGGCACGTCTTCAGACTGTACTGTCAACATTTTAGTATTCAAATCAGTGGCAGTTTGCTTCACAATTCTGTCTGCAAATGCGTTTCTCTCTCCCACTTTACATGTTACTTTTTTATGCGCCTCGCATTTCACTATTGCTAGGCGCTTCGAAAACGTAAGTGCAGACAGTAATCATACAATCAAAGGGCCATGTTGAATCCTGGCTCCATGTGATGTCAAGAAACAACTCTCATCCCAGAGTCGACCAAAGTTATGAACCACGCCAAAGGCGTATTGGCTGTCATTATATATGTTCACACTCAAATTATCAGATATCTCACAGGCTATGATTAAAGCTATTATCTCTGCGGCTTGTGCAGAGTTGTAGGGGATTCTTTTGCTTTCTACAATACTCTTCAACGTAGTGATAGCATAGCAGAAGTTGATGTGCCATCAGGTAATTTAAAAAAGGAGCCGTCACAAAACAGTTCTCCATCTTGCTCTTTTTGTGGGGTATCTCTCAAATAATTTCTTCCTTTTGTTTCTTCCTCAGTAACCATTAAGCAATCATGGAGAGGTGATTCATTTTCACCTAGTTCTTCCATGGGCAGTGGCATTAATTCTGCAGGATTCAAAGCGCTACACCTCATAATTTGGATGTGTGGCGCAAAAAGGACAATTTTGTATCTAGTCAATCTAGCAGAGGTGAGGTGTTGCGTCTGCGTTCTATTTAATAGAACGTCTATGCCATGTGGCACCTTCAAAATGAAGGTGTGCCCCAAAACCATTCCTTCGGTTTGTTTCACTGATGCAACAGCCGCTGCAACAGCTCACAAACAACGTGGTAGTGCGCGCGCTACAGGGTCCAGCGCAGAAGAAAAATAGCCGCAAGGCCTATTTCTTCCACCTTGTTCCTGTGTCAAAACAGCCAATGCACAGCCTTCACTGTCGTGTACAAACAATCTGAAAATGTTCTCATAATTTGGTGTGCCCAAAACTGGAGCAGAACACAATGCAGTTTTGAGCAGATCAACATTCTCCATTCCACTGCAAAGGCATCACAGCATCACAGCATCCTTTTTTGTCAATGCCACCATTGGCTTCACAATCAATGCAAAGTTTACAATCCACTGCCGGCAATATGAAGCCATGCCTATTATAGCTCTGACTCCTTTTTGTGTCTCTGGAATAGGCATACCAGAAATACTCTCTATTCTCTGTGGCGTCAGTTTTCTCCCTTCTCTCGAAAGCAGGTAGCCCAAATAAGCCACCTCCTTTCGACAATATTGAAATCTCTTTAAGCCTGCTTTGTGGGCATGCACTGCTTAATGTGTCAATAACAAAACAGCACCTTTTTTACAAATCTCTTCTGTATCAGCAGCGATTAATAAGTCATCTATATACTGTAACAATACATAACCTGTTGGTAATTCTAGCATATCTAGCTGTTCTTTCAATGCTCTGCTGTAAATACTCGGACTCTCTGTGTAGCTTTGTGGAATGCGCGCGAACGTAAATGATCGTCCTCCTAATGTGAAGCCAAACATATATCTACTTTCCTTGTGTACTGGAATACTGAAGAAGGCATTTTTCAAGTCACTAACACTAAAGTACTCTGCCGAGGAAGGAATCATTGTCAAAATTGTGGTGAAGTCTGGAACCAATGGGAATTGAGGATCTACTACCTTGTTTAGTGCACGCAGATCAATTATGAAATGATATGGTACCTCATTACCTCCTTTCTTATACACCGGGAGAATGGGACTGTTACATGTACTGCCTGTAATCTCTTCAATCACCCCCAATTTTACCAAATCAGAAACAATACTTTTCAATCCTTTCTCTCCTTCTGCTGAAATTTTGTACTGTGGAATACGCAGTAACGTTACTCCTTCTTTCAGGGCAATTTTTACTGGCTCTATCTTCAAGCATCCCACATCATTGTCATTCATCGCCCATATCCAAGTTGGCACTTCACTCAATTCTCCTGGCAAAGGTTTAGACAGAAATTCAGACACTGGTACATTCTGTGGCGAAATTGTCAAGAACACTCCATCTGGTGTGCAATGGATAACTGCACTCAATTTTTTCAATAGATTTAACCCCAAAATATTTTCCCCACAATTTTCTGTTAGGAGAAATGGACACTATTCAGTGAATGGACCTAATGTCACTGCTACTGGTTGGGACACTGGGTTGATCACTGGGGTACCTGCAAAACCTACTGAAATATTTCTTTGCCCTGACGGTGGTATTTCTGGAACCAAGTGATGGTCTATTGAGCACTTTTGTGCCCCTGTATCTACGAGAAATCTATGCTCTCTATTCCCGACATTCATTTCTACATAGGGTCCTTTTTGATTCACGGAAATAGGCACTGGTTCCGACCCTGTCTTGGGCTGCCCTATTGAGGGAACAACACATCATCCGATGTGTAATCGCTGCTATTATTATAGTACGCATTTGATTGGGTGTCAAAAATGTTCCCGCCCCTTCCTCTATTTCCACGTTGCGTCTTCTGATGGCTCTGATTCTGGGTAAAAGCAGTTTGATTCTGAGCTTGGTTCTTGGGTACCATTTCCTTGGCTGTTTTGGTGCTGCTGCATGTTGTTTCTATTCTGCCCATTTGTTCCTATATGCCCCCTATGCTGTCTTCTCTGGCCATATCCATTTCTATTTTGTAAATGTGGACATTGTGCTCACCAGTGACCTTCCTATCTGCAGTACGCACACTGATTTAGTCCCAAAGGCCCTCCATGCATGTTCAAATTAGCTCTGCCTTGTGCGTTTCCTCTTCCTCTACTGTGTCCCGCCACTTGCTGAAGTAGCACCTCAACCATTGTTCGTAGTGCTTCTATTTTCATTGGCAAGGGGTATTCATCAAATATCTCCTGTATTTCCATTGTGGGGATACTAGGATCTGAAATCCATTTTAACGCCTCTCGTATACATACTTTTAGTTTATCACTTGTCTGTCTTGACGACGGCAAAAATAGCCGCTGTATATATGGTGTCACCGCTTCCCTTTTTTCTCTCCTAATATCTTTACTCCGATACCCCGGTGCGGCAAACATTTCAGCATATTCATCATCAAGTTCATTCTTAAATTCAAAAAGTCTGTCTACATGCTCCCTTATTTCTTCATCTCTCTCTCTACAACGTGCTAATGCATTCAAATCCAACAACTGTTGTGGCGGTAGTCTTCCAATTAACTGTTTCCATCTCGTGTTAAATATTCCCCCATGCATTCCAACCATACCCGTCTTTCATTGCTCCTCCTGAAATCATACATCGAGGCTAGCGTTGTCGTTTCATCATTCCCGTTTTTATAAATCTCTGCCTGTTCTTGCAACTCTCGTTTTCTCTCCTTGCTGATCGCACTACGGGTCACTTTAGCGCATCCACTTTGTCCGGACCCCTCTCTCGTTTCTAAGAGCTCAAGTTCAATTACTGGAGGGGCGGATGGGACAGAAACAGTCTCTTGGGAGGAAGGTGCAGATGGGACAACGGGAACAGGAAGCAACTGTTGCGGCGCTGGCTGGCTAATGGGAGGCGCTTGTTGTATGATTTGTGGCTGTGCTGGGGTCTGAGCAATAGGGAGGGGCTGAGCAACTGGAGGGGGCAGCTGAGCAATAGTCACTGACGCAGTCTTTTTAGTCTCTCCCTTTGGGCCTTGCTTTTTATCAGTCAATATTTTATTTAGCAATTCATCTGATGAATGCAACTCTTGTGGTGGATATATTTTATCTATACCCAACTGACCACGTCTATTTGATTTTCTCAAACTATCATTCCTCTCCTCCTCCTCTTTTTCTGTCACCCTTTCTGCTTTCGACTTATGCCTGTGTGCGCTCTTCTCTCTACTTTTCCAACAAAGCATAGCTTCCCTTCTCCAGTCCCTAAGGATATCAAATTCTGCAGGATGTGTTTTCTTTTTCATCAACACCTTCTCCAAGTAATCTATCCTCGTAATCTCAAAACTCCCGTGATTCGGCCACTGCCGATCTTCCTCTTTTCTGGTTTGCCTATGCCAATTCTCACAAAACGCTCCCACACCATACTTCACATACATCTCATACGCCGGCGACCCTTCGGGTGGTGCGACCTGGCCAGTTTTCAAAGATTGGCTACCGCAGCGGAAAAATCCCACTAAAGTGGACAATACCCCAGGCATGTTTTGATCTTACCCTCCGCTAATCAACCTTACACTGGGTGTTTGATTTTGCAAAATCAACTCTCAACCAATATCAGGGTTACTTTGAATCGGGGCACAACTCACCTGATCAGTCAAATTGTCTTTCAAGATGCAATTCGTCCGTATACTGACGCAACCAATAATATTGTGTCTGCGCATCTTGGCTCACTCTGCCTCGTTTCGGGACCCTCGCCTCCTTGTTCTCTGGCCGGGCACGTGGATCAGGGATCAGTTGTGTGCAGATCTGCAAAGGAGTCTCCCATCACTTTCAGAGGGGCACGCCGAACACCTCTTGATCTCGGCTTGATCGTCCCGTCCTCGCCGTTCTCTCCACCTTCCTTATTTTACAACGTACACGATGGAACAAGTGGGGGAGGGTCCATATTCGGCTGCCATCTTGAAGGGGCCCCTGAGGGACCCTCGCGTATGGAAACAAGGCATAATCACCACACACAAAGTAATACGCCAGACACAATGTTGTATTCCCAAAAGCTAGGGTTTATTGCAAAGCAAATAGTCACAGTTGGCCAACTGAGTCCCACGCCCCGCGCCGTTTGTTTCCAGAACCCGGGGGACGCAAGAGAGTGAGAATCGTCCAACAGTTACATATATACAAAGAGAGCATCTTACAATCAGTGGTGACACATTCAATACCGCCCATAATGTATTTCCTTTTAATTGGGCACAATGATTGACAATTGTGACGAGTATGACACCTTCAGATATTTATTTAGCAACAGTTTGCAATTTCATGAGCCTGCAGACACAATTCTTTGTTATAGGAACACACTGCTTCTGTTCTCTGTAAGCAAGCTGCGTGCAGGGGAGAGACGCATTCCAGGCCACACTATCTCCTAGTTTCTATTTGTGTACTCGGGGTCGACTTGCTCTCCAGGGGTCTACAGGGCTCAGGAAAGGGGGGCCGCAAAGAAGAGCATAATTCAAGCCATTTAATGTTCACTTCTAACATTTCTACTGTATTAACGAGACTAGCTGGCACCTGTGTACTGATTAGAATGCCTCGCTGCTTACTTCCAAGGACTTGTGAGGGAGGAGACCGGGCATTTCTGTCTGGGTTGCTGCATTATGTTTCAACAAGTCTCTCGTGTCCTTGCACTTTACATGAACAATAATGTACTTGTGGAGCAGAATAAGTTTTCAGCAAAGCAGTTTTAACAGAAAGCAAAAGGCAAACGTTAGAAAACAAAATGGCGATTTCAGTCACTTCAAAATGGCTGCACTTCAGTCAAGCATATGGCTATATATTTCTAATACTAAACACATGAGGCGGTTGGTCGGCCAACAAAGTACATTGCCTCATGTTTGAGAGGTGTCTACTTTTTCTGGACTGACAACCTCAACAACCTGGATAGCCTGGAGAGGAGCACATGTGCAGTGATGCAGAAGAAGAGGATCAAGAAGAAGAAGAAGATGAAGTGGAGGAAGTTCCTGTCACCAGTACTCAGAGGGAGTCATGGGTGTGGGAATTTTTTACGACTGTTGGAAATGTCCCAAAAGCTCATGCAAGCAAGGTTCAATACACCAAGTGCAAACTCAGTAGTGGGAAACCTGGCTTGTATTCCTATAGGACTACTTCCTTTCTCAGGTAAGAGCAGGTTGATGACTTCCCCCACCCCAGCATCTTCATATGCTCCTGTCTCCAGAAAGGATACTCCTTTAGGGCAGAGGATCCCAGCGGCAGCTTCACAGGTCATAGAGAATGCTGTTGACCCTTTCGACGGTCACAGTGCTATGCATGTATTGTGAAGCAGCAATCTGTAGGGTGAGCAGTTTCAGAGTGTTTTCAAGGCTGCAGTCAAAGAGCATGAGAAACACTGCCACCTACCTTATTAAGGCCCGCCCAACATCTTCCTCTCTCCACCTGCCCCTTCATCCCTATGGTTGGTGCTCCTTCCCTCCCCTTCCTTGTCTCTCCTGAGAAAAAATTCTCAAAAAGATACAAAATTGAAAAAATACACAAAACAAGGTTCCATTAGGAGCCACCTATCACAGTTAAAAAATAGAAGTGTGAAAAAAGTCGTAGGGCCCTGTGCATCCTACAAAGTCTGTGGACAGTGCGGTAGTCCGCAGACATTTAATACATTTCAGGGCGTGGGACAATTGAAATCATTCTAATCTCTTAAAATAACTTTTTTTTGGGTGTTCCTGCTTTTATATATTTTTTATTTTTGGTTTTGCAAACTGAACTAAGAAAACATTTCACTGAATTTCATTATTTCTTCTCACTTTAAAAAAAAAAACTGCTCCAAAGCATTTTGAATGTTTTCCACAAACATCTGATTACCCACATCAGTTAGATGGACTCCATCTCACCGTAAAATGTTGGCACAATCAAATTTAATGTTCTCATTATGAAACAATGTCATGCCAACATCTTGATCAAAATCACACATAGCTTTATTGACATTGCGCCTCGCTTTTTCCATTTGAGGACCAAATGAACTGAAACACATCCACATCTTCTCCGCGCAATGCGTGAAAACATTATTTTGGAATTAGGGAACATTTCCTTCAAATTTCCCAATGTCTCCTTCACTGCAAACTGCAAAGAAAGTCCAGTCATGTTCCCCAAACTGTTCCCACCACAATGAATGATAATAATGTCTGGATGTTTCAATTGAACCATATTTGCACAAAATGGGACCACATTTATGTCTCACACTCCATACCAGAACACATCCAATTCGGGGAAACAAATGTTGTGGGCTATTAACCAATGCTCAGCATTCACCTTCACCCAGTGGATACAAGAGTCTTCCAGAATCCAAACACTCTGCCTGCAGAAAGATATTACCATGGCCATTTTCAATCCTCTCACAAGTCCTACTAACAAAACTCTTACTACCCTCTCTTCCTGTACACCACACCCAGGAAAAATAATTGGCTGATCCCTCGATGTCCACGGAAAGCACGACTGTCTGTGGTCTCTGCAGTCCTCATTCCATTCCAGCCAACCCTAAAAGACCTGAATGTGGCACGTGCTGTGTGCGGACTACCGCAGTGTCTGCGGATGTTGCGGCCAGTCAAAGGGGTTGGGGAAAATTAAACACAATTTAAGTTATTTAATCTTTAGTGGTGGCTCTGAAAATAACCTTTTTTTGTTGTTGGAGGATTTGATAAAAACACCTTTTTCTCCTTTTTTTTCCTTTTATGTACAGTAGTACGTAGTACGTAGATTGTACGTAGATTGTAAAGGAACATTGCATTTCGGACATCACTGAAGTTAAAAAAATGCACACCATGACAACTTTCTCAAAAGATGCCATTCCTGCAGAATATAAAATAGCAGATACACCTTTATTGACAATCTGCCTTGATTCTGAACAAGTTAGTTGGACATCTCCATGTATGATTCTGATTTAATTCCCCAAAAAATAATCTGAGCAGCAGAAACAGTTGCATTAGTCTTTTAAATAGATCCTTCAGTGCAACTTGCAAAGACTCAGGAGTTACAAACCCCAAACTGTCCCCTCCACAATGCACAATCCCAATGTCTGGACATTTAATGTGAGCCATGTTCTCACAGAATGCAAGCAAGCCACAAACTGCATGCCAGAAAACTTCTACTTCTGCCAATCCAATTTTTTTCGAGGGATGCCATGATTATCAGCATACACCTTCAATGACTGAATTGAAGAGTCCCCCAGAATCCACACAGCCTGTCTTCTCAAACACATAACCATATCTTTTGTCACTACTCTCAAATCTCCTGCAAATAGAACTCCTACTACCCTCTCTTCCTGTACACCACACTCAGCAAACCTGATTGGCTAATCCCCACAGTCCCCTTTCCATGCCAGGCATCCTCAAAAGACCCGGATGTGGCATGTGCACTCCGTGGACTACCACGGTGTCCGCAGACCTCGTAACACATGGACAGCCCTTTTTCTCTTTCCACGTTCATGTTATTAACCCTCCCTCATTGGCTGCTTTCAAACAGTCACACATCCATCCACCAATCTCATCCAAAAACTCTACCCCTAACCCTGTCATCTCACTTCAATACTTCAGATGTAAACTTGAACTCTGAGAGTGCATATCTCCTGTTAAATTAAAGGCATCTGCATCAAAAACTACTCTGAAATTGTTCAAGATTTCTATTTCCAGATTCAACACAATCCGCATCTAACAAAATATAGTACAGCTATGCTTATATTGAAAAAGAAATCTTGAACTCTTTCACAAATATAGGGGCTGAGCAACTGGAGGGGGCAGCTGAGCAATAGTCACTGACGCAGTCTTTTTAGTCTCTCCCTTTGGGCCTCACTTTTTATCAGTCAATATTTTATTTAGCAATTCATCTGATGAATGCAACTCTTGTGGTGGATATATTTTATCTATACCCAACTGACCACGTCTATTTGATTTTCTCAAACTATCATTCCTCTCCTCCTCCTCTTTTTCTGTCACCCTTTCTGCTTTGTTTTCTTTTTCATCAACACCTTCTCCAAGTAATCTATCCTCGTAATCTCAAAACTCCCGTGATTCGGCCACTGCAGATCTTCCTCTTTTCTGGTTTGCCTATGCCAATTCTCACAAAACGCTCCCACACCATACTTCACATACATCTCATACGCCGGCGACCCTTCGGGTGGTGCGACCTGGCCAGTTTCCAAAGATTGGCTACCGCAGCGGAAAAATCCCACTAAAGTGGACAATACCCCAGGCATGTTTTAATCTTACCCTCGGCTAATCAACCTTACACTGGGTGTTTGATTTTGCAAAATCAACTCTCAACTAATATCAGGGTTACTTTGAATCGGGGCACAACTCACCTGATCAGTCAAATTGTCTTTCAAGATGCAATTCGTCCGTATACTGACGCAACCAATAATATTGTGTTTGCGCATCTTGGCTCACTCTGCCTCGTTTCGGGACCCTCGCCTCCTTGTTCTCTGGCCGGGCACGTGGATCAGGGATCAGTTGTGTGCAGATCTGCAAAGGAGTCTCCCATCACTTTCAGAGGGGCACGCCGAACACCTCTTGATCTCGGCTTGATCGTCCCGTCCTCGCCGTTCTCTCCACCTTCCTTATTTTACAACGTACACGATGGAACAAGTGGGGGAGGGTCCATATTCGGGTGCCATCTTGAAGGGGCCCCTGAGGGACCCTCGCGTATGGAAACAAGGCATAATCACCACACACAAACTAATACGCCAGACACGATGTTGTATTCCCAAAAGCTAGGGTTTATTGCAAAGCAAATAGTCACAGTTGGCCACTTGAGTCCCACGCCCCGCGCCGTTTGTTTCCAGAACCCGGGGGACGCAAGAGAGTGAGAATCGTCCAACAGTTACATATATACAAAGCGAGCATCTTACAATCAGTGGTGACACATTCAATACCGCCCATAATGTATTTCCTTTTAATTGGGCACAATGATTGACAATTGTGACGAGTATGACACCTTCAGACATTTATTTAGCAACAGTTTGCAATTTCATGAGCCTGCAGACACAATTCTTTGTTATAGGAACACACTGCTTCTGTTCTCTGTAAGCAAGCTGCGTGCAGGGGAGAGACGCATTCCAGGCCACACTATCTCCTAGTTTCTATTTGTGTACTGGGGGTCGACTTGCTCTCCAGGAGTCTACAGGGGTCAGGAAAGGGGGGCCGCAAAGAAGAGCATAATTCAAGCCATTTAATGTTCACTTCTAACATTTCAACTGTATTAACCAGACTAGCTGGCACCTGTGTACTGATTAGAATGCCTCGCTGCTTACTTCCAAGGACTTGTGAGGGAGGAGACCGGGCATTTCTGTCTGGGTTGCTGCATTATGTTTCAACAAGTCTCTCGTGTCCTTGCACTTTACATGAACAATAATGTACTTGTGGAGCAGAATAAGTTTTCAGCAAAGCAGTTTTAACAGAAAGCAAAAGGCAAACATTAGAAAACAAAATGGCGATTTCAGTCACTTCAAAATGGCTGCACTTCAGTCAAGCATATGGCTATATATTTCTAATACTAAACACATGAGGCGGTTGGTCGGCCAACAAAGTACATTGCCTCATGTTTGAGAGGTGTCTACTTTTTCTGGACTGACAACCTCAACAACCTGGATAGCCTGGAGAGGAGCACATGTGCAGTGATGCAGAAGAAGAGGATCAAGAAGAAGAAGAAGATGAAGTGGAGGAAGTTCCTGTCACCAGTACTCAGAGGGAGTCATGGGTGTGGGAATTTTTTACGACTGTTGGAAATGTCCCAAAAGCTCATGCAAGCAAGGTTCAATACACCAAGTGCAAACTTGTGGGAAACCTGGCTTGTATTCCTATAGGACTACTTCCTTTCTCAGGTAAGAGCAGGTTGATGACTTCCCCCACCCCATCATCTTCATATGCTCCTGTCTCCAGAAAGGATACTCCTTTAGGGCAGAGGATCCCAGCGGCAGCTTCACAGGTCATAGAGAATGCTGTTGACCCTTTCGACGGTCACAGTGCTATGCATGTACTGTGAAGCAGCAATCTGTAGGGTGAGCAGTTTCAGAGTGTTTTCAAGGCTGCAGTCAAAGAGCATGAGAAACACTGCCACCTACCTTATTAAGGCCCGCCCAACATCTTCCTCTCTCCACCTGCCCCTTCATCCCTATGGTTGGTGCTCCTTCCCTCCCCTTCCTTGTCTCTCCTGAGAAAAAATTCTCAAAAAGATACAAAATTGAAAAAATACACAAAACAAGGTTCCATTAGGAGCCACCTATCACAGTTAAAAAATAGAAGTGTGAAAAAAGTCGTAGGGCCCTGTGCATCCTACAAAGTCTGTGGACAGTGCGGTAGTCCGCAGACATTTAATACATTTCAGGGCGTGGGACAATTGAAATCATTCTAATCTCTTAAAATAACTTTTTTTTGGGTGTTCCTGCTTTTATATATTTTTTATTTTTGGTTTTGCAAACTGAACTAAGAAAACATTTCACTGAATTTCATTATTTCTTCTCACTTTAAAAAAAAAAAACTGCTTCAAAGCATTTTGAATGTTTTCCACAAACATCTGATTACCCACATCAGTTAGATGGACTCCATCTCACCGTAAAATGTTGGCACAATCAAATTTAATGTTCTCATTATGAAACGATGTCATGCCAACATCTTGATCAAAAGCACACATAGCTTTATTGACATTGCGCCTCGCTTTTTCCATTTGCGGACCAAATGAACTGAAACACATCCACATCTGTCTCCGCGCAATGCGTGAAAACATTATTTTGGAATTAGGGAACATTTCCTTCAAATTTACCAATGTCTCCTTCACTGCAAACTGCAAAGAAAGTCCAGTCACGTTCCCCAAACTGTTCCCACCACAATGAATGATAATAATGTCTGGATGTTTCAATTGAACCATATTTGCACAAAATGGGACAACATTTATGTCTCACACTCCATACCAGAACACATCCAATTCGGGGAAACAAATGTTGTGGGCTATTAACCAATGCTCAGCATTCGCCTTCACCCAGTGGATACAAGAGTCTTCCAGAATCCAAACACTCTGCCTGCAGAAAGATATCACCATGGCCATTTTCAATCCTCTCACAAGTCCTACTAACAAAACTCTTACTACCCTCTCTTCCTGTACACCACACCCAGGAAAAATAATTGGCTGATCCCTCGATGTCCACGGAAAGCACGACTGTCTGTGGTCTCTGCAGTCCTTATTCCATTCCAGCCAACCCTAAAAGACCTGAATGTGGCACGTGCTGTGTGCGGACTACCGCAGTGTCTGCGGATGTTGCGGCCAGTCAAAGGGGTTGGGGAAAATTAAACACAATTTAAGTTATTTAATCTTTAGTGGTGGCTCTGAAAATAACCTTTTTTTGTTGTTGGAGGATTTGATAAAAACACCTTTTTCTCCTTTTTTTTCCTTTTATGTACAGTAGTACGTAGTACGTAGATTGTACGTAGATTGTAAAGGAACATTGCATTTCGGACATCAGTGAAGTTAAAAAAATGCACACCATGACAACTTTCTCAAAAGATGACATTCCTGCAGAATATAAAATAGCAGATACACCTTTAGTGACAATCTGCCTTGATTCTGAACAAGTTTGTTGGACATCTCCATGTATGACTCTGATTTAATTCCCCAAAAAATATTCTGAGCAGCAGAAACAGTTGCATTAGTCTTTTAAATAGATCCTTCAGTGCAACTTGCAAAGACTCAGGAGTTACAAACCCCAAACTGTCCCCTCCACAATGCACAATCCCAATGTCTGGACATTTAATGTGAGCCATGTTCTCACAGAATGCAAGCAAGCCACAAACTGCATGCCAGAAAACTTCTACTTCTGCCAATCCAATTTTTTTCGAGGGATGCCATGATTATCAGCATACACCTTCAATGACTGAATTGAAGAGTCCCCCAGAATCCACACAGCCTGTCTTCTCAAACACATAACCATATCTTTTGTCACTACTCTCAAATCTCCTGCAAATAGAACTCCTACTACCCTCTCTTCCTGTACACCACACTCAGCAAACCTGATTGGCTAATCCCCACAGTCCCCTTTCCATGCCAGGCATCCTCAAAAGACCCGGATGTGGCATGTGCACTCCGTGGACTACCACGGTGTCCGCAGACCTCGTAACACATGGACAGCCCTTTTTCTCTTTCCACGTTCATGTTATTAACCCTCCCTCATTGGCTGCTTTCAAACAGTCACACATCCATCCACCAATCTCATCCAAAAACTCTACCCCTAACCCTGTCATCTCACTTCAATACTTCAGATGTAAACTTGAACTCTGAGAGTGCATATCTCCTGTTAAATTAAAGGCATCTGCATCAAAAACTACTCTGAAATTGTTCAAGATTTCTATTTCCAGATTCAACACAATCCGCATCTAACAAAATATAGTACAGCTATGCTTATATTGAAAAAGAAATCTTGAACTCTTTCACAAATATATATATATATATTACTCTCTCTCTCTCTCTCTCTATATATATATATATATATATATATGTATATATATATATATATATATAAATGTTTCCTGCTACTTACCCTGCAATAAGCCACTCAATAAAAGTATTCTCTTTTGTAACCACTCTAGCAATTGCCATGAATTACAGCATTCATCAACTGCTCACATAAAGCAGCAAACAATTGCAATGCTCTGTGCTTCAAACTGTTTCTATTTACAATCCTTGTGATGAAAGTTAAAGAATGCATATGTGCATGTATAACCGCACTGTGTTACTGTTTCATAAAATAAGGGAACATTTTTAAGTGGCACTTAGTGTCGGCCAGTTTAATATGTTTAATATGCACATGCAGCACATGCATACATCCCAACATCACCCATTCCAATGTATTGGTGCTTCTTAAGTATTTCTTTTTTCCTTTGCATTCTGTCACTTCCAATTCCACTTCTCCCACAATAAAACACAAACTACAAACTACAAGTCCCAGAATGCAAAGAAAAAAACACAACTAACTTCAAGATTCGAATCAAACATATAAAATGCTGTACTTTTCAAAATATATTTTTGGAAGCATTTTTAAGAAAGTAAAAAAATGCATATCTGCATTTACAGCAGCACTGTGTCACATTTTCATAAAAGAAAGTAAAATCAGATACAATAGATCTGTACACCATTTGTAATTGGCACTCAGTGTGTGTCAGGTTAATATATTCACTGTACATGTATACTTCCTACCATAACCCATTCCAGTATTCAGCTGCTTCTGCAGTCCTACTTTTTCCTCTACATTCTGTGACTTGTACTCCAACTTTCACAATGGGAAAAGTGGAACTACAAGTTCCATAATGCAAACAAAACATCTAGGACTACATAAACACCTACAGATTAGAATGTATCATGTTGGCAAGTATGCATACTCCTAACATATTACACTTCCACACACTAACTGCCATTTAAAAGTGTTGTACACATCTTTTCCATCAACTTTTCTTCTCTTTTACAAAATGTTAGAGCTTCTACAAATGCACATTTCTTAACCTTTATTAAAATGCTCCTAAAAGCAACAAATGTAACCGTACACCAAACTTATTAACTTTTTCCCCAACACTCCTCCTTCCATTCTAAATATGAACCTTGTTTCCTAAAAGTACTTAGCCATTACCACATATCCTCACTAACTTTCTTTTACAATTACAGTAATGAAGCTCATCATTGAACCCAATAACCGAAAAACAAATATCCTTTGTATCCAAAAAAGTAAGTACATTAATGTGCCAGGTATGTCTATGTTGTTGTAGCAGCAAAGTTCCACTATATATATATATATATATTAGCCCAGACTACTCTTTTCAGACCAACATTTATTTCACTCTAGCCCATTATATTCCACATTCACACTCTTGCTATTCCCATCTTCACACCACCATTGCAACACCCACTCTGTTCCTCCAAACACCACCACTGCCTTACTCACTAACCCAACACAATCACAATTCTAAACACTCATATTCTCACAACCTTCCCAAGCACACCTAATATACCACCTCACAAACGAACAGCACTCTATTCATCTCTACAATCACACCCACACACCCATGCACCATACATGCCTATACGTTGCACAACTTTCCAACACAACCTTTCTCCTTTTCCAACAGACACAACAGAATGCCTACTAAGCAGCAACTGCATAGAAAAGAAAGCAAATGCAGATCAGATAGACTAAAGGTACACCAGCCAGTCATCCACCTCTGAAATAATGTATAGAAAACATTAAATCAAAAGAGCTAGTAACCTCACTAAACAAAACTAAATTAGCCACACCTGAAGAAAGTAACACCCCTCTTGCAAAAACAAAAAGTAACCAATTATGTACATAGAAAAGCAGACCTACTAACAAACCCAATCCTCTATCTACCAGTCTTAATGTAGTCACAGTAAAGCTACTCAAAGAAATGATGTTACAAACATTTTTCCACCGTCGAGTTCTTCGCAATCTTATAAGAACAACTGAAAAGTCACAATCTTCTCTTAAAAACTACCGCAGGAGAGTAATCCTGCAAGCTCTAATTTACAGTGCTTTTCTACTGAAGAGAACATTGTTTAGACTGATTTTAAACAGAACAAAACCCACTAACCAAATCGATCAATACATTAAAACAAGTACTTCTAAACTTGCACAGTGTCAATATAGAGATCTTTTCAAACTTCTGTGATGGTGAATGGATTCACACAAGCAGCACAGAACCATACTTCAATGAAGAGGCTTATAAACAACAACAACAAAAACCAGTTGCCATAGACAATAATGGTCAAGGGTATGAAATGGTGGAACAAACCATTATGGCAAAAAAAAAACCTTTTAAACAAATGCTCCTTTCACCCAAACAAACCGTCCAGTGTACAAATGGATATGCAGCTCAATGTGTAATGTACGCCAACAACCCTTTACATTTTTTGCGACAATTCCTCAATCACTATGTGAAACTAAAAGACAGAAGTAAAATGAAAACTTTACATACCATAGACTCCTGTCCAGTGCACAGCCACACTAGTCTGCAAGGACATTCACTAGCCTGCATTTTAGGAAATGCTTGCAAAAGCACTTTCCGCCACATCAAAATGTTAGCGACACACCATTCTACTATACGGAATCTTGTGCATCAACTATACTATGCCAAAAGTCCTGCTCTAGAACTTCAAAATTTATATAACATTTTCCTACATGGAACAGCCAAAGAACTCCAAGAACTAGAGCACATCCAATGTAAATACTATGGCACTGAAGGTGACTTAGAAAATTCTGTTCCTTTAGAAAACATTACCGAAAACCTCGAAAAAACCAAAGTCCTAATAAAGACATACAAAAAACAAATAGCTAAGTTTCAAAACACATCTGCTGAAATGCCAGAACAAATATGTGTCGGTTGCCACAGAACGTGTTATAAAAAGTGCACATAAATAGTAGATCCAGCCTACAAAATAGAAGACAATGAAGTATCCCAATGGTTCCAATTAGCTTTATATCTAACAGCAGAAGCTACATAAAAAATAACTAACCCCACAAGAGTGTGCACATACTGCAACAAAAAGCTTGACAATAACCAAACGCCATCTCATGCTATCACTTATAACTTAGAAATATTCCCACTTCCAAAAGCTCTCCAACAGCTTAACTTGTACGCGAGCATTGTAATACAAACAGGGCACCCATTTCAAGGTATTATATGCCTTCAGCCAGAATCCCAAATTACCTTCATCTGAGTTACTGAAAGGAATCTGTGGCAAAGTAGTATATTTACCATTGGATCTTAAAGAAAATGTGCAAACTCTAGGAGTACAATGGCCAATAGATCAATCTTTGATTGTACTAGTTAAGGCTATGCCAACAAAATACAAAAGAATGTGGCAACAACTAGTCGACTTAAACAAAGTTAAACAAGCCCTACAATATGTACAAGAAAACAATCAATACTACAAAGATATAAACATAGAGGAAAACCTAAGAGAAACCACCCACATTATTAAAGAGCCAGCAGAAACTGGTCAATTCGAATGTGTAGATACTATTACAGCAGCCAACATATTAGACCAATAGACAATTCAACCACTACACTCCAAAGACACATTTGACGATGCATTAGAAACATACCAAATGCATCAAGCCAAAGAATCCCCAATAAGCATATGGGAAAAAAGTGTAGAGGCACGTTCTTTTCCTCTACTCTTTCCTACAGGAAAAGGAGGAAGATATGATGGAAGGTCCACGCAAATTAATGCATCAGAATATTGATCCTTACGAATGTATTCTGAAGATCCCAGATTCAGACAAAATGTTGAATGAACTTTCCACCTCCTCTTCGAAAGTGAACTAGCAACTCTATGTTATGGAGTTGCACATGCATTAAAAACAGGCTCCAACTTTTTAAACATATCCGCTACCCAACTGCTTCAAAAAATAAAAGACGAAGATAAAGTTTTGCAGTCAAGTATCACAAATCTCTTGGCAAACATGCTTGGTACAAAAGAATACTAGTTCCGACGTCACGCTGATGTACATTATATGCTAAGGAACCTAGGCCCATCCACAAGGTTTGTTACTGTAGGTTGTGGAGAGTTTGCAAGGGATGACTTGCACAAGTTCTTATGAACAATGACTGAATTGAAGAGTCCCCCAGAATCCACACAGCCTGTCTTCTCAAACACATAACCATATCTTTTGTCACTACTCTCAAATCTCCTGCAAATAGAACTCCTACTACCCTCTCTTCCTGTACACCACACTCAGCAAACCTGATTGGCTAATCCCCACAGTCCCCTTTCCATGCCAGGCATCCTCAAAAGACCCGGATGTGGCATGTGCACTCCGTGGACTACCACGGTGTCCGCAGACCTCGTAACACATGTACAGCCCTTTTTCTCTTTCCACGTTCATGTTATTAACACTCCCTCATTGGCTGCTTTCAAACAGTCACACATCCATCCACCAATCTCATCCAAAAACTCTACCCCTAACCCTGTCATCTCACTTCAATACTTCAGATGTAAACTTGAACTCTGAGAGTGCATATCTCCTGTTAAATTAAAGGCATCTGCATCAAAAACTACTCTGAAATTGTTCAAGATTTCTATTTCCAGATTCAACACAATCCGCATCTAACAAAATATAGTACAGCTATGCTTATATTGAAAAAGAAATCTTGAACTCTTTCACAAATATAGGGGCTGAGCAACTGGAGGGGGCAGCTGAGCAATAGTCACTGACGCAGTCTTTTTAGTCTCTCCCTTTGGGCCTCACTTTTTATCAGTCAATATTTTATTTAGCAATTCATCTGATGAATGCAACTCTTGTGGTGGATATATTTTATCTATACCCAACTGACCACGTCTATTTGATTTTCTCAAACTATCATTCCTCTCCTCCTCCTCTTTTTCTGTCACCCTTTCTGCTTTGTTTTCTTTTTCATCAACACCTTCTCCAAGTAATCTATCCTCGTAATCTCAAAACTCCCGTGATTCGGCCACTGCAGATCTTCCTCTTTTCTGGTTTGCCTATGCCAATTCTCACAAAACGCTCCCACACCATACTTCACATACATCTCATACGCCGGCGACCCTTCGGGTGGTGCGACCTGGCCAGTTTCCAAAGATTGGCTACCGCAGCGGAAAAATCCCACTAAAGTGGACAATACCCCAGGCATGTTTTAATCTTACCCTCGGCTAATCAACCTTACACTGGGTGTTTGATTTTGCAAAATCAACTCTCAACTAATATCAGGGTTACTTTGAATCGGGGCACAACTCACCTGATCAGTCAAATTGTCTTTCAAGATGCAATTCGTCCGTATACTGACGCAACCAATAATATTGTGTTTGCGCATCTTGGCTCACTCTGCCTCGTTTCGGGACCCTCGCCTCCTTGTTCTCTGGCCGGGCACGTGGATCAGGGATCAGTTGTGTGCAGATCTGCAAAGGAGTCTCCCATCACTTTCAGAGGGGCACGCCGAACACCTCTTGATCTCGGCTTGATCGTCCCGTCCTCGCCGTTCTCTCCACCTTCCTTATTTTACAACGTACACGATGGAACAAGTGGGGGAGGGTCCATATTCGGGTGCCATCTTGAAGGGGCCCCTGAGGGACCCTCGCGTATGGAAACAAGGCATAATCACCACACACAAACTAATACGCCAGACACGATGTTGTATTCCCAAAAGCTAGGGTTTATTGCAAAGCAAATAGTCACAGTTGGCCACTTGAGTCCCACGCCCCGCGCCGTTTGTTTCCAGAACCCGGGGGACGCAAGAGAGTGAGAATCGTCCAACAGTTACATATATACAAAGCGAGCATCTTACAATCAGTGGTGACACATTCAATACCGCCCATAATGTATATTCCTTTTAATTGGGCACAATGATTGACAATTGTGACGAGTATGACACCTTCAGACATTTATTTAGCAACAGTTTGCAATTTCATGAGCCTGCAGACACAATTCTTTGTTATAGGAACACACTGCTTCTGTTCTCTGTAAGCAAGCTGCGTGCAGGGGAGAGACGCATTCCAGGCCACACTATCTCCTAGTTTCTATTTGTGTACTGGGGGTCGACTTGCTCTCCAGGGGTCTACAGGGGTCAGGAAAGGGGGGCCGCAAAGAAGAGCATAATTCAAGCCATTTAATGTTCACTTCTAACATTTCAACTGTATTAACCAGACTAGCTGGCACCTGTGTACTGATTAGAATGCCTCGCTGCTTACTTCCAAGGACTTGTGAGGGAGGAGACCGGGCATTTCTGTCTGGGTTGCTGCATTATGTTTCAACAAGTCTCTCGTGTCCTTGCACTTTACATGAACAATAATGTACTTGTGGAGCAGAATAAGTTTTCAGCAAAGCAGTTTTAACAGAAAGCAAAAGGCAAACGTTAGAAAACAAAATGGCGATTTCAGTCACTTCAAAATGGCTGCACTTCAGTCAAGCATATGGCTATATATTTCTAATACTAAACACATGAGGCGGTTGGTCGGCCAACAAAGTACATTGCCTCATGTTTGAGAGGTGTCTACTTTTTCTGGACTGACAACCTCAACAACCTGGATAGCCTGGAGAGGAGCACATGTGCAGTGATGCAGAAGAAGAGGATCAAGAAGAAGAAGAAGATGAAGTGGAGGAAGTTCCTGTCACCAGTACTCAGAGGGAGTCATGGGTGTGGGAATTTTTTACGACTGTTGGAAATGTCCCAAAAGCTCATGCAAGCAAGGTTCAATACACCAAGTGCAAACTCAGTAGTGGGAAACCTGGCTTGTATTCCTATAGGACTACTTCCTTTCTCAGGTAAGAGCAGGTTGATGACTTCCCCCACCCCAGCATCTTCATATGCTCCTGTCTCCAGAAAGGATACTCCTTTAGGGCAGAGGATCCCAGCGGCAGCTTCACAGGTCATAGAGAATGCTGTTGACCCTTTCGACGGTCACAGTGCTATGCATGTATTGTGAAGCAGCAATCTGTAGGGTGAGCAGTTTCAGAGTGTTTTCAAGGCTGCAGTCAAAGAGCATGAGAAACACTGCCACCTACCTTATTAAGGCCCGCCCAACATCTTCCTCTCTCCACCTGCCCCTTCATCCCTATGGTTGGTGCTCCTTCCCTCCCCTTCCTTGTCTCTCCTGAGAAAAAATTCTCAAAAAGATACAAAATTGAAAAAATACACAAAACAAGGTTCCATTAGGAGCCACCTATCACAGTTAAAAAATAGAAGTGTGAAAAAAGTCGTAGGGCCCTGTGCATCCTACAAAGTCTGTGGACAGTGCGGTAGTCCGCAGACATTTAATACATTTCAGGGCGTGGGACAATTGAAATCATTCTAATCTCTTAAAATAACTTTTTTTTGGGTGTTCCTGCTTTTATATATTTTTTATTTTTGGTTTTGCAAAGTGAACTAAGAAAACATTTCACTGAATTTCATTATTTCTTCTCACTTTAAAAAAAAAAACTGCTCCAAAGCATTTTGAATGTTTTCCACAAACATCTGATTACCCACATCAGTTAGATGGACTCCATCTCACCGTAAAATGTTGGCACAATCAAATTTAATGTTCTCATTATGAAACAATGTCATGCCAACATCTTGATCAAAATCACACATAGCTTTATTGACATTGCGCCTCGCTTTTTCCATTTGAGGACCAAATGAACTGAAACACATCCACATCTTCTCCGCGCAATGCGTGAAAACATTATTTTGGAATTAGGGAACATTTCCTTCAAATTTCCCAATGTCTCCTTCACTGCAAACTGCAAAGAAAGTCCAGTCATGTTCCCCAAACTGTTCCCACCACAATGAATGATAATAATGTCTGGATGTTTCAATTGAACCATATTTGCACAAAATGGGACCACATTTATGTCTCACACTCCATACCAGAACACATCCAATTCGGGGAAACAAATGTTGTGGGCTATTAACCAATGCTCAGCATTCACCTTCACCCAGTGGATACAAGAGTCTTCCAGAATCCAAACACTCTGCCTGCAGAAAGATATTACCATGGCCATTTTCAATCCTCTCACAAGTCCTACTAACAAAACTCTTACTACCCTCTCTTCCTGTACACCACACCCAGGAAAAATAATTGGCTGATCCCTCGATGTCCACGGAAAGCACGACTGTCTGTGGTCTCTGCAGTCCTCATTCCATTCCAGCCAACCCTAAAAGACCTGAATGTGGCACGTGCTGTGTGCGGACTACCGCAGTGTCTGCGGATGTTGCGGCCAGTCAAAGGGGTTGGGGAAAATTAAACACAATTTAAGTTATTTAATCTTTAGTGGTGGCTCTGAAAATAACCTTTTTTTGTTGTTGGAGGATTTGATAAAAACACCTTTTTCTCCTTTTTTTTCCTTTTATGTACAGTAGTACGTAGTACGTAGATTGTACGTAGATTGTAAAGGAACATTGCATTTCGGACATCAGTGAAGTTAAAAAAATGCACACCATGACAACTTTCTCAAAAGATGACATTCCTGCAGAATATAAAATAGCAGATACACCTTTAGTGACAATCTGCCTTGATTCTGAACAAGTTTGTTGGACATCTCCATGTATGACTCTGATTTAATTCCCCAAAAAATATTCTGAGCAGCAGAAACAGTTGCATTAGTCTTTTAAATAGATCCTTCAGTGCAACTTGCAAAGACTCAGGAGTTACAAACCCCAAACTGTCCCCTCCACAATGCACAATCCCAATGTCTGGACATTTAATGTGAGCCATGTTCTCACAGAATGCAAGCAAGCCACAAACTGCATGCCAGAAAACTTCTACTTCTGCCAATCCAATTTTTTTCGAGGGATGCCATGATTATCAGCATACACCTTCAATGACTGAATTGAAGAGTCCCCCAGAATCCACACAGCCTGTCTTCTCAAACACATAACCATATCTTTTGTCACTACTCTCAAATCTCCTGCAAATAGAACTCCTACTACCCTCTCTTCCTGTACACCACACTCAGCAAACCTGATTGGCTAATCCCCACAGTCCCCTTTCCATGCCAGGCATCCTCAAAAGACCCGGATGTGGCATGTGCACTCCGTGGACTACCACGGTGTCCGCAGACCTCGTAACACATGGACAGCCCTTTTTCTCTTTCCACGTTCATGTTATTAACCCTCCCTCATTGGCTGCTTTCAAACAGTCACACATCCATCCACCAATCTCATCCAAAAACTCTACCCCTAACCCTGTCATCTCACTTCAATACTTCAGATGTAAACTTGAACTCTGAGAGTGCATATCTCCTGTTAAATTAAAGGCATCTGCATCAAAAACTACTCTGAAATTGTTCAAGATTTCTATTTCCAGATTCAACACAATCCGCATCTAACAAAATATAGTACAGCTATGCTTATATTGAAAAAGAAATCTTGAACTCTTTCACAAATATAGGGGCTGAGCAACTGGAGGGGGCAGCTGAGCAATAGTCACTGACGCAGTCTTTTTAGTCTCTCCCTTTGGGCCTCACTTTTTATCAGTCAATATTTTATTTAGCAATTCATCTGATGAATGCAACTCTTGTGGTGGATATATTTTATCTATACCCAACTGACCACGTCTATTTGATTTTCTCAAACTATCATTCCTCTCCTCCTCCTCTTTTTCTGTCACCCTTTCTGCTTTGTTTTCTTTTTCATCAACACCTTCTCCAAGTAATCTATCCTCGTAATCTCAAAACTCCCGTGATTCGGCCACTGCAGATCTTCCTCTTTTCTGGTTTGCCTATGCCAATTCTCACAAAACGCTCCCACACCATACTTCACATACATCTCATACGCCGGCGACCCTTCGGGTGGTGCGACCTGGCCAGTTTCCAAAGATTGGCTACCGCAGCGGAAAAATCCCACTAAAGTGGACAATACCCCAGGCATGTTTTAATCTTACCCTCGGCTAATCAACCTTACACTGGGTGTTTGATTTTGCAAAATCAACTCTCAACTAATATCAGGGTTACTTTGAATCGGGGCACAACTCACCTGATCAGTCAAATTGTCTTTCAAGATGCAATTCGTCCGTATACTGACGCAACCAATAATATTGTGTTTGCGCATCTTGGCTCACTCTGCCTCGTTTCGGGACCCTCGCCTCCTTGTTCTCTGGCCGGGCACGTGGATCAGGGATCAGTTGTGTGCAGATCTGCAAAGGAGTCTCCCATCACTTTCAGAGGGGCACGCCGAACACCTCTTGATCTCGGCTTGATCGTCCCGTCCTCGCCGTTCTCTCCACCTTCCTTATTTTACAACGTACACGATGGAACAAGTGGGGGAGGGTCCATATTCGGGTGCCATCTTGAAGGGGCCCCTGAGGGACCCTCGCGTATGGAAACAAGGCATAATCACCACACACAAACTAATACGCCAGACACGATGTTGTATTCCCAAAAGCTAGGGTTTATTGCAAAGCAAATAGTCACAGTTGGCCACTTGAGTCCCACGCCCCGCGCCGTTTGTTTCCAGAACCCGGGGGACGCAAGAGAGTGAGAATCGTCCAACAGTTACATATATACAAAGCGAGCATCTTACAATCAGTGGTGACACATTCAATACCGCCCATAATGTATTTCCTTTTAATTGGGCACAATGATTGACAATTGTGACGAGTATGACACCTTCAGACATTTATTTAGCAACAGTTTGCAATTTCATGAGCCTGCAGACACAATTCTTTGTTATAGGAACACACTGCTTCTGTTCTCTGTAAGCAAGCTGCGTGCAGGGGAGAGACGCATTCCAGGCCACACTATCTCCTAGTTTCTATTTGTGTACTGGGGGTCGACTTGCTCTCCAGGAGTCTACAGGGGTCAGGAAAGGGGGGCCGCAAAGAAGAGCATAATTCAAGCCATTTAATGTTCACTTCTAACATTTCAACTGTATTAACCAGACTAGCTGGCACCTGTGTACTGATTAGAATGCCTCGCTGCTTACTTCCAAGGACTTGTGAGGGAGGAGACCGGGCATTTCTGTCTGGGTTGCTGCATTATGTTTCAACAAGTCTCTCGTGTCCTTGCACTTTACATGAACAATAATGTACTTGTGGAGCAGAATAAGTTTTCAGCAAAGCAGTTTTAACAGAAAGCAAAAGGCAAACATTAGAAAACAAAATGGCGATTTCAGTCACTTCAAAATGGCTGCACTTCAGTCAAGCATATGGCTATATATTTCTAATACTAAACACATGAGGCGGTTGGTCGGCCAACAAAGTACATTGCCTCATGTTTGAGAGGTGTCTACTTTTTCTGGACTGACAACCTCAACAACCTGGATAGCCTGGAGAGGAGCACATGTGCAGTGATGCAGAAGAAGAGGATCAAGAAGAAGAAGAAGGTGAAGTGGAGGAAGTTCCTGTCACCAGTACTCAGAGGGAGTCATGGGTGTGGGAATTTTTTACGACTGTTGGAAATGTCCCAAAAGCTCATGCAAGCAAGGTTCAATACACCAAGTGCAAACTTGTGGGAAACCTGGCTTGTATTCCTATAGGACTACTTCCTTTCTCAGGTAAGAGCAGGTTGATGACTTCCCCCACCCCATCATCTTCATATGCTCCTGTCTCCAGAAAGGATACTCCTTTAGGGCAGAGGATCCCAGCGGCAGCTTCACAGGTCATAGAGAATGCTGTTGACCCTTTCGACGGTCACAGTGCTATGCATGTACTGTGAAGCAGCAATCTGTAGGGTGAGCAGTTTCAGAGTGTTTTCAAGGCTGCAGTCAAAGAGCATGAGAAACACTGCCACCTACCTTATTAAGGCCCGCCCAACATCTTCCTCTCTCCACCTGCCCCTTCATCCCTATGGTTGGTGCTCCTTCCCTCCCCTTCCTTGTCTCTCCTGAGAAAAAATTCTCAAAAAGATACAAAATTGAAAAAATACACAAAACAAGGTTCCATTAGGAGCCACCTATCACAGTTAAAAAATAGAAGTGTGAAAAAAGTCGTAGGGCCCTGTGCATCCTACAAAGTCTGTGGACAGTGCGGTAGTCCGCAGACATTTAATACATTTCAGGGCGTGGGACAATTGAAATCATTCTAATCTCTTAAAATAACTTTTTTTTGGGTGTTCCTGCTTTTATATATTTTTTATTTTTGGTTTTGCAAACTGAACTAAGAAAACATTTCACTGAATTTCATTATTTCTTCTCACTTTAAAAAAAAAAAACTGCTTCAAAGCATTTTGAATGTTTTCCACAAACATCTGATTACCCACATCAGTTAGATGGACTCCATCTCACCGTAAAATGTTGGCACAATCAAATTTAATGTTCTCATTATGAAACGATGTCATGCCAACATCTTGATCAAAAGCACACATAGCTTTATTGACATTGCGCCTCGCTTTTTCCATTTGCGGACCAAATGAACTGAAACACATCCACATCTGTCTCCGCGCAATGCGTGAAAACATTATTTTGGAATTAGGGAACATTTCCTTCAAATTTACCAATGTCTCCTTCACTGCAAACTGCAAAGAAAGTCCAGTCACGTTCCCCAAACTGTTCCCACCACAATGAATGATAATAATGTCTGGATGTTTCAATTGAACCATATTTGCACAAAATGGGACAACATTTATGTCTCACACTCCATACCAGAACACATCCAATTCGGGGAAACAAATGTTGTGGGCTATTAACCAATGCTCAGCATTCGCCTTCACCCAGTGGATACAAGAGTCTTCCAGAATCCAAACACTCTGCCTGCAGAAAGATATCACCATGGCCATTTTCAATCCTCTCACAAGTCCTACTAACAAAACTCTTACTACCCTCTCTTCCTGTACACCACACCCAGGAAAAATAATTGGCTGATCCCTCGATGTCCACGGAAAGCACGACTGTCTGTGGTCTCTGCAGTCCTTATTCCATTCCAGCCAACCCTAAAAGACCTGAATGTGGCACGTGCTGTGTGCGGACTACCGCAGTGTCTGCGGATGTTGCGGCCAGTCAAAGGGGTTGGGGAAAATTAAACACAATTTAAGTTATTTAATCTTTAGTGGTGGCTCTGAAAATAACCTTTTTTTGTTGTTGGAGGATTTGATAAAAACACCTTTTTCTCCTTTTTTTTCCTTTTATGTACAGTAGTACGTAGTACGTAGATTGTACGTAGATTGTAAAGGAACATTGCATTTCGGACATCAGTGAAGTTAAAAAAATGCACACCATGACAACTTTCTCAAAAGATGACATTCCTGCAGAATATAAAATAGCAGATACACCTTTAGTGACAATCTGCCTTGATTCTGAACAAGTTTGTTGGACATCTCCATGTATGACTCTGATTTAATTCCCCAAAAAATATTCTGAGCAGCAGAAACAGTTGCATTAGTCTTTTAAATAGATCCTTCAGTGCAACTTGCAAAGACTCAGGAGTTACAAACCCCAAACTGTCCCCTCCACAATGCACAATCCCAATGTCTGGACATTTAATGTGAGCCATGTTCTCACAGAATGCAAGCAAGCCACAAACTGCATGCCAGAAAACTTCTACTTCTGCCAATCCAATTTTTTTCGAGGGATGCCATGATTATCAGCATACACCTTCAATGACTGAATTGAAGAGTCCCCCAGAATCCACACAGCCTGTCTTCTCAAACACATAACCATATCTTTTGTCACTACTCTCAAATCTCCTGCAAATAGAACTCCTACTACCCTCTCTTCCTGTACACCACACTCAGCAAACCTGATTGGCTAATCCCCACAGTCCCCTTTCCATGCCAGGCATCCTCAAAAGACCCGGATGTGGCATGTGCACTCCGTGGACTACCACGGTGTCCGCAGACCTCGTAACACATGGACAGCCCTTTTTCTCTTTCCACGTTCATGTTATTAACCCTCCCTCATTGGCTGCTTTCAAACAGTCACACATCCATCCACCAATCTCATCCAAAAACTCTACCCCTAACCCTGTCATCTCACTTCAATACTTCAGATGTAAACTTGAACTCTGAGAGTGCATATCTCCTGTTAAATTAAAGGCATCTGCATCAAAAACTACTCTGAAATTGTTCAAGATTTCTATTTCCAGATTCAACACAATCCGCATCTAACAAAATATAGTACAGCTATGCTTATATTGAAAAAGAAATCTTGAACTCTTTCACAAATATATATATATATATTACTCTCTCTCTCTCTCTCTCTATATATATATATATATATATATATATGTATATATATATATATATATATATAAATGTTTCCTGCTACTTACCCTGCAATAAGCCACTCAATAAAAGTATTCTCTTTTGTAACCACTCTAGCAATTGCCATGAATTACAGCATTCATCAACTGCTCACATAAAGCAGCAAACAATTGCAATGCTCTGTGCTTCAAACTGTTTCTATTTACAATCCTTGTGATGAAAGTTAAAGAATGCATATGTGCATGTATAACCGCACTGTGTTACTGTTTCATAAAATAAGGGAACATTTTTAAGTGGCACTTAGTGTCGGCCAGTTTAATATGTTTAATATGCACATGCAGCACATGCATACATCCCAACATCACCCATTCCAATGTATTGGTGCTTCTTAAGTATTTCTTTTTTCCTTTGCATTCTGTCACTTCCAATTCCACTTCTCCCACAATAAAACACAAACTACAAACTACAAGTCCCAGAATGCAAAGAAAAAAACACAACTAACTTCAAGATTCGAATCAAACATATAAAATGCTGTACTTTTCAAAATATATTTTTGGAAGCATTTTTAAGAAAGTAAAAAAATGCATATCTGCATTTACAGCAGCACTGTGTCACATTTTCATAAAAGAAAGTAAAATCAGATACAATAGATCTGTACACCATTTGTAATTGGCACTCAGTGTGTGTCAGGTTAATATATTCACTGTACATGTATACTTCCTACCATAACCCATTCCAGTATTCAGCTGCTTCTGCAGTCCTACTTTTTCCTCTACATTCTGTGACTTGTACTCCAACTTTCACAATGGGAAAAGTGGAACTACAAGTTCCATAATGCAAACAAAACATCTAGGACTACATAAACACCTACAGATTAGAATGTATCATGTTGGCAAGTATGCATACTCCTAACATATTACACTTCCACACACTAACTGCCATTTAAAAGTGTTGTACACATCTTTTCCATCAACTTTTCTTCTCTTTTACAAAATGTTAGAGCTTCTACAAATGCACATTTCTTAACCTTTATTAAAATGCTCCTAAAAGCAACAAATGTAACCGTACACCAAACTTATTAACTTTTTCCCCAACACTCCTCCTTCCATTCTAAATATGAACCTTGTTTCCTAAAAGTACTTAGCCATTACCACATATCCTCACTAACTTTCTTTTACAATTACAGTAATGAAGCTCATCATTGAACCCAATAACCGAAAAACAAATATCCTTTGTATCCAAAAAAGTAAGTACATTAATGTGCCAGGTATGTCTATGTTGTTGTAGCAGCAAAGTTCCACTATATATATATATATATATTAGCCCAGACTACTCTTTTCAGACCAACATTTATTTCACTCTAGCCCATTATATTCCACATTCACACTCTTGCTATTCCCATCTTCACACCACCATTGCAACACCCACTCTGTTCCTCCAAACACCACCACTGCCTTACTCACTAACCCAACACAATCACAATTCTAAACACTCATATTCTCACAACCTTCCCAAGCACACCTAATATACCACCTCACAAACGAACAGCACTCTATTCATCTCTACAATCACACCCACACACCCATGCACCATACATGCCTATACGTTGCACAACTTTCCAACACAACCTTTCTCCTTTTCCAACAGACACAACAGAATGCCTACTAAGCAGCAACTGCATAGAAAAGAAAGCAAATGCAGATCAGATAGACTAAAGGTACACCAGCCAGTCATCCACCTCTGAAATAATGTATAGAAAACATTAAATCAAAAGAGCTAGTAACCTCACTAAACAAAACTAAATTAGCCACACCTGAAGAAAGTAACACCCCTCTTGCAAAAACAAAAAGTAACCAATTATGTACATAGAAAAGCAGACCTACTAACAAACCCAATCCTCTATCTACCAGTCTTAATGTAGTCACAGTAAAGCTACTCAAAGAAATGATGTTACAAACATTTTTCCACCGTCGAGTTCTTCGCAATCTTATAAGAACAACTGAAAAGTCACAATCTTCTCTTAAAAACTACCGCAGGAGAGTAATCCTGCAAGCTCTAATTTACAGTGCTTTTCTACTGAAGAGAACATTGTTTAGACTGATTTTAAACAGAACAAAACCCACTAACCAAATCGATCAATACATTAAAACAAGTACTTCTAAACTTGCACAGTGTCAATATAGAGATCTTTTCAAACTTCTGTGATGGTGAATGGATTCACACAAGCAGCACAGAACCATACTTCAATGAAGAGGCTTATAAACAACAACAACAAAAACCAGTTGCCATAGACAATAATGGTCAAGGGTATGAAATGGTGGAACAAACCATTATGGCAAAAAAAAAACCTTTTAAACAAATGCTCCTTTCACCCAAACAAACCGTCCAGTGTACAAATGGATATGCAGCTCAATGTGTAATGTACGCCAACAACCCTTTACATTTTTTGCGACAATTCCTCAATCACTATGTGAAACTAAAAGACAGAAGTAAAATGAAAACTTTACATACCATAGACTCCTGTCCAGTGCACAGCCACACTAGTCTGCAAGGACATTCACTAGCCTGCATTTTAGGAAATGCTTGCAAAAGCACTTTCCGCCACATCAAAATGTTAGCGACACACCATTCTACTATACGGAATCTTGTGCATCAACTATACTATGCCAAAAGTCCTGCTCTAGAACTTCAAAATTTATATAACATTTTCCTACATGGAACAGCCAAAGAACTCCAAGAACTAGAGCACATCCAATGTAAATACTATGGCACTGAAGGTGACTTAGAAAATTCTGTTCCTTTAGAAAACATTACCGAAAACCTCGAAAAAACCAAAGTCCTAATAAAGACATACAAAAAACAAATAGCTAAGTTTCAAAACACATCTGCTGAAATGCCAGAACAAATATGTGTCGGTTGCCACAGAACGTGTTATAAAAAGTGCACATAAATAGTAGATCCAGCCTACAAAATAGAAGACAATGAAGTATCCCAATGGTTCCAATTAGCTTTATATCTAACAGCAGAAGCTACATAAAAAATAACTAACCCCACAAGAGTGTGCACATACTGCAACAAAAAGCTTGACAATAACCAAACGCCATCTCATGCTATCACTTATAACTTAGAAATATTCCCACTTCCAAAAGCTCTCCAACAGCTTAACTTGTACGCGAGCATTGTAATACAAACAGGGCACCCATTTCAAGGTATTATATGCCTTCAGCCAGAATCCCAAATTACCTTCATCTGAGTTACTGAAAGGAATCTGTGGCAAAGTAGTATATTTACCATTGGATCTTAAAGAAAATGTGCAAACTCTAGGAGTACAATGGCCAATAGATCAATCTTTGATTGTACTAGTTAAGGCTATGCCAACAAAATACAAAAGAATGTGGCAACAACTAGTCGACTTAAACAAAGTTAAACAAGCCCTACAATATGTACAAGAAAACAATCAATACTACAAAGATATAAACATAGAGGAAAACCTAAGAGAAACCACCCACATTATTAAAGAGCCAGCAGAAACTGGTCAATTCGAATGTGTAGATACTATTACAGCAGCCAACATATTAGACCAATAGACAATTCAACCACTACACTCCAAAGACACATTTGACGATGCATTAGAAACATACCAAATGCATCAAGCCAAAGAATCCCCAATAAGCATATGGGAAAAAAGTGTAGAGGCACGTTCTTTTCCTCTACTCTTTCCTACAGGAAAAGGAGGAAGATATGATGGAAGGTCCACGCAAATTAATGCATCAGAATATTGATCCTTACGAATGTATTCTGAAGATCCCAGATTCAGACAAAATGTTGAATGAACTTTCCACCTCCTCTTCGAAAGTGAACTAGCAACTCTATGTTATGGAGTTGCACATGCATTAAAAACAGGCTCCAACTTTTTAAACATATCCGCTACCCAACTGCTTCAAAAAATAAAAGACGAAGATAAAGTTTTGCAGTCAAGTATCACAAATCTCTTGGCAAACATGCTTGGTACAAAAGAATACTAGTTCCGACGTCACGCTGATGTACATTATATGCTAAGGAACCTAGGCCCATCCACAAGGTTTGTTACTGTAGGTTGTGGAGAGTTTGCAAGGGATGACTTGCACAAGTTCTTATGAACAATGACTGAATTGAAGAGTCCCCCAGAATCCACACAGCCTGTCTTCTCAAACACATAACCATATCTTTTGTCACTACTCTCAAATCTCCTGCAAATAGAACTCCTACTACCCTCTCTTCCTGTACACCACACTCAGCAAACCTGATTGGCTAATCCCCACAGTCCCCTTTCCATGCCAGGCATCCTCAAAAGACCCGGATGTGGCATGTGCACTCCGTGGACTACCACGGTGTCCGCAGACCTCGTAACACATGTACAGCCCTTTTTCTCTTTCCACGTTCATGTTATTAACACTCCCTCATTGGCTGCTTTCAAACAGTCACACATCCATCCACCAATCTCATCCAAAAACTCTACCCCTAACCCTGTCATCTCACTTCAATACTTCAGATGTAAACTTGAACTCTGAGAGTGCATATCTCCTGTTAAATTAAAGGCATCTGCATCAAAAACTACTCTGAAATTGTTCAAGATTTCTATTTCCAGATTCAACACAATCCGCATCTAACAAAATATAGTACAGCTATGCTTATATTGAAAAAGAAATCTTGAACTCTTTCACAAATATAGGGGCTGAGCAACTGGAGGGGGCAGCTGAGCAATAGTCACTGACGCAGTCTTTTTAGTCTCTCCCTTTGGGCCTCACTTTTTATCAGTCAATATTTTATTTAGCAATTCATCTGATGAATGCAACTCTTGTGGTGGATATATTTTATCTATACCCAACTGACCACGTCTATTTGATTTTCTCAAACTATCATTCCTCTCCTCCTCCTCTTTTTCTGTCACCCTTTCTGCTTTGTTTTCTTTTTCATCAACACCTTCTCCAAGTAATCTATCCTCGTAATCTCAAAACTCCCGTGATTCGGCCACTGCAGATCTTCCTCTTTTCTGGTTTGCCTATGCCAATTCTCACAAAACGCTCCCACACCATACTTCACATACATCTCATACGCCGGCGACCCTTCGGGTGGTGCGACCTGGCCAGTTTCCAAAGATTGGCTACCGCAGCGGAAAAATCCCACTAAAGTGGACAATACCCCAGGCATGTTTTAATCTTACCCTCGGCTAATCAACCTTACACTGGGTGTTTGATTTTGCAAAATCAACTCTCAACTAATATCAGGGTTACTTTGAATCGGGGCACAACTCACCTGATCAGTCAAATTGTCTTTCAAGATGCAATTCGTCCGTATACTGACGCAACCAATAATATTGTGTTTGCGCATCTTGGCTCACTCTGCCTCGTTTCGGGACCCTCGCCTCCTTGTTCTCTGGCCGGGCACGTGGATCAGGGATCAGTTGTGTGCAGATCTGCAAAGGAGTCTCCCATCACTTTCAGAGGGGCACGCCGAACACCTCTTGATCTCGGCTTGATCGTCCCGTCCTCGCCGTTCTCTCCACCTTCCTTATTTTACAACGTACACGATGGAACAAGTGGGGGAGGGTCCATATTCGGGTGCCATCTTGAAGGGGCCCCTGAGGGACCCTCGCGTATGGAAACAAGGCATAATCACCACACACAAACTAATACGCCAGACACGATGTTGTATTCCCAAAAGCTAGGGTTTATTGCAAAGCAAATAGTCACAGTTGGCCACTTGAGTCCCACGCCCCGCGCCGTTTGTTTCCAGAACCCGGGGGACGCAAGAGAGTGAGAATCGTCCAACAGTTACATATATACAAAGCGAGCATCTTACAATCAGTGGTGACACATTCAATACCGCCCATAATGTATTTCCTTTTAATTGGGCACAATGATTGACAATTGTGACGAGTATGACACCTTCAGACATTTATTTAGCAACAGTTTGCAATTTCATGAGCCTGCAGACACAATTCTTTGTTATAGGAACACACTGCTTCTGTTCTCTGTAAGCAAGCTGCGTGCAGGGGAGAGACGCATTCCAGGCCACACTATCTCCTAGTTTCTATTTGTGTACTGGGGGTCGACTTGCTCTCCAGGGGTCTACAGGGGTCAGGAAAGGGGGGCCGCAAAGAAGAGCATAATTCAAGCCATTTAATGTTCACTTCTAACATTTCAACTGTATTAACCAGACTAGCTGGCACCTGTGTACTGATTAGAATGCCTCGCTGCTTACTTCCAAGGACTTGTGAGGGAGGAGACCGGGCATTTCTGTCTGGGTTGCTGCATTATGTTTCAACAAGTCTCTCGTGTCCTTGCACTTTACATGAACAATAATGTACTTGTGGAGCAGAATAAGTTTTCAGCAAAGCAGTTTTAACAGAAAGCAAAAGGCAAACATTAGAAAACAAAATGGCGATTTCAGTCACTTCAAAATGGCTGCACTTCAGTCAAGCATATGGCTATATATTTCTAATACTAAACACATGAGGCGGTTGGTCGGCCAACAAAGTACATTGCCTCATGTTTGAGAGGTGTCTACTTTTTCTGGACTGACAACCTCAACAACCTGGATAGCCTGGAGAGGAGCACATGTGCAGTGATGCAGAAGAAGAGGATCAAGAAGAAGAAGAAGATGAAGTGGAGGAAGTTCCTGTCACCAGTACTCAGAGGGAGTCATGGGTGTGGGAATTTTTTACGACTGTTGGAAATGTCCCAAAAGCTCATGCAAGCAAGGTTCAATACACCAAGTGCAAACTTGTGGGAAACCTGGCTTGTATTCCTATAGGACTACTTCCTTTCTCAGGTAAGAGCAGGTTGATGACTTCCCCCACCCCATCATCTTCATATGCTCCTGTCTCCAGAAAGGATACTCCTTTAGGGCAGAGGATCCCAGCGGCAGCTTCACAGGTCATAGAGAATGCTGTTGACCCTTTCGACGGTCACAGTGCTATGCATGTACTGTGAAGCAGCAATCTGTAGGGTGAGCAGTTTCAGAGTGTTTTCAAGGCTGCAGTCAAAGAGCATGTGAAACACTGCCACCTACCTTATTAAGGCCCGCCCAACATCTTCCTCTCTCCACCTGCCCCTTCATCCCTATGGTTGGTGCTCCTTCCCTCCCCTTCCTTGTCTCTCCTGAGAAAAAATTCTCAAAAAGATACAAAATTGAAAAAATACACAAAACAAGGTTCCATTAGGAGCCACCTATCACAGTTAAAAAATAGAAGTGTGAAAAAAGTCGTAGGGCCCTGTGCATCCTACAAAGTCTGTGGACAGTGCGGTAGTCCGCAGACATTTAATACATTTCAGGGCGTGGGACAATTGAAATCATTCTAATCTCTTAAAATAACTTTTTTTTGGGTGTTCCTGCTTTTATATATTTTTTATTTTTGGTTTTGCAAACTGAACTAAGAAAACATTTCACTGAATTTCATTATTTCTTCTCACTTTAAAAAAAAAAAACTGCTTCAAAGCATTTTGAATGTTTTCCACAAACATCTGATTACCCACATCAGTTAGATGGACTCCATCTCACCGTAAAATGTTGGCACAATCAAATTTAATGTTCTCATTATGAAACGATGTCATGCCAACATCTTGATCAAAAGCACACATAGCTTTATTGACATTGCGCCTCGCTTTTTCCATTTGCGGACCAAATGAACTGAAACACATCCACATCTGTCTCCGCGCAATGCGTGAAAACATTATTTTGGAATTAGGGAACATTTCCTTCAAATTTACCAATGTCTCCTTCACTGCAAACTGCAAAGAAAGTCCAGTCACGTTCCCCAAACTGTTCCCACCACAATGAATGATAATAATGTCTGGATGTTTCAATTGAACCATATTTGCACAAAATGGGACCACATTTATGTCTCACACTCCATACCAGAACACATCCAATTCGGGGAAACAAATGTTGTGGGCTATTAACCAATGCTCAGCATTCGCCTTCACCCAGTGGATACAAGAGTCTTCCAGAATCCAAACACTCTGCCTGCAGAAAGATATTACCATGGCCATTTTCAATCCTCTCACAAGTCCTACTAACAAAACTCTTACTACCCTCTCTTCCTGTACACCACACCCAGGAAAAATAATTGGCTGATCCCTCGATGTCCACGGAAAGCACGACTGTCTGTGGTCTCTGCAGTCCTTATTCCATTCCAGCCAACCCTAAAAGACCTGAATGTGGCACGTGCTGTGTGCGGACTACCGCAGTGTCTGCGGATGTTGCGGCCAGTCAAAGGGGTTGGGGAAAATTAAACACAATTTAAGTTATTTAATCTTTAGTGGTGGCTCTGAAAATAACCTTTTTTTGTTGTTGGAGGATTTGATAAAAACACCTTTTTCTCCTTTTTTTTCCTTTTATGTACAGTAGTACGTAGTACGTAGATTGTACGTAGATTGTAAAGGAACATTGCATTTCGGACATCAGTGAAGTTAAAAAAATGCACACCATGACAACTTTCTCAAAAGATGACATTCCTGCAGAATATAAAATAGCAGATACACCTTTAGTGACAATCTGCCTTGATTCTGAACAAGTTTGTTGGACATCTCCATGTATGACTCTGATTTAATTCCCCAAAAAATATTCTGAGCAGCAGAAACAGTTGCATTAGTCTTTTAAATAGATCCTTCAGTGCAACTTGCAAAGACTCAGGAGTTACAAACCCCAAACTGTCCCCTCCACAATGCACAATCCCAATGTCTGGACATTTAATGTGAGCCATGTTCTCACAGAATGCAAGCAAGCCACAAACTGCATGCCAGAAAACTTCTACTTCTGCCAATCCAATTTTTTTCGAGGGATGCCATGATTATCAGCATACACCTTCAATGACTGAATTGAAGAGTCCCCCAGAATCCACACAGCCTGTCTTCTCAAACACATAACCATATCTTTTGTCACTACTCTCAAATCTCCTGCAAATAGAACTCCTACTACCCTCTCTTCCTGTACACCACACTCAGCAAACCTGATTGGCTAATCCCCACAGTCCCCTTTCCATGCCAGGCATCCTCAAAAGACCCGGATGTGGCATGTGCACTCCGTGGACTACTACGGTGTCCGCAGACCTCGTAACACATGGACAGCCCTTTTTCTCTTTCCACGTTCATGTTATTAACCCTCCCTCATTGGCTGCTTTCAAACAGTCACACATCCATCCACCAATCTCATCCAAAAACTCTACCCCTAACCCTGTCATCTCACTTCAATACTTCAGATGTAAACTTGAACTCTGAGAGTGCATATCTCCTGTTAAATTAAAGGCATCTGCATCAAAAACTACTCTGAAATTGTTCAAGATTTCTATTTCCAGATTCAACACAATCCGCATCTAACAAAATATAGTACAGCTATGCTTATATTGAAAAAGAAATCTTGAACTCTTTCACAAATATATATATATATATTACTCTCTCTCTCTCTCTCTCTCTCTATATATATATATATATATATATATATATATATATATATATATATATATATATATATATATATATATAAATGTTTCCTGCTACTTACCCTGCAATAAGCCACTCAATAAAAGTATTCTCTTTTGTAACCACTCTAGCAATTGCCATGAATTACAGCATTCATCAACTGCTCACATAAAGCAGCAAACAATTGCAATGCTCTGTGCTTCAAACTGTTTCTATTTACAATCCTTGTGATGAAAGTTAAAGAATGCATATGTGCATGTATAACCGCACTGTGTTACTGTTTCATAAAATAAGGGAACATTTTTAAGTGGCACTTAGTGTCGGCCAGTTTAATATGTTTAATATGCACATGCAGCACATGCATACATCCCAACATCACCCATTCCAATGTATTGGTGCTTCTTAAGTATTTCTTTTTTCCTTTGCATTCTGTCACTTCCAATTCCACTTCTCCCACAATAAAACACAAACTACAAACTACAAGTCCCAGAATGCAAAGAAAAAAACACAACTAACTTCAAGATTCGAATCAAACATATAAAATGCTGTACTTTTCAAAATATATTTTTGGAAGCATTTTTAAGAAAGTAAAAAAATGCATATCTGCATTTACAGCAGCACTGTGTCACATTTTCATAAAAGAAAGTAAAATCAGATACAATAGATCTGTACACCATTTGTAATTGGCACTCAGTGTGTGTCAGGTTAATATATTCACTGTACATGTATACTTCCTACCATAACCCATTCCAGTATTCAGCTGCTTCTGCAGTCCTACTTTTTCCTCTACATTCTGTAACTTGTACTCCAACTTTCACAATGGGAAAAGTGGAACTACAAGTTCCATAATGCAAACAAAACATCTAGGACTACATAAACACCTACAGATTAGAATGTATCATGTTGGCAAGTATGCATACTCCTAACATATTACACTTCCACACACTAACTGCCATTTAAAAGTGTTGTACACATCTTTTCCATCAACTTTTCTTCTCTTTTACAAAATGTTAGAACTTCTACAAATGCACATTTCTTAACCTTTATTAAAATGCTCCTAAAAGCAACAAATGTAACCGTACACCAAACTTATTAACTTTTTCCCCAACACTCCCCCTTCCATTCTAAATATGAACCTTGTTTCCTAAAAGTACTTAGCCATTACCACATATCCTCACTAACTTTCTTTTACAATTACAGTAATGAAGCTCATCATTGAACCCAATAACCGAAAAACAAATATCCTTTGTATCCAAAAAAGTAAGTACATTAATGTGCCAGGTATGTCTATGTTGTTGTAGCAGCAAAGTTCCACTATATATATATATATATATATATTAGCCCAGACTACTCTTTTCAGACCAACATTTATTTCACTCTAGCCCATTATATTCCACATTCACACTCTTGCTATTCCCATATTCACACCACCATTGCAACACCCACTCTGTTCCTCCAAACACCACCACTGCCTTACTCACTAACCCAACACAATCACAATTCTAAACACTCATATTCTCACAACCTTCCCAAGCACACCTAATATACCACCTCACAAACGAACAGCACTCTATTCATCTCTACAATCACACCCACACACCCATGCACCATACATGCCTATACGTTGCACAACTTTCCAACACAACCTTTCTCCTTTTCCAACAGACACAACAGAATGCCTACTAAGCAGCAACTGCATAGAAAAGAAAGCAAATGCAGATCAGATAAGACTAAAGGTACACCAGCCAGTCATCCACCTCTGAAATAATGTATAGAAAACATTAAATCAAAAGAGCTAGTAACCTCACTAAACAAAACTAAATTAGCCACACCTGAAGAAAGTAACACCCCTCTTGCAAAAACAAAAAGTAACCAATTATGTACATAGAAAAGCAGACCTACTAACAAACCCAATCCTCTATCTACCAGTCTTAATGTAGTCACAGTAAAGCTACTCAAAGAAATGATGTTACAAACATTTTTCCACCGTCGAGTTCTTCGCAATCTTATAAGAACAACTGAAAAGTCACAATCTTCTCTTAAAAACTACCGCAGGAGAGTAATCCTGCAAGCTCTAATTTACAGTGCTTTTCTACTGAAGAGAACATTGTTTAGACTGATTTTAAACAGAACAAAACCCACTAACCAAATCGATCAATACATTAAAACAAGTACTTCTAAACTTGCACAGTGTCAATATAGAGATCTTTTCAAACTTCTGTGATGGTGAATGGATTCACACAAGCAGCACAGAACCATACTTCAATGAAGAGGCTTATAAACAACAACAACAAAAACCAGTTGCCATAGACAATAATGGTCAAGGGTATGAAATGGTGGAACAAACCATTATGGCAAAAAAAAAAACCTTTTAAACAAATGCTCCTTTCACCCAAACAAACCGTCCAGTGTACAAATGGATATGCAGCTCAATGTGTAATGTACGCCAACAACCCTTTACATTTTTTGCGACAATTCCTCAATCACTATGTGAAACTAAAAGACAGAAGTAAAATGAAAACTTTACATACCATAGACTCCTGTCCAGTGCACAGCCACACTAGTCTGCAAGGACATTCACTAGCCTGCATTTTAGGAAATGCTTGCAAAAGCACTTTCCGCCACATCAAAATGTTAGCGACACACCATTCTACTATACGGAATCTTGTGCATCAACTATACTATGCCAAAAGTCCTGCTCTAGAACTTCAAAATTTAAATAACATTTTCCTACATGGAACAGCCAAAGAACTCCAAGAACTAGAGCACATCCAATGTAAATACTATGGCACTGAAGGTGACTTAGAAAATTCTGTTCCTTTAGAAAACATTACCGAAAACCTCGAAAAAACCAAAGTCCTAATAAAGACATACAAAAAACAAATAGCTAAGTTTCAAAACACATCTGCTGAAATGCCAGAACAAATATGTGTCGGTTGCCACAGAACGTGTTATAAAAAGTGCACATAAATAGTAGATCCAGCCTACAAAATAGAAGACAATGAAGTATCCCAATGGTTCCAATTAGCTTTATATCTAACAGCAGAAGCTACATAAAAAATAACTAACCCCACAAGAGTGTGCACATACTGCAACAAAAAGCTTGACAATAACCAAACGCCATCTCATGCTATCACTTATAACTTAGAAATATTCCCACTTCCAAAAGCTCTCCAACAGCTTAACTTGTACGCGAGCATTGTAATACAAACAGGGCACCCATTTCAAGGTATTATATGCCTTCAGCCAGAATCCCAAATTACCTTCATCCGAGTTACTGAAAGGAATCTGTGGCAAAGTAGTATATTTACCATTGGATCTTAAAGAAAATGTGCAAACTCTAGGAGTACAATGGCCAATAGATCAATCTTTGATTGTACTAGTTAAGGCTATGCCAACAAAATACAAAAGAATGTGGCAACAACTAGTCGACTTAAACAAAGTTAAACAAGCCCTACAATATGTACAAGAAAACAATCAATACTACAAAGATATAAACATAGAGGAAAACCTAAGAGAAACCACCCACATTATTAAAGAGCCAGCAGAAACTGGTCAATTCGAATGTGTAGATACTATTACAGCAGCCAACATATTAGACCAATAGACAATTCAACCACTACACTCCAAAGACACATTTGACGATGCATTAGAAACATACCAAATGCATCAAGCCAAAGAATCCCCAATAAGCATATGGGAAAAAAGTGTAGAGGCACGTTCTTTTCCTCTACTCTTTCCTACAGGAAAAGGAGGAAGATATGATGGAAGGTCCACGCAAATTAATGCATCAGAATATTGATCCTTACGAATGTATTCTGAAGATCCCAGATTCAGACAAAATGTTGAATGAACTTTCCACCTCCTCTTCGAAAGTGAACTAGCAACTCTATGTTATGGAGTTGCACATGCATTAAAAACAGGCTCCAACTTTTTAAACATATCCGCTACCCAACTGCTTCAAAAAATAAAAGACGAAGATAAAGTTTTGCAGTCAAGTATCACAAATCTCTTGGCAAACATGCTTGGTACAAAAGAATACTAGTTCCGACGTCACGCTGATGTACATTATATGCTAAGGAACCTAGGCCCATCCACAAGGTTTGTTACTGTAGGTTGTGGAGAGTTTGCAAGGGATGACTTGCACAAGTTCTTATGAACTGCAAACCAAAATAAAGATGGAATAGACATAAAAATGGCAGGAGAACTCTGTTCTCTTGACCCTGCATATGTATCAACGTACTTTCACCATCGCTTCATTGCCATGCTGCATTTTATCTGCAATAAAACTACCCCTCTGCTCATAGAAGTACAACACTTCTTTTGGATGAAAGAATATCAATCTAGAGGAGCTCCACACATCCACATGCTTTTGTGGATAAAAGATGTTGCAAAATGGGTCCTGATAGTGACGTCACTGTTTTACAGTCTATTGAAAAATACATTACCTGCAACATCCCTTCAGAAACCACAGAATGTGACCGACATACACAATTGTTATGCTTCCAAAAACATAAATGTAGCAAATACTGCCAACGTAGATTATACCAAATTTCACTTTTGCTTCCCATGTCCAGTTTCTGAAAAAGGACAAATATATAGCTTGATGTCTTCTCTTAGACGCATTGTAAAAGGCAAATCCCCTAAAAATGCATACAACATTAAAAGAGACGAAGCATCCAAGTACATCAATGATTGCAATCCAATCATTGCCCTCTTGTGGAATGCAAACATAGATATAAAATACATTGCAGACAATTCCAATGCAGTTGCAAGACATGTCACAGCATATCTCACCAACGCTGAGAAAACAGAGCTAAAGGGCGCCTGGGATGACATGTCATCTGACAAAACACTATCACAGAAATTGTACAACTTTTGTATACAAATGCTCTCCTATAGAGAATGCGGGTGCTATGAAGCTGCAGACCATTTAACATGTACAATCTTATATGGAACATCTGAGCACATTGTCTGGCAGAACCTTGGACCAGCTTCACGCCAAAAAGAGTCTTAAAATCCTACAAAGAGATAGAAAACATAGACACAAATGATCCCAACAATAGGACATTTTAAAAAACAATTTCATTTGACGCATACTACCCAAACAGAAGTACTGCTTTGCAATACTTGTGTCTGTACAACATTGCCCAAAACTACACCTACAAAAACAATGTCACACCGAATGAGACAACTGGCAAATTTCAGTCTTAACTTGTGAAGGAAGTCTACTGAAACTCACCAAACCCAGTCTAATTAATCATATAAAGTTATCATTTAAATTTCCGCAACATAGAGAACTGTATTACATGGCCGTAATCCAACTCTTTAAACCTTGGAGAAAAGACAAATTATTATTAGGTGCCTATGACTCATTTGAAGCTGCATTCAAAGCAAATAAAAGAAGTATAATAAATGATAATTTCAAACAATACAAACAAATGTTGGACAGCGAACTCCAACAAGAGGAAGAAATGTATGCTCAACTAGACAAAGACACTTCTGAGGGCAGTCAGCCTTCCCTTACAGAAGCCGAGACCCATTTGGTGAACCACTCATTCTAAATAAAGCAGAAAAAGCCATGATTGAGGTAGAAAATACCATGTATCAATATAAACAATGTGAGGAAGACTTGTCAGTTTTGCAATCACAGCTAAATGATGGCCAACTCGGCATTTATCTAGAAGTCACTCAAGAAATTGAACATGGTTTTAAACATGAAACTAAAACCTGGAGCTGTAAAAAGTATAAACCTCTGCTCCTGTATGTAAGTGGTGGAGCTGGGTCTGGCAAAACATTCTTTATTGAATGAATCTGCACATTTCTACAAAACTTAAAAAACAACCTTTCAGCTGTAGTAACAGCCCCCACAGGTTTAGCTGCCTCGAACATAGGTGGTGTAACTTTACACTGACTACTACCCATCCCTGTGGAACACAAACACAAATTAGAATGCTACAAATTGTCAGCAGAAGTTTTTACTGAAGTATACAGAATTCTAAAACAAATGAATATGCTCCTGATAGACAAAGTAAGCATGGTGTCCAACCTCATGTTTGCTTTACTTCATCTCCGAATGCAAGACATTCTAAAAACCAACTACGAAGATCTGTTTGGAGGAAAACATGCTATTGTTTTCAGAGACCTCCTACAGTTAATACCAGTGACAGGGCAACCTATTTTCAAAACCTTAGGACACAAAGAATGCCGCAGTACCCTCGGCAGAATTGGAAATTTAAATCTCTGACAACATTTTCACTACAGAGAACTAACTCAAACCATCGCCAGTCTGCACACCTCACATATGCTAACATTTTAAAAAGAATTAGAACTGGGCTTCTTACTTAAGATGCAAAATCCATCTTAAATAGTAGACTAATCCATGAGCTATATGGATGAAACACATCTGCTCAAGATGTCATGGAACAATGAACTCAACAAAATCTAAATTGTATGTCCTTAATGCCAACCCTTGCAAGCTGTAGTCAATTCAACGAAACAATGTTGAAAAAATAAATGCAACCCATACTGCATATCAGCTCGTGAAACTAGAAGGGAATGTGTCAACAAGCAACATCACAACTAAATAGCTTTGAAAAATGTATCTCCAACAAAGCCGGATTGGAGAAAATATTGATTTTGTGTCTAAACTGCAGAGTAATTCTAAAACTTAACCTTGACGTAGAACAAGGTTTAGTCAATAGAGTAATTGGTTCAGTTGTTGGCTTCCAAACATATCCACATGACAACAACATTCAGTTTGTCAACATCCACTTTGAAAAACTTGCAGAAGTTTGCTGGACAATATGACGTTTCCTTCTTTTCAAAGACATGTACGTACACATAGAGCAATTTTCTCTATCTTTTGCATATGCTGTCACTATTCACAAATCCCATGGTCTAACCCTAGATCAAGCATTGATTGACATTGTCAGCACAGTCTTTAAAGAAGGTAATAGTTACTTAGCACCTTCACATCTGCATACACTCATTGGTCTATTCTTAGTACAAAATCAAGTACACATCCATCGCAAAAGAAACACACAAATCTCTCTTCTCCAGAAACATCTGCAGGCCCGTCAAATGATCCACAAACAGAACTATCTGGTCCATTTAGATTTAGAAAAACAACTGGAGTAAATTGTAAGACTAATGTGACAATTAATTTTCTCTTTCAATTGCCACCAATTGTTCACAATATTTACTTGAAAGGCTCTACCGTGAACTACTGTGGTGTCTGCGGACAGCTGTGATGCTTGCCCAGTCTTTTTCAAACTACAAAAATAGCCCCATACCATATTTTCTCCATTTCCCCACCATTTCCAGTCCCTCTTTCCACCACCAAATGACCCAAAATGAGTTTTCCAGACTTTTTCCCCACTGCATTCTCCGCGATCAGCTGCGGCCATCTGAGGATCCAACATGGCGGCCGTTTCCAAAAATCTGACGCTTCTCACGCTCGTCACCACCCAATCAGCAGGAACGTCCAATGTCTGTGGACTTCACATCGCCCTGTGGATCAATCGGAAGCCCATCCGTGTTTACTGAACAGGGAAGTGAGTCAGCAGACCGAACCAAAATATCACTAATTTATTTTGACCTAATTTGTGGTTGTTTTAAAAAACAAAATACCTGGCGGATTTACACCAAATTTACAAAGGCACACTTTTGGGACACAGCTGCTGCTCCTGCTGCAAATTTGTTGAAAGTCCGTCCAGCGGTTTGTGCTGGAGGCATGAGCAAAATGTATTTTCCATTGCGTCTATGGGAAAACCACAAATTATGGCACTCCCCCTGTAACTTTGCACCCCCTTCACAAAACCTCACAAACTTTGAAGGATCAATCAGTCAGGGCCATATACTTTTCTTTGCAAATTTTTGTGAGGATTTGTCTTATTATTATTTTTAAGCATCACAACACAAGGGAAAAATAACATCTTCTTTCATGCCCTCCACCCCTGACATGAGATCGGTCCCTCATATCATCTTTATGCCACCACTTGTTGGACAAATTGCATAGGATAAACAGAATATTGTTTCAGAATTACATGTTATCACAATAACCTTTAGTCACAGTCATCTCTAAAAACAAGGAAAACAAATCCCCTTCATACGCTGTATCTAAGATTCGGAATACACTGCGAGAGTCAGCCCCGGCAATATTATGATAGCAACCAGTGTGGGCCTCATCATTCACAGGGCCTTGTCATTTGGGGAGGATGAAAGTTCCAACAAAAGCAAACCCCATTACAGGACCGTCTGCTTCAATTCCTCACTTGTACCATACACTATACCAGAAGGTTTTAATAATCATACAGTTTTACACCATACTCAAAAATAAAGCATCACCCTGCAAGCATCTGGGTCAGTTGTGAATGATTTGGTTCTGAATAAGATGTAACTTCCTGGGGTTCATGTCAACCCTATGTATGATATTGAAACGGATCAATTGAAATCCTGCTTTACAGGTCATCGTTTTGACTTGTGAGTATATCTTAGACCATATCTCCTTACTCAGTGAACCCCCAAGGTCCCTCTCCTATTTCACCCTTGCCTTGAGTTTTTGTACCTCCACATTATCTTGAAGCCCCTAGTAAAGTTGAAACACTTTGCGAGTTGTGTCTCCCATATTTTAAATTAGATTCAGTAGGGGTGTCATTGGCAGTCCTTCTGTATCGATCCCCAAACAATCGACAACCACTTGACCATCCTGGCGTTATTCAGAAATTGCCCCTGTCCCATCCCATTTTTCTCTCTTCAGTCAATGAACGTTAACAGGTGACCACCTTCAAATAAATCCCCCGCTCGCGATAAACCTTGCCTAGCACATCTCTCGTCTATGATTATTCCCATTAAGTTTGGACATGCCCTCAATGGAGTATCCGGGCTATATGCCTCCTTCAGACCGAATTTAATGCATGCACGCTTCAACACACGCAGACCTACCTTCAATATACTTGAGGTCCTGGTCTTACCCACCTGTCCTCAAATCAATTGTAACCCACTTCTATACCAGAGAAACCCCACGAGTAACCTCCCATCCGATGAATCCTGAATGTGACTCCACCACTAATTGAAGTTTTGCTGCCAAGAAGTACAGCTCCCGTCCTAGTATTTCCTGCATAGCATTGACAGTGCTACTCAACATCTGCCCCCTGCCCATAATTTTCCAATTCAGTAGCTTGAAGGGCTGGTTAATCATATGTGGTACGTTTGTAAAAATGTAAAAGAGTTTTGGGAGGACCTCCATTTTACACAGAGCCATCCGCAGTAACTTCTTCCAGAAGTCTACCACATCGCCTATACCAGTCCGGGCCCTACCTGTGTTATACTAGAACATTCCAGCCATAACATGATGTATTTGGATCTCCAGATATCGAAAGGAGTGTAATTCCCAATGGATCCCCCTATTCGGAAGCTCCTCTCATGACCTTCCTGTGAGATTCGCCAGGGGTAAAACCATATACGGAATATGAGTCAGGGGGTCACGCACACACAGCAATGCATCGTCTGCGTTTATAGAAATAACATGACTGTGACCCTCCACTACAATTCTGGCCTCTGTAAACTCCCTGCAGAAGATGCATGCCAGGGGCTCCAGGGCCAAGAGCCGATGTATTGATGTAATTGGAGTTGCCTGCTTCTGTTCATAGCAGATTGAACAAGTGGTGCAGTTACTTTGTGAATTAAGTTGAAGTTTTTTTATTCTTGTAAGACATATATAAGGCAGCCCATTGCACTGGACTCTTTTCTTTTCTATGGCTAGGAGGATAGCTCAGGGGCAATGGGCCAAGCAGCACAGGCTCCGTACCTGGTGCAGAATTTAGATGCTGAGTCTGGTATGAAGCATGATATAAGAAGTCAATTTTCTTTTTATATATATTGCTGGTACGAGGACAAATAATTCACTAGGTTTTGGTTCAGGGGTTCTTACATCTATCTCCAAGTATTTGCAGCTATTTTGTCACCAAGTATTTTTGCCACAAAAACAGATGTATAATCAGGGGCATTATTCATTGTTTGGTGGATTGTTTACCGATTCTTTGGTCTGCAGAATACCCTGTTCAGATATTGCTGCAGACTGAGGAGAGTATATCTATTCTTTCTACTGTACACAAAGCCATAAAACCTCCACTCTGGACGCGGAGCATCGCAGAGTGTTTGCCGAGTGTTCACTGTGGGGGAGCCAGGAGCCGTAAATCATGTTTATGGATCACCTGACCACAGAGGGATTTCATCAACGCACAAGATGGCAGGTATGCCTTAACTTGCTGAATGAAGGAGGGGAAGCTACTGTACAGACTGGAGGGTGTGTCTGTACTTCTGCTCTCTATATGGTAGAGGAGAGGCACAGAGGACCCCAACCAAGATTCTCTATTATTGGTACGTGGTCGAGCAATCAAGGCCTAGCTTCTCAAGAGGTGATGCACACTGGTTCTTAAGTACAGTGTAGTCCCCAAGCACCCACAAAGGAATGTCCGCACAATGTATCGGTTAAAACACAGTCTTTATATAATTAATATTCAAGGCTATGTACACTATCACAATAACTCACTTTATGCTCAGAAAATCAATAATGGTAAATATGTACAGTTCTAAAGTCGTGCCACAATTATTATCAAATCCCATTAAAGTGCACCAACTATACTGTCAAAAGGTCACACAGATCAATAACAAGGAAACCAGCAATAGAAATAGGAAGGAAAGCAAGATGGTTGAAACAATAGGCAGAATACTGGCCTCTACCGTTAAGCACAGTTCTGTGTGGAGATCCCCCCACCTGGGCAACCTGTAAAGCAAAGATGTATCACAAGCCCAGTCCATATATTGTTATACGAGTGTTATTTCCCTCTACAATACTTCTACTGCCCCAATGTACCTGGAATTGTAGCGTTCGTCGTCGGGAATCAACAGCCCTTCTTGAGTGCCCTCCCTTTAAGGCAGGAGTCATGGGTCGTCGAACGTCCGACGGAGAACAGGGTGAACTATGGCGGTGAACTGGCAGCTTCTATCCTAGCAGTGCTCGTCAACGGGGAAGTGTAAACGTCCTGCCAGGAAGAGGTATGCGGGGCACCTCAATGACGATAGTTCTGGACCGCAAAGAGTATGAAGAACTGTGGCCCAGTAAGGGTGTTGATCAGACATCGGCGTCTCTGTGGTCTTTGGGTGGCGGGAAAACCACCGGAGGATGCTCCTTGGCACGTCGATGGTCAGGCCTTCTCCAACAGGATACAGCGGCGACGATGCGGACAAGAGCGTCCTTGGATCAAATGAAGTTCTTAGGCAAATGGGAGCACGGCGGCTCCGTTTGGCGACGGTGATCATTGACAGTGGCAGACAACAGTCCGGGTGCTTCTCCTTGGGATTCCGCGCAGTTCCCGTCTCAGGTCGGCAGCCTGTCGAAGGTCTGTCTACCAGGGAGCACTGGACTCTTTTCTTTTCTATTGCTAGGAGGATAGCTCAGGGGCAATGGGCCAAGCAGCACAGGCTCCTTACCTGGTGCGGAATTTAGATGCTGAGTCTGGTATGAAGCATGATATAAGAAGCCAATTTTCTTTTTATATATATTGCTGGTACGAGGACAAATAATTCACTAGGTTTTGGTTCAGGGGTTCTTACATCTATCTCCAAGTATTTGCAGCTATTTTGTCACCAAGTATTTTTGCCACAAAAACAGATGTATAATCAGGGGCATTATTCAGTGTTTGGTGGATTGTTTACCGATTGTTTGGTCTGCAGAATACCCTGTTCAGATATTGCTGCAGACAGAGGAGAATATATCTATTCTTTCTACTGTACACAAAGCCATAAAACCTCCACTCTGGACGCGGAGCATCGCAGAGTGTTTGCCGAGTGTTCACTGTGGGGGAGCCAGGAGTCGTAAATCATGTTTATGGATCACCAGACCACAGAGGGATTTCATCAACGCACAAGATGGCAGGGATGCCTTAACTTGCTGAATGAAGGAGGGGAAACTACTGTAAAGACTGGAGGGCGTGTCTGTACTTCCGCTCTCTATATGGTAGAGGAGAGGCACAGAGGACCCCAACCAAGATTCTCTATTATTGGTACGTGGTCGAGCAATCAAGGCCTAGCTTCTCAAGAGGTGCTGGTTCTTAAGTACAGTGTAGTCCCCAAGCACCCGCAAAGGAATGTCCGCACACTGTATCGGTTAAAACACAGTCTTTATATCATTAATATTCAAGGTTATGTACACTATCACAATAACTCACTTTATGCTCAGAAAATTAATAATGGTAAATATGTACAGTTCTAAAGTGGTACCACAATTATTATCAAACCTCATTAAAGTGCACCAACTATACTGTCAAAATGTCACACAGATCAATAACAAGAAAACCAGCAATAGAAATAGGAAGGAAAGCAAGATGGTTGAAACAATAGGCAGAATACTGGCCTCTATCGTTAAGCACAGTTCTGTGTGGATATCCCCCCACCTGGGCAACCTGTAAAGCAAAGATGTATCACAAGCCCAGTCCATATATTGTTCTACGAGTGTTATTTCCCTCTACAATAGTTCTACTGCCCCAATGTACCTGGAATTGTAGCGTTCGTCGTCGGGGAATCAACGGCCCTTCTTGAGTGCCCTCTCTTTAAGGCAGGAGTCATGGGTCGTCGAACGTCCGACGGAGAACAGGGTGAACTATGGCGGTGAACTGGCAGCTTCTATCCTAGCAGTGCTCGTCAATGGGGAAGTGTAAAAGTCCTGCCAGGAAGAGGCATGCGGGGCACCTCGATTACGATATTTCTGGACCGCAAAGAGTATGAAGAACTGTGGCCCAGTAAGGGAGTTGATCAGACATCGGCGTCTCTGTGGTCTTTGGGTGGCGGGAAACCCACCGGAGGATGCTCCTCGGCGCATTGATGGTCAGGCCTTCTCCAACAGGATACAGCGGCGACGATGCAGACAAGAGCGTCCTTGGATCAAATGAAGTTCTTAGGCAAATGGGAGCACGGCGGCTCCGGTTGGCGACGGTGATCATTGACAGTGGCAGACAACAGTCCGGGTGCTTCTCCTTGGGATTCCGCGCAGTTCCCGTCTCAGGTCGGCAGCCTGTCGAAGGTCTGTCTACCAGGGAGCTTTGGCAAAGATCAGCTGGTGCACAATGGTCCCTCGTAGCTCGGGAAGAGGGTGCCTTACCAGGTCCTCTCTGGGTCAGTCCTTGGAAGCACAGCAGCTTTCAGATTGTGAAGGAGAGCAACAGCAATTCTTCTCGTCCAGCAGGGCTTCAAGGTTAAGCTTCAGTTTCACTCCAGTTACTCTTCAGCTTCTGAACACGAATTCTAGCAGTGAGAGGCCCCCAGATATACTAGTTGATCTCACATTCATTCTGCTGGGTCACACTCAGGCAACCAATTGGTCAGAAGGGCATTCATGCAGGCAGGCATCCAATCAGGTGCATAGTGCATTCAGGCCATCACTTCTCTCCAGACACTCACAACAAGTTATGTGTATTAGGACAAGTACCCAGCCATTCAACACTCCACACTGCATTCATACCAGTTTCGGGCAGGGCTGTCTCAGTCATTGTGTCAACCACCAGATACTAAACACCCACTACACAGAATGCATATTCGTCACACACTCCATTCACCCAGGTCCCACCCACAGGGTGTACCCATAACATACAGTCACCGGGAAGGCTCCAGCCAGTCTGGCCTGGACTTCACAACAACACCATATATGGAACTTCCACCCAACAGCCAGTCAGGGAGAAGGGACAGAGTCAGGGCTTCCCAGGACTTTGGAAAAACAAGGTAACAGGCAATAGAAAGCAAGAGGCCATGGGGCCCATCTTGTTTCCTATCAGGAATCAACTGATCCCAATGCTAGGGCCTGGGTATCCCAAAATGGAGGATACTCAGAGCACCTGTCAAATTCAGCATGGAGCTGCCACCAGCCCATACCCTGCTCTGTGGGCCACACACAGGTGCCCAAAACATACACTAGGGGCACAGGGTTGTATCCCCACCCATGGGTGCCATAAGGGTATCCCATGGGTCTGTACACCAAACCAAAAGAGAGAGCTGCACCGCCGGGAGTCTCACATGAACTCCTGCATGGAAAATACAACAGAACACACGATAAAAAGCAGTAAAGGACAAGGATACGGAGGCCCTGTCCCTCCGATGCATTTCCAGCACCATAGACGCCCCCTCCAGACTGAGATTAGGGTGCCTAATCTCCCACGAGATATACACCCTCATACAGATGTTCAACATACCTTCTGGAAAGGCCATATGCATTATCGTGACTCTTCCCTGGTGTATGCTCTATGGTGAAGTCTAGCCCTTGCAGGCTAATGGACCACCTGAGCAGTTTCGGGTTTTCACCCTTCATCTGCATAAGCCACTTCAGGGGCTTATGATCTGTTTGGACCTTGAAGGTAGACCCTGTAAGGTAGGGCCTAAAATGCCTAAAGCTCCAAACGATGCTAAAACATTCCTTTTCAACAGTAGCCCACCTAAGTGCTCTACCCTTGAGTTGTCTACTGATGAATATGATAGGACGTTCCCTCCCTTTGTCATCTAACTGGGACAAGACAGCTCCAATTACGGTGTCGCAGGCATCCGTCTGGACGATAAAGGGTTGGCTGTAGTCAGACGCACACAACACAGGTGCCCTACACAGACTTTCTTTCAAGCCATCAAAGGCCCTCTGACAGTCTTCAGTCCAATTAACCTTCCTAGGTTGTTGGGGTGAAGTCAGAGCTGTCAGAGGTGCAGCTATGGTTCCATAGTCTGCCCTGAAATTGCAATAGTACCCAGTGAGGCCCAAAAAGGCTCTCACCTGAGTTTGAGTAGTGGGAGTCTCCCAGTCACGACATCCTGTACCTTACTGTGGAGAGGTTGGATTTCACCCCCTCCTACCTCATGACCAAGATATGTGACTTGCCCCTGAGCTATCTGGCACTTGGTGGCCTTGATAGTGAGGTGAGCCCTTTTCAAGGCCTGCAACACCTTATCCAGGTGTGTCAAATGCTCTTCCCAGGTGGAAATGTAGACGGCAATGTCGTCTAGGTGGGCCACACAAAAGGCCTCCAGCCCGCTGAGTGTATGATTGACCAATCTCTGGAAGGTGGCAGGGGCATTCTTCAACCCAAAAGGCATGACCATAAACTGGTAGAGTCCCTCTGGTGTTGAGAATGCCGTCTTTTCCTTGGCATGGTCCATCAGAGCTATTTGCCAATAGCCTGAGGTAAGGTCAAAGGTGCTCCCAAATTTGGCAGCACCTATGGTGTCCATGAGCTCATCAGCCCTGGGCAATGGGTGCGCGTCAGTTTTGGTGACGGCATTGACTCCTCGGTAGTCCACACAAAACCTCCAATCCTTGGTACCTGCCTGGGAACTTGCCTTGGGAACAGGGACCACTAGACTGGACCAGGGACTGGTTGAGGGTTCAATAACACCCAGATCCAACATCTTGGCGACCTCAGCCTGGATGTGGTTCTTAACTGTATCTGACATATGGTAGCACCTGCTTTTGACAGGCACACTGTCAACAGTGTCAATTTCGTGCCTACACCACGATGTAAGGCCTGGTGTCAGTGAAAACAGAGAGGCATACTGCTGGAGCAAAGCCCTGCAGGCCTTCTGCTGCTCTGTCGTCAGATCGGGAGAGAGATGTACTCCCTCCACTGAGCCATCCTCAGGGTTGCTATGCAGCAAATCAGGAAGGGGCTCACTCTTATCCTCTTCTTGCTCTGAAGCTAGCAAGAGACATGAGACTTCTTCTTGCTTGTGGAAAGGCTTGAGTCTGTTAACATGGAATACCTGAGGGGCTACCCCACGGACTCCCATCTCAACCAGATAATTGACTTTGCCCATCTTGGAGATTATCCTGAAGGGTCCAGTCCATTTATCTGCCAAAGCTCGAGGCTTGGTAGGCTCCACCACGAGGACCTCCTGTCCCGGAGTAATATCCACTTCCAATGCTTTAAGGTCATGCCAGTACTTGTTCAATTCCTGGCTGGCCTTGAGATTCACTGTTGCCTGACCCATCATCTGTGTCATCCTCTGTCTGAGGCCTAACACACAGTCCCCCACTTGCTTGGCAGGACCTCAAGGGGTGGCTTCCAAACCTTCTCTGATTAAAGCAAGGGGCCCCCTCACGGGATGTCCAAAGAGTAACTCAAGGGGCTGAAATCAACACCCTCTTGAGGTGCCTCTCTGTAAGCAAACAGCAGGTATGGCAGGAGGAGATCCATTTCCTCCTTAGGGGCTCTTCCAAAGTGCCTAGCATGCCCTTGAGAGTGTTATTAAATCTCTCAACCAGACCATTTGTCTGAGGTTGGTAAGAGGTTGAGAACTTATAGGTTACCCCGCACTCTTTCCACATGGTTTTTATGTAACTAGACTTGAAGTTGGACCCTCTGTTAGATACAACCTCCTTAGGGAATCCAACACGGGTGAAAATGCCCAGGAGAGCCCGGGCAACCACCTTGGCAGTAACAGTCTGAAGGGGTATAGCCTCAGGGTACCTGGTGGCATGATCAACCAAGACCAGGATGAACCGATGTCCACCTGAAGTCGGAGGGTCAAGGGGACTGACAATGTCGATGCCCACCCTCTCAAACGGTGTGCCAACCGCTGGCACCAGCTGCAGTGGGGCAATGACAATGCCTACAGTCTTGCCAGACAACTGACAAGTTGGGCTGGTCCTGCAGTGGGACTCCACTTCCACTCCCATCCGTGGCCAGTAGAAATGGGCAGAGAGCCTCTGCTTAGTCTTCTTGGTACCAAGATGACCAGCTAAGGGCATCTCATGCGCCAACTGCAGCAGGAAGGGCATGTAAACCTGGGGTACCACCAACCTCTTGAGGGCACCAGGATCAGGCTTAGTGGGCTCACTAACAAGGTACTCACCCTCCCAATAGATTTGGAATGTCCTAGGCACTTCTCCTTGTGCCTGGACAGGGTCTGTTTCCTCAGACCCGAGAGAGAGAGAGTGGCACTCTCTCTGTCCCTTACAGAAGTCTGCCTGGGAGAGTCCCCCGGGTGGATCCTCCGGGTTGAGAACCTCTCCCACAGGAGAGTCTTTTGTCTCTTCTCCCACAGAAGTTGAGACAGGGTTTACCACTGGATCCAGCCCGTCTGGAGCATAGATCCCAAAGGGTGCTGTCGAAACAGCAGGAAGGGTAGGGGCTCCCTCCACAGAGGTGGCCTTCTTACTCTTCCGTTTCCTTCGTGCCTGAGTTTTCCCCGTCGGCGAGGGTACCGGGCTCACAGCCGGACCCTGTGTGACCTGTGATTGAGTGACCGCCACAGCAGCCATGGGTAGACCATCCGTGATCATCCCCAACTTGACCAAATCATTTCCTAACAAAATGTTCGCAGGCACGTTATCCTGAACCAGGACCGGAAGCTTCGCTGTCTTGTCTCCAATTGTAATGTTGTCTAAGGCTTCAGGCGATAATTTGAGGGGCCCACCAGCTAACCTGGTGGTTATCAGAGGAGCCCCTACATAGTCCTCTGGCTTGAGCAGGGTCCTGTCCACCACTGTCATGCTTGCCCCAGTGTCTCTCAAACCAGTAGAATGCTGGCCATTCAAGAGGACACTTCTCAAAAACCTACGAGTGTTCTGTGGGATAGTCGTCAGTACTTCTGCGTACTGGTCCCAGGCCCCAACGGACACTAAGGAAATCTCTACGGGAGCACTGAAGGTGATCCCAGTAGAGGAGGGGAGGACAGTGGCCTCCACCTCAGGTACGGAGTAGGGATAGGTCTTGCTGACAGCCTGGACTCCAAGTGCCTTACCCCTACACTTGGGGTCACACCTTCGGTGGTCCAGAGCCCCACAATCCCAACAAGTGCTGGGAGTGCGGGGTAAGGTACTGGAACCACTGGGACCCTGCTTTGCCGCAGGCGGACCACTACTCTTACTCCCACCCACAACAGACTTATCCCCACTAGTTTTTTGGGTATTCAGAGAGGAGGGTTTTGGTTTACCCGACTGTGATTGCTTTTGGGACTCCTCAGCTTTCTGAGAGGCCCCCTTTTCTTTGTCCTTGTCCTTCCCACTGGAGTCCTTAGGGGACACCCGGTGGGAGACCCACTTGTCAGCCAACCTAGCCAGCTTAAAGGGGTCCAAAATTTTCTGGTCAGCAACATACTGACGAAGCTCTGGTGAACAAGCTTCTGAAAAATCCTCAAAAAACAAAAGGTGGGACAATTCAACAAACGTTTTCACTTTGTAACCATCAATCCACCCCATCATGTTCATGTGCGCAGCATTCACCCAGTCAATCCAAGACACATTCTCTCATTTCTTAAACTCCCTGAACCTATTAAGGTATTGGGTAGGCGTCTTGCCAAACTTGACAATTAAAGCAGACTTCATGCACTCATACTAACACTTTCTTCCACACTTAGTTTCAGAATACAGTCATATCCAGTCTGAGGCACTCTGCTTAACAAACACTTAGCCCAATCTCTCTTATCAACATCATGCATTGCACAAGCCATTTCAAAAGCTTCAAGCCATTAGAGGATATCAGAACCCTCCGCATATACACCAACCAATTCCTTCATAAACTTGGTTTCTTGGGACCTGACACTCTCAACTGGTTTAGCTGAAGTCTCCACTCGAGCTTCACTAAATGGATTCGCTGACATTCAATGTCCTTGTCTTTGAGTTCAAGATCCCTATTCTTGAGTTCCACTTGCTCTGCCAACTCCTCTTTCTTAAGCTCAGCATCTATTTTCAACTTGCGATATTCAAAGGCCAATTTCATCCTTATAAACTCAAGTTCCAAGGAATTGCTGGGGTTTGGAACAGAGGCAGCAGGAATGGTGGCATTCCCAGAATCAGATTTGGCGACAACCCTCGGGGTAGAGTCCTCATTGGTTGCATCCCCCCCTTCAAGAGCTTCACAATCAGTTTGGTAGTCCACCAGGGCAGCTATCAGCTCAGCCCTAGACTTATCCACAAAGTCTAACTCCCTGGCTTCACAAGCACTCTGGAGAGCCTCTAAGCTCATCCGAGTCAATTTACCATTCGCAATAGATTCCATTGCTTGTAATGCAGTTATCTTGTACACAACTAAACCTTAATTTAACAAAGTGCAGATATCCTTTGTAAGTGGCACGGTTACACACTGATTCTTAAAGCCATAGGCATCCCACCGCTGCCACCAGTGTAAAGACTGGAGGGGGGTGTCTGTACTTTCGCTCTCTATATTGTAGAGGAGAGGCACAGAGGACCCCAGCCAAGATTCTCTATTATTGGTACGTGGTCGAGCAATCAAGGCCTAGCTTCTGTGGGATGTTTTTACCCATACATCCAAGACCTACAATAAAACTGTGCAGTACTGGCATGGAAAACATCATGATGGCCAGAACTCCCCAGAGAGTGCACAGGGAAAACATGAAGAATAGGCTGCCACCCATTTTTGCCTATGTTGTGAGCACAGGAGAGCACTGCCTAAAACCACCAGTGGGCTACACACACAGTAGCCTGAAACCATTGGGAATGGCAATGCTGATTGCCAAAAAAGCAACTCAGAACTGTGGGGAATTCATTTTCTTAATCCCAAAAATGGTTGCATTACCAGTACTCACCACTATCAGAAAGCCGGCGTTTTAAAACCACCAGACTTTTGTGTAAAACTGAACAAATGAAACAAAACCAGACCAAGGAAAGACTTGCTAAAAGGTGGATACAATGTAAAACTATATTCTGAAATGACTTGAAGGAAGTAATTATTTAATGTATATGTAAAAATTGTCAGTTTGATTTGAATGTAGAAAACTGGGAACAAAAAGTGACATTTAGCTGAAACCTGGCTTAATGAAACTGGATTCTGCCTGACAACTACCCCCGACAGGCGTTGAAACCTGCTCAGCCACTCCCTTTGCCAAAAGGAGTTGTCACCTCTCTGATTAGATTAGGGGTGGAGCAGCTGGGGACTACAGGGAGTTGAACAAAGGCCTGTCCTGGACTCAGGCAAATGTTATATTGGGGGGCCGTAAAGTGGCTTCCTCTTAGGGGAAACTGGGAGGGGCAGTGCCTCTGCTAGCAGCTGAGCTTGGGGGAAGTGGATAAACCAGTTATACCACCCTGTGATGTGGGAAGCCACACCCCTTTTTTGACCAGAGCATAATTTTAAAAAGATAGATAACTCATAGTGCGGACTTGTCAGAATTATATAAGTAATATCATTATTTTTGTGAGTTTTCTGTGAACATTTTAAGAGGCGTTAAGACCCTGTGGTGTATTCTGGGGGGTTGCTAGCGGAAAATAGGGTCTCACTCCAAATGTATGCATGTTAAAAATCTGACACTTTATCATCTGTAACCCATATCCCTGGTGCACATTTGTGTCAAATCTGGAAAGGTTTAGAGGTCGTTATCTAGATGAAAAGGGGAGAATTCTTTCATCAGTGGACACGACATCGTACAAAGACAGGGATCGGATGGTTTGGTGCTACAGAAAATATGTTAACTGGACCTATAATATTAGAAAAATGGTGCATAGATAAATATGTATTTGGGTCAGAAATAGATTTGTGTGCAATCTGACAAGGGGAGGTTCCTCTGACCATAAAACCTACAGCATCACTGACTCACATTTCCTTCCCCCAATCATGGGAGAGGGGAGAATTGGGCCAATGACAAGTGAGAGGGGCAGGTTTAGTTATGACCAACGCACACACCCACTTCCCAAAACACATAAAAATAGACTGCTGGGACAAGTAGAGACATTCAATTCCATTTGCTGTGGAGCATGCTGACCGACGACTTCACATCCAGAGATCCAGACTTCAAATCCATCAATCTCCAAGACCAGAACTTTACTTCAGAACTTAAAGCAAGGGCCTAAACCCACAAACTGAGAACTCTTCTCAGCAGGCTTCAGCATCCTTAAAATCATTTGCAACTATTCCACAGCCGGGCGAGCTGTTTGAATTCTTTTGCCAAGAACAATTGCCAGAGACCAGACCAGAGATCCAGAGTGACCCAGACCGCTGTGAGCAGAACCAGAGAGCTGACCCAGATCACTGTGAAGTGCCAAGACCAGAACTGGAGTCCAGTCCAAAACCTGACCAGATCTGTGACGAGGCCTAGTTCAAATTTATATTGTGAGTACCTAACAGAACTGTGCAGAACCAATCTCTTAGTTAAAATAATCTGATCCAAACTATTTTAACCTAAGTAGAACTGCCTCCTAGAAATCGTGTCATCTGTCATGTTTTAAAGCTGCACAACTGTCACCTGTCAATTCTGCAGCTGCAAGCTGTCACCTGTCATTTTGATTTTACTTTAAATCCGAAAAACTACCTTTATTTAATCGTCCGTATCTCTGGAACCGTTTGGGCTAGGAACGGAATCTAAGCTTTCCAACGAACCTAAAACCGACTTGCTACTCCTTATACTTTTGCCGTAATCGCGATTCACGCACTCGCGAATTTTGCCGCGATTTGCGATTTGGCCTGATTTCTTTACCTGTAAAAAGATAGCAGCTTTTTGCTTTCCTTTGCTAAAAATTTGTTTGCCTCTTAATAACCATCCCTGAATCATTGCTAAAGTGAGCCTGAGCTCATCCCAAGTATCTCTCACTCACCGTGAACCTCCTAAAGGGAATTAAAAGCATTTTCAGCATATTTCTCACTTCACTGCCACCACATTCAAAGCACTTGGGCCTGTGTTTTAAAACTCATACCTGTTTTCTCTAAGCTTGCTGGGGTGGGAATTGAATTTCGTATGGTATTTGATTGCATTCCTGAGAACTGGGTGCTCCTCTTTCCATCTGCTTCCATTTCTTACATTGCATAGGGGAGGGGGTGGATTGCCAGAGAAAAAGTGATTATCTTATCTTTTGCTAAAATCATATCAAGTATTTCTGTACTGCATTTTATTCCTCATTGCTTTTCCCTTGAAACCATAAAAGTATTTTCGCTGCCTTATCCATCCTACACCAACTCCTCATTGATTATAAAGAAGTGTGCTAGTGTCAGATTACCCATTGTTGATTAACATTATATTTATAAGGGCGATATTGATTATTAATTTATTATAAAAGCGTGGTATCTATATTTTGTTTTATTTCTCAAATAAACCTTTTAAACTTGCAAAACAGAACTACTTCTTGGCTCAGTGGGGTCAGGGGGATTCTAAGAGAGGGGTGTTATATAGGGGTAGTCATCCAGAACTCATGAACTGGACATAAATATATATCAATAAGGGTTTCCATTCAGTATCCCAGACTAGGCATTGACTTAGCTGTAGTGTTGAATTGAATCCTCTTACACTTCTCAGGAGGAGATGCAGGCTGGTTCTTAAGTACAGTGTAGTCCCCAAACACCCACAAAGGAATGTCTGCACAGTTATAACACAGTCTTTATATAATTAATATTCAAGGTTATGTACACTACCACAATAACTCACTTTGTGCTCAGAAAATCAATAATGGTAAATATATGCAGTTCTAAAGTGGCACCACAATTATTATCAGATCTCATTAAAGTGCATCAACTATACTGTCAAAATGTCACACAGATCAATAACAAGGAAACTAGCAATAGAAATAAGAAGCAAAGCAAGATGGTTGAAACAATAGGCTGAATACTCGCCTTACCATTAAGCACAGTTCTGTGTGGAGATCCCCCCACCTGGCCAACCTGCAAAGCAAAGATGTATCACAAGCCAAGTCCATACATTGTTCTACGAGTCTTATTTCCCTCTACAATAGTTGTACAGCCCCAATGTACCTGGAATTGTAGTGTTCATTGTCGGGGAATCGACGGCCCTTCTTGAGTGCCCTCCCTTTAAGGCAGGAGTCACGGGTCATCGAATGTCAGATGGAGAACAGGGTGAACTACGGTGGTGAAGTGGCAGCTTCTATCCTAGCGGTGCTCGTCGACGGGGAAGCGTAAATGTCCTGCTAGGAAGAGGCGTGTGGGGCACCTCGATGACGATAGTTCTGGACCACAAAGAGCATGAAGAACTGTGGCACAGCAAGGACGTCGAGTTGTCGGCGTCTCTGTGGTCTTTGGGTGGCAGGAAACCCTCCGGCGGATGCTCCTCGGCGCGTCGACGGTCGGGCCTTCTCCAGCAGGACACAGCGGCGACGATGCGGACGAGAACGTCCTTGGATCAAATGAAGTTCTAAGGCAAACGGGAGCACGGTGGCTCCGGTCGGCGACGCCGGTTGTCGACAGTGGCGGACAATAGTCTGGGCGCTTCTCCTTGGGATTCCGCAGCAGTCCCCGTCTCGGGTCGGCAGCCTGTCGAAGGTCTGTCTACCAGGGAGCTTTGCCAAAGATCAGCTGTTGCACAATGGTCCCTCGTAGCTCGGGAAGAGGGCGCCTTACCAGGTCCTCACTGGGTCAGTCCTTGGAGGCACAGCAGCCTTCAGATTGTGAAGGAGAGCAACAGCAATTCTTCTCGTGAGCACGGCTTCAAGATTAAGCTTCAGTTTCACTCCAGTTACTCTTCAGCTTCTGAACACAAATTCTAGCAGTGAGAGGCCCCCAGATATACTAGTTGATCTCCCATTCATTCTGCTGGGTCACACTCAGGCAACCAATCGGTCAGAAGGGCATTCATGCAGGCAGGCATCTAATCAGGTGCATAGTGCATTCAGGCCATCACTCCTCTCCAGACACTCACAACAAGTTATGTGTATTGGGACAAGTACCCAGCCATTCAACACTCCACACTGCATTCATACCAGTTTCGGGCAGGGCTGTCTCAGTCATTGTGTCAACCACCAGATACTAGACACCCACAACACAGAATGCATATTCGTCACACACTCCATTCACCCAGGTCCCACCCACAGGGTGTACCCACAACATACAGTCACTAGACAGGCCCAGCCAGTCTGGCCTGGACTTCACAACAACACCATATATGGAACTTCCACCCAACAGCCGGTCAGGGGGAAGGGACAGAGTCAGGGCTTCCCAGGACTTTGGGAAAAAGAGGTAACAGGCAATAGAATGCAAGAGGCCACGGGGGCCATCTTGTTTCCTATCAGGAATCAACTGATCCCAAAGGCAGGGTCTGGGTATCCCAAAATGGAGGATACTCAGAGCACCTGTCAAATTTAGCATGGAGCTGCCACCAGCCCATACCCTCCTCAGTGGGCCACACACAGGTGCCCAAAAATATACACTAGGGGCACAGGGTTGTACCCCCACCCATGGGTGCCATAAGTTTATCCCATGGGTCTGTACACCAAACCAAAAGAGAGAGCTGCACCACCAGGAGTCCCACATGAACTCCTGTGCGGAAAACACAACAGAACACACGATAAAAAGCAGTAAAGGACAAGGATATGGAGGCCCTGTCCCTCCGATGCATTTCCAGCATCACAACTACCCATACTCCAACAGACAGAGGAGCCTAGCTGCAGAGTATTGTGATCAATTGGACTCAACAGCCCTAAATAACATGATTTCTGGTGGCCCAGCTAATCCCAACCATAACACACAAATAATACCTGATATGACACCTAATAGCAAACTAAAACTGGTGCTCCATGAGGAAAGCAGACAGATGTAAAAGATCTGACTCTGCTTTCCGATCCTGACATAACGGGAGCAACATTCCATAAGGGGGTGATTGAACTGCAGATGCCCCAGAAAATGAAAGGCCATTGAATGTTCATTAAAAGGACCACACAAGCCAAAGGAAATCAAGTGGCCCCCCTTTACAAAAAAAGATGTCATTTTGTATCGGAGATTGGGAACCTCAAGTGGCACTTCAAATGGCAAGAGTCTTTGCTTGCCTCAGCCTTGACCTTTTAGGCAAATGCGCCCCCACCACTGGAAACCTAAAATATTCAAAGAGGAGAAGTGCGTCTGGAGCCCTCCGGGCCCACCGCTGACCCAGGTTCCGAGCTGGTGTGCCTTGTAACAACTGGGGCGATCTAACCAATGAAGATATGCTGGGGAGTGGGGCATTCAGGAGCTCTACTCAGCAGGAGACTATATCCGCTGTTGTCCACACCCCTTCGCACATAAAGCATTTGCCCTCCCCATTTCCCCCATCTCCATTGACCTTTTGGATTGTGAAGAGGCCGGAGGTCCACTTCAGCCCATTGGCTCCTCCCTTGCAGACCTCAAGAAACCATTGACATACTGGACTGTGATGAGGCTGGGGGTCCACCCCGGCCCTTGCCTCTGATACAGTAGATCAACAAGAAGCCACATGGGCCTATCGTTCATACGAGTGTAGCTCGGTGGACCCCAAGAGAACTGTCAAAACTCTGTCTACTGGGATGTCCAGAAGTCAGATGGCGTGGTGGAACCCAGAATTGAAGCGCACAAATTGTCCAGCCCTAAATGACCTTGTGAGGATTACCGCTGATTTGGTGGTTTCAAACAGCCTAATTGAAGCCAGCTCCCAGGTGAGAGATTCTTCTCTTGGCCCAATGGAGAGGCTTATCCAGACGGCCCGGCTCAATAAAGATAGTGGGCATTTCACATTGTGTTTCTCTAAGGAAGCGTGTGCGGGAACAGTGAAAAGACCCAACTTGGATACCCTTGAAGACTTGCCTCTGGCGATAGTAATTCCGTCTAAAAAAACAGATTAAATGGGTCTCAAGATCTACAAGCTGCACCAATGCCACCCGATGGCTTCCCACAGCAGAATACCAGGAAAAGGCAAGGTAGCGATGATACACACAGGAGGGAGTCCTCTAGTGAAGAATCGTCCCCCGAAATAGAATCCTCCATGGATCATACTCCTGATTGGGAGCCCAGAGAGCGAATCATCAGAAAATCGCAGCCAAATTTGAATAAATCTAAGGTGAATAAAGGTGGACCAACCTTGTGAGCCCCTATGGGCCACTCAACTGCAAGTCAACATTCTTTCAGCAGTTACAGTTACCCTGTTCCCATACTTGAAATTGTATGAGAACCTGAGTGACAACTAAAAAGATCAGACCACATTGCCCACACGGATGAACTCTAAATTGGTCTATGTGGAGTCCTTCATAGACTCAATATGTCAGGTGTCTTGACCCACGTTTGAATCATTATGCTACAACATTTGATGCTGTGGGCTTAGAAAATCCAAGATGGCTGAAAAGCCCACATTTGTGCCAGAATCCAGGAAAACCGCGTAGTTCTGCGCACACCAAAATGGTCGCCTGACCTGCCACCCACCAGTGCGAGCTTGATGGGCCAGAAGCACCATGAGTGAAACGTGGTGCCAAAGGAAAAACAGCAGTGCCGGTTAGCTCAAAAAGCGTCTTGAAATCACCTTTGTTTCTCTGAAATGCAAGCTGAAAAATCCTATTCTAAACATTGCAAGATATTCAAAAATCTCACTGAACACCAGCAGACATTTGGCAGAATGTAGTCATACAAAATATGGAAAGATGAAAAACCTAAAATAATGTTGATAACAAAACTGGCTGAGCTGTGGATGTCAGCAGCTCAAGTGAAATTGGACTTAAAGCCACTAAAATCGAAATGTTTAAAATAAATGAGTGATTTACTTGGAGTGTCACATAGGTTGAAACTGTTTAAATGTCATAGTTTTGAACTTAGAATCAGCGTTCTAGCTGCATGTGTCAAAATTGTAAGTTTGATTTGCATGAAGAAAACTGGAACAAAAGTGACATTTAGCTGAAGCCTGGCTTGAAGAGATTGAATTCTGCCTGGCAACTACCCCAGACAGGAGTGGAAACTTGCCCAGCAACTGCATTCCCAGTCCTGGCCTCCCTTCTGCTGCACCACCAAAAGGAGATCACACCTCTCTGATTGAATCAGAGGAGAGGCACCGGGGACTCCAAGGGAAACAGAACAATGAGTTTTCCTTGGCTCAGGCAAATGTTAAATTAGGGGGGTCGTAAATGGCTTCCTCTTGGAAGAAACTGGGAGGAGCAGTGCTTCTGGGAGCCACCTGTGCTGGAGGCAGGGACAGACAGAAATCTCCCCATGTGCTTTGGAACCTAAACCACACCCATCTGGGCCAGAGCATAATTTTAAAAAGATGGATAATTCATAGTACGAAATTGTCAACATTATATAATAATATAATTTATTCTTGTGATTTTCTGTGCACATTTTAAGAGGTGTTAGGACTCTGTGGTATGTTCTGGGGGGTAGTAGCGGAAAATAAGGTATTACTCCAAATGTCTGTATGTTAAAAATCTGACACTTTATCATCTGATGGCCATATTCCTTGCGCGTGTTTGTGTAAATTCTGGAAAAGTTTAGAGGTTGTGTTCTTGATGAAAAGGGCAGAATTCTATCAGAAGTGGACACACGATCAAACAAAGACAGGGATCGGATGATTTGCTGCTACAGAAAATATGTTAACTGGACATGTAATATTACACAAATTGTACATAGATAAATATGTATTTGGATCATAAATAGATTTGTGTGCAAATTGACAAGGGGAGGATCCTCTGACCCATAAACCTACCTCATCACGATGACACTTCATTTTCTTCCCCAATCAAAGGACGGCAGATTCTCTCACCTATCAGGATCCTCAAACGGTTGGGCATAGAAAGTCAGCCTTCCCACCCACTTTCAAAAGAGATAAAAAGAGCCACTAAGACCCAGGAAGGGACATTCACTTTCCACTTCAAACTGATTTCTTGCGAAGCATTTTGCCAGACCAGACAATATCCAGAAGACTCCAGAACCAGAACTTAGAAAACCAAACTCCAGATTTCAGAACTTGCAGCAGAGAGGCCTAGTCCAAAACCTGATTCCTTCTCAGCAGGCCTCAAAATCCAGCAACCTAACCAAACTATTCAACAGCCGGGTGAGCTGTTTGATTCTGGCCTAGAACCTTGTACCAGAAACGCCCAGAAAGCAGAGCTTGATGCAGTGCCAAGAACTTTTGCCAGAACCAGAGATCCAGACCAGCAGAGCAGAGCTGACCCAGATCGCTGTGAGCAGAACCGGTACCAGAGACCGTCCGTGGCGAGAGAACCACAGCTAAACCTGTTGACCAGATCGGTGACGGAGGCCCATTCCTTCCAAGACTAGGAGTGAGTATCCTGAAAACTGTGCCAGAACCAATCTCTTAGTCTAAAATAACCAGATTCAAACCATTTTAACCTGTCCAGAACTGCATCATAGAATCGTGTGTCCATTTTCCGATTTTAAACCTGTAAAAGTGTCATTTTGTCATTCTGAATCATTATTTCATTTCTGAAAAACTACCTTCACAAAATCGTCCGTATCTTTGGAACCGCATGTGCTAGGATCCTCAGCTTTGCAGCAAGCCCTAAACCGACTTTCTATTCCTTATAATTTTTCCGTAATCGCCTGTGACGCATTCGGAAATGGTGCCATGAATTGCAACTAGCTCATTTCACCACCTGTCAAAAATCGCTGTCTTTTGCTTTGCATTGCTGGAATCCGTTTTCAACCTAATAATCCCTCATGAATCACTAATAGTGTTGACCTGAACTAATTCAAAGTAGCTGCCACCTACCCTGAATCGCCTGTAGGGAATTAAAATCATTTTTAGCATATTTTCACTTCTTTGCAAATCACATTTAAGTATTTTGCCTGTGTTTTAAAATCATCCCTGTGTTCTAAGCTTGCTATGGGTGAACTGAAATTCGTATTGTATTGTGAGTGTATGCCTGAAAACTGTGTGCTTTCCTTCCATCTCTTTATATTGCATAGGGGGGAGTGAATTGCCACAAAGAGGAAAAGTGATTATATTATCTCTTGTTGAAACCATATCAGTTTATTTCTGTACTGCATTCCTTTCCACCATTACTCCTCCTTGAAACCATAAAGCATTCTCAGCTATTTTATCCTTTCTGTATCAACTCCTAACTGATAAAAAAGTGTGCTAGGATCTATTGTTGATCAACATTATCTTCATAAGTGTGTTATCAAATATTAATTTATTTATAAAAGTGTGATATATATATCTTGTTTAATTTTCCAATACATTTGTAAATTGCAAAACAAACCTACTATTTGGCTCAGTGAGATCAGGGGGATTCAAAGAGAGGGGCGTTATATAAGGGTTTATCATCCAGATTATAACTTGTCATAAAAATATATAAATAAGGTCTTCCCTTGGGCATCCCAGACCAGGCATTGACTTAGTTGGAGTGCTGAATTGAAGTCCCTTAACAGAGTGGGGGCTCAAGCCGGGACATCTGGATTAGAACTACCACTTGTGCAGCTTGATACAGTGTGCTAACTGATAGGATACATAAATCCTGTTGGATCACCACGCTGTATTACACTGTAAAAACACTCCTCAAAGGAACGCTCTAAGGAAACGGTCTGTTTTGCAAAACAAAATACTAACTTCTGTAAGTCAGGAAGGAAATCAATTTCCAGAATGACGACCTTGGTAGATATCAAAATAGCCAGACAGCACCTCTTAAATAAGCTATTTGTGAGAGGCGAATGGACGGAACAGGACCAGAATGTGTGGTTGCAGGCAATCGCGCAACAGGTCACTGTAACTGGGTCAGATACATGGAGAGATCAGGGTCCCTTACATATGGCCCTGAGTGAACTATATATGGCCCCTAAGGCCAAGGATGAGCAAAACAAGATTGCCGGGGTAGCAACATATTTATATTTATATATGGGAGCCATACAGGACAAATGTGCTGAAGGCCAATATCTGGCAAATAGGCAACTGATGGCATTAGAGAAGGCCCAATCTGACTTGGTCTCTTCCGAGCAGAGGCTGCAGAGGAGCCAGGAGTCAGAAAATGATAATAGGCAGTATATCATTAAAATAAAAGAGGATATGGGTATTCTGCAACAGGAAGAGTCTGACCAGGATAACAGATTTCTGGCCTTGCAAAAGGAGTACCAAGAAGGTTTGGATGCCCTACTGCAGAGCTAGAAAAAGCTGGAGCAACAACTGGACTTCAATAGGGCATGCACAGAGCAGGTAGTCACCCTGCAAAGCCACCTACATAGGGAGAAGGCAGAGAGCAACACACTGATTCTGAATGACCTGGATACCCAGACAGAATTTGAAGAAGAGCGCCAGGAAGCTGGGGCCCTTAAAAGGCAGAGGGACGACCTGGCGGCACAGATGCAGGCTCTTAGTCAGGAAAGGGACACCTTAGGCCAGGAAGTCTGCCAATTAAAAGAAAAAAATTGAAGAAAATCACCTGGCCCTCCAGGGACTGGGTGACTTCCAAAAAGAGCATTAGAACTTGTTAGAGCACACCAGGAGGGTGGAAGATGCTCTGGCAAGAAAGAAACAGGCCAGTAGGGATGGGACTCAGGAGGTAACCCTCCTGCAGCAATGACTGGCCCAGTATTCCAGGACCAACCAGGAGGCACAGAGAGAGAATGAGGCTCTCTGTCAGCACAATGATAGGCTCCAGCAACAGGTAGCCATGCAGGAGAGACTGATAGAGTCTAGTAAGGCCTTAACTGTGGAACTGAAAGCACAGGCTCTTGCATGGCAACAGGGAGCAGGGGCTGATAGAGATGAGGTTCGCTGGGAAAGGGAAACACCTGAGCATAACCTCAGGAGCCCTAGTACCAGAGGCCTTCATCTCTCCCAGTCCCTGGACTCTGCCACCCCCATGTCCCCTGGCGCACATGAGCCCAGGGCCACAGGGATGGCAGATTACTATCCAACCAAAAGTATGGGGCTCATAGGCCAGTACCACCCAGAAATGGATGGGCAGGCATCCGGGTATGGGCACCTAAGTACAGTGCAAATCAGTGGGGAACCCCGGGAGAGTAAGCCCTCTAAGGGCATTCTGAAAACCTCTGCCCAGTTAGGTCAGTGGGGGGGTACTCATCAAATCCTGGTAGCAAGGAGGAATCTGAAGACTCCTCTGAACGTCACAGGACAAAGGAGACCAGGTCCCCACATTCTGCCAGCCATTCCCAGGCTCACAGAATCCGGGAAAACCTGGAAGATCAGACGGGCACCTCTGGGAGCAGTGCTTCTGAGTCAGAGGATGAATGGACCAGGGTTACCCGAACCAAAAAGGCCAATAAGGCAAAAAGGGCCTTGCTTAAGGACCCCTTAAAACAGATTAAGGCAATAAGAAGTGCCATCACCCCTTATCACAAGAACGCCAAGTATTCTGTTTGGGAACACTTGGAGCTTTATGAGCAAATGATGGAGACTTTCCATTTGAAGGACAGCAGTAGCTGCATTCAGTATGTCAAATGGACATTCTCCCCAGAATACTCCAGTTTCTTTGCAGGGCTGGAGGACCAAAACCATTCAAGATGGTCCACATATAGGGCCGCCATCTTGAAACATTTTTCTATTCACAGAAATCCCCAAGAGGCTCGCAAGGCAGCCTACAATTTGCAATATGGGGAGGATCAGGCCCCACAAGAATTTGTGCAGGAATTGAAGCGTGCCTTTGCGCAGACTACTAAAAGGGTGCGCACGGACAGTAAAGAGTTTGTAAATACGTATTTCCATTCCTTGCCCAAATACATTATGACCCAGCTAGTGAGAGATTTTCTTGAGAAAAGGTCACTAGACTGGGTCATTGAACAGGCTACCCGGATCTATGAGGTGCAGAAGCCCATAGAAAATAAAAATAACGCTCAGAAAAGCCCCAAATCGACCAGCACCCCTGCTGCTGCCAAGGTGGCAGAGGTAAAGGTTGTCCCCATTTTAGATTTGGAGATGGGGGCCCTAGAAACCTGCCTGCATTGAATAATTCTCAGCCTAGAAGGCCCTCGGGCCATTCACAGACAGGGTGTCAAGGAGGTAGTCCCACAAATGGGGTCCCTCGCTCCCCTGACTATGTAAGTCCCCACTAGAAGGGAAACCGACCCATCCTGGGGTATGTGTGGACTCCTCCAACCCAAGGGGGGATCCAACCCGGCACCCAACCCAGGGAACTTCCCTCCTAACTTCCCACAGGAGGGCAGAAATTCACCAAACCCTGGGCAGAACTTTTTTCCCAGGTATCCACCCAATTCCCAGCCCCAAAATCATCCATCCTTCTTTCCCCAATTCCCTGAGCCCCGACAACCTAATCCGGTAGAGGGGAGGCCAAAGGTGGAGGTGTACCCAAATCTTCCCAACCCGGGGTACTACCAGAGAAGTGATAGCTACCCTTCCTGGGATCAGCCCAGGGGAGTAAATAGAACCCCGTATTAGCCTGAGCGGGTTTCCCAGTTAGAGCGCCAGGTCCAAAATATGGCACGGGATCTGGGTCACATGCTGAGGGCTCAACAGAACCCTCAGACGAGCATGCCAGCACAGAATGCCCCAAACTCTGGGCCTGGTGCTCCAGAACAATGACGGGGGCAGCACCCCGATAACCCACTGGTTCCCAGGGAGGATGCACAAGGGGAAGGGGGTGTAAAGCCTTGGAGGAAGCTTCCTTCCCCACTTGTAAACAGCCCCTGGAAACCCAGGAAACGGAAACAAAATCTCCTACTCCTGAAAGTCTGCCACCCAAGGAGCAGAGAGGAGGTTGGAGAAAGAAAGGATCCAAACAGACCCATTTTGTGGAGGAGGTACAGGTCTTCCAATTTGAGGGAAAGGGATCCTCAGAGGATCCTGGGCAAAGGACCTTCTCCTTCAGAGATGGGGGAACTCCTCCCAAGGAAAAATGGGTCCCAAGGGATTCCAACCCAGACTGGGTTGTAAGAGGATTCAATTCAACACTACAGCTAAGTCAATGCCTAGACTGGGATACTGAATGGAAACCCTTATTAATATATCTTTATGTCCAGTTCATGCATTCTGGATGACTACCCCTATATAACACCCCTCTCTTGGAATCCCCCTGACCCCACTGAGCCAAGAAGTAGTTCTGTTTTGCAAGTGTAAAGGTTTATTTGATAATTTAAACAATATATATATATCACGCTTTATAATAAATTAATAATTGAATATCACACTGAATCTGAGCAGTAATCAATAATGGATAGTCTGGCACTAGCACACTTGTGAATAGGAACAGAAGAATAAGGTGGTAGAGAATGCTTTATATAAGTTCAGATGGATGTAATGTTGAATGAAAATGCAATACAGAAAATACTCAATATGATTTCAACAAAACAATGTAATCACTTTTCTCTGGCAATCCCCTCCCCCCTTTATGCAATGCAAGGAAATGGAAGGAAAGCACACAGTTCTCAGAAATGCAATCAAATGTAATTCAGTTCACCCTAGCAAGCTTAGACTACAGAAGTAAGAAACACAGGCCCAAAATGCTTTTATATGTGCTGGCAATGAAGTGAAAAATATGCTAAAATGCTTTTAATTCCCTCTAGAGGTTCAGGGTGAGTGGTATCTAGTTAATATTAGTCCAGGCTCACTCTAGCAATGATTCAGGGATGGTTCTTAAGAGGCAAACGAATTTTTAGCAAGGAAAGCAAGAACTGCGGTTTTCACACGTGGAGAAATTTGCAAATCGCGGCAAAATTCGCGAGTGCGTTTTTCGCGATTGCGGCAAAATTGTATGGAATAGGAATGCGGTTCTAGGTAGATTGAAAAGCCAAGATTCTAAGCTTTCAGAGGAAAGTTACTGCCAGTCTCTAGGACAAACGGTCACAGAGATATGAGCGATTAAATAAAGGTAGTTTTTCGGATTTGGAATGTTAAAATTCAAAGTGACAAGTGCAGCTTGCAACTAGAAAATGACAGGTGACAGCTTTCCAAATGACAGGTGACAGTTAGGAGGCAGTTCTACTTAGATTAAAATAGCTTGGATGAGATTATTTTAACTAAGAGATTGGTTCTGCACAGTTCTGCTAGGTACTCACACTATATTCTTGAATTAAATGGGCCTCGCCACGGATCTGGTCAGGTTTTAGACTGGACTCTGGTCTGGTCTCGGCACTTCACAGTGATCTGGGTCAGCTCTCTGGTTCTGCTAACAGTGGTCTGGGTCAGCTCTCTGGTTCTGCTAACAGTGGTCTGGGTCAGCTCTGCTCTCTCTGGATCTTTCTGCACAGCTTTCCCTGGAGATTGATGGATTTGAAGTCTGGATCTCTGGATGTGGTATGGTCCGGCAAAGCGCGTTGCAGCAAATGGAATTGAATGTCCCTATCTGTCCTGACTGTCTGCTTTTATGTGTTTTGAAAATGGGTGTGTGTGCAGCATCACTAGGCTCTACCCCTCTCCACTTGTCATTGGCCACTTCATCCTCTTCCCCTTGATTGGGGGAATGAAATGAAGTGTCATCATGATGAGGTCTGTTTATGATACAGAGAGCCCACCCCTGTCAAATTACACACAATCTATATTTTGACCCAAAAGACATATTTGCACAGGTACACATTTGTTTAAAATTACATGCACCCATCACATATCACAGGAGGTATACCCTGTCCAAATCTGCTCTTCCTGGGAGCTTGCATTCAGAAATGGCAACATTTGCACTTTTTAATCAAGTTACCAATATCAGACATTACCCCAAGTTTATACACATGTGCGCAAGGCATACAGGCATTAATTGATGAAGTATCAGACTTTTCACCTGCAGACATTTTAAGTAATACCCTCTTAACTGCTAGCTTGCCCCCAGATCATGCCACCGGTTCTAAAAACCTCTTAAAATGTGGGCAGAAAAATCACAAGAATTATGGTATCATTTAAATAATAATTATTGTCCGTACTATGAGTTATTCATCTTTTTCTAAACCCCTGGCTACAGGGGTGTGTCTTTTCAGGTCACATGGTACAGAAACCAGTTTTTCCACTTTCTTCAAGCTCAGCCTCTGTCTCCAGTTTCTCCCCCTCCCAGTTTCTGCCAAGAGGAAGCCATTTTTATTACCCCTGCAATAAACCATCTGCCTGGGCCCTGGAAGGCCCATTGTTCAAGAGGAAGCCATTTATGGCCACTTCCATAAACCCTCTGCCTGGGTCCTATGTTTAGTCTCTAGCAGTCCCTTGATAATCCAATCAGAGAAGTGTCATATCCCTTTTGGTGGGAGCAGCAAAAAGGCAGCTAGGCCTGGGAACACAGCTGTTGTGCAAGTCTCATCTCCTGTCGGGGGTAGCTGGTGGGCAGAATTCAGTTCCTTAAGCCAGGCCCCAGCTAATGTCACTTTTAGTTACCCAGTTTTCTGCATTCAAATAAAATGAACCATTTTTACATATGCAGCTAGAATGCTGATTCTAAGTTTAAAACTATGATATTTAAACAATTGCAACCTATGTGACACTCAAAAGTAGGTCACTCATTTCTTTTAAACATTTAGATTTTTAGTGTCTTTCAGTCCAAATTTACTTAAACTGCTGAAATCCACAACTCAGCCAGTCTTGTTATAAACCTTCAAGTCACTTCAGAATATAACTTTAGATTGTATCCACCTCTCAGTAAGTCTTTCTTTGGCCTGCCTTGGGTTCATTTATTCAGTTTTACACAAAAAAAGAAAAAGTCTGGTGTTGTTTTAAACCGCCGGATTTCTGATAGTGGTGAGTACTGGTAATGCAACCATTTTTGGGATTTAAGAAAATGAATTCCCCACAATTCTAGGTTGCTTTTGGCAATCAGCATTGCCATTCCCAATGGTTTCAGGCTACTGTGTGGGTAGTTCAATGGTGGTTTTAGGCAGTGCCCTTCTGTGCCCATAACATCGGCAAAATGGGTGGCAGCCTATTCTTCATGCACTTCCCTGGGCATTTTCTGGGAATCTCTGGCCATCATGATGTTTTCAATGCCTGTACTGCACAGTTTTTGAGGTAGGGCTCGGATGCATGGGTAAAAACATCCCACAAGCCCCCCTCTTGCGATGGCCATTCGGTTTCACTGATGGAACTCGCAAGAGCTGGGATGTTTCCTCATCTTCTTCCAATAGATGGCACAGTTCAGCACTTTTTTCCTCCATCCGGTCGGATCGATCGGTTCTCCTCGCCGGTCCTGATGGGAATATTGGGCGGTACCCTGGGCCCCTTGCGTCTCTGCTCCCGGACTCCGGATCATCCTCCCTGGCCCGTCTCCAGGTTTTCTTTCTCCTAGGACGACAAAGGAAGAGCGGCAATACCTATTCAGAGACATTTTTCCCCCACCATTGATATAGTGGGGTGGCATATAAATTTATAGTCAAAACATATGGACATGCACATTTCTTTTTGCATTCAAAAACGAAAACACCCATTGAGAAACTCAGAATTTGATAGGCGATATGTAGGATATTTTAAGTTAGAACTGAATTAATCTGAGACAGTACCCTCTAGGATTCCAGAGGATTCCTCCAGTTGTTGCAGAGTGTGCCTGGGATGGCAACACTTCAACTGGTTAATGTGGACCCACTTGTCTTCCCCCTCTGCCAAACCGCCTTTGGGGATGCAGATCTTGTAGGCCACAGGGGAGATTTTGTCTATAATCTCAAAGGGTCCCTTCCATGTAGGCAAACATTTTCGCTGTTTGGCCTGGTTCCTTTGGAAATTGTATAGATAGACCCGGTCCCCCACCTGATATTCCTTCCTGGAAGTCTTCAGGTCATAGTGGGTCTTCATGCTATCAGCTGATCTTTCTAGATTCCGCTGAGCATAGGCAAAAGCATGTTGAAGGTGTTTCCTTAAATTCTCCACATACTCATGGGTTGTGGAGGCATTTATCAGTGTCTGCTCTTGGGTCCTGTAGAGCAAATGCTGAGGAAGCACCATCTTGCGCCCAGTCATCAACTCAAATGGTGACATTTTGGTTGCAGATGAAGGGGTAGATCTGATGGCCATTAGGACCATAGGTAATCGGATATCCCAACTTGGCCCAGAATCTGCCACAAACTTCTTTAATATGCTCACAATGGTTCGGTTATATCTCTCTACTGCCCCAGAAGAAGCTGGCCGGTAAGCAATATGCAACTTCCTTTTGACCCCCAGTATCTCCCACATCTTTGTCATTACTTCACTGGTGAAGTGGCTACCCCTGTCTGACTCAATCCTTTGAGGTAGACCGAAACAGGAAAAGATGTGGTTAATCATTAGGGCAGCTGCAGTTTCTGCCTTGCAATTTGGGGCTGAGAGACATTCCACCCACTTGGTAAACAAGCATGTCACAGTCAACATGTACTTATTCCCCCTAGCAGAGCGAATCACGGGGCCTACAAAGTCGATTTGTAAATCTGACCATGGCAGTGTCATCCCCCTCTTTTGGAGAGGCGCGCGGTGTGTGAGGGACGTCGGCTGAAATTGCGCACACACAAGACACCCCTTCAAGTATTGGTCAAGGTCCTGCCCCATGTGTGGCCAGTATGCAACCTCTCTTAAGATTTCCAATGTCGTGTGAAACCCCCTATGACCGGCGGTGGCCGCATCATGGGCGTGACTTAACATCAGGCTTCGGAATGAGGTAGGAACCACCCACTGATCGTGGCCAGCTTTGGATTTCCTTACCAGCAAACCGTCTTGGATTCGGAACATTTTTGGACATTTCATCAACACTCTTAGGTCCTCTTTCCCAATATAATCGGTATCCGTCAGGGGAAAGTTCTCAGGGTCCTCAAGGTGTTGGTAAAACTTACCAATGATTGGATCCCCCTTTTGAGCTGTAATCAAATCAGCATCAGGGGTCTCCTTGCTCCATTGTGCAATTGAAAGATCATTGTGAGCATTTGTCTGGGACCTAGTGATAGCAGTGACCTGGATTTCCCCCAACAGGGACTCAATCTCAATTAGATCCCCTTGGATGGCCCCGGTTTTGGACAGCTGATCAGCTAATTCATTTCCAGTTTTGTCTGGTCCCTCTACTTTGGAATGACCCTTGATCTTTTTCCAATAGATGGTCATCTCATTCGAGGTGACCAGATCATCAATGTTTTGGATCAACTTCCCATGTTTCAAGGGTTTGTTGTTAGCACATAACATGCCTCTGGCTTTCCAATTAACCAGGTGCTCCACGAACCCGTTCCGTACATAATCCGAATCTGTGATTATGACCAGTTTGTGGAGTTGATGTTGGACAGCAGTGAGGATGGCTTGATGCACAGCCATCAATTCTGCCACCTGACTACTTCGGGGACCAATTTTGTATCCAGCGGAGGGTTCTGGGAACTCCTTCACCCATGCATTCCCTACGGCGGCCACCAGTTCTTTCTCCCCGTCGTTGTCAACATGGTAAGAGCATCCATCCACATAGACAGTGGGCATTCCCTCACACTTGTCCTCTTCAAAGACTTTGTGGGGGGAATTAAGGTATGCCTCCATGTTGTCCTTTATTTTTAGACTTTCGTCCTCGAGACAGTTTTCTCTGGCACAATCATGCAAGTCAGCCAGACCTTGCGCGAGGGGACTCTTCTTGTTTTGGCCATATCGGACCTCCACAGGAAAGCCTTGCATTGACAGAATCCAGGAAGTAATTCGGGAATTACTCACATTTCCGGCCCGGATTCTATCACTTTGGAGATATTGCAGAGGCTGGTGTGGAGTCTCCACTATGATGTGTTCCCCCTGGATAAACGGGCGGTAATTCTTCAATGCCCACACCGTTGCCAGGAGTGCCTTCTCACAATCGTTGAATTTTTCCTCCACAGAGGATAAAGTTTTGCTCGCATAGGAGATTACTTTATTGACCTTGTCATGCTTTTGGTATAATACTGCCGTCAAGCACGTATTAGAGAACCCCGTCTCCAGGAAGAACTCCTTGTTTCTGACAGGGTAAGCTAGGCAAGGCGCTTGTGAGAGGCTTCTTTTGAGTTGTTTTACTGCCTCGGCTTGTTCTGGACCCCATTCCCACTTGACCCCCCCCTTCAGGAGATGAATCAGGGGTCTGGTGATCTCTGCGTAGCCCTCAATGAACTTTCTGCTGTAATTAGTCAGTCCAAGGAGGCTCCTTAGTTCCCGCAGAGTTGTGGGGTTCTTCAGTTTCTGAAGTGCTTCCACTTTCTTTTCCTGGGGACAGAGACCCTGAGGAGTAATCTCATGCCCCAACAAATTAACACGGGTTCTACACCACTGTGCTTTCTGAAAGGAAAGTTTTGCTCCGGCGGCCCTCAACTGGGTCAGAACATAACGGATCTCCGCTATGTGTTCCTCCACAGATGAACATTTGATGAGGACATCATCTACATAAGCCAGGTTACCCCTCGCACCCAGGTCGGGCATGGCCTTATGTAGGAAAATGTTGAATTCATTGCCGGAGTTGAGGTATCCGAAGGGAGTCAGGGTCCATGTGTATTGCTGGCCCCCAAAGGTAAAAGCCAGCTTGTATTGGTCCTCCCTACTGACAGGCACAGTCCAGTATCCATTGGTCAGGTCTATTGCAGTGAATACCTGTGACCCCTGAATCTGGGCCAGCCCTTGGTCAATGTAGGGAAGAGGCCATCGGGAAGTATGGACCCGTTTGTTGAGCTCCCTGAGGTCGGCGCAGAGTCTCCACTGGCCGTTTTGCTTCAATATTCCCAGCACCGGATTATTGAAGGTGCTGTGGACTGGACGGATTATTCCCCGGGACTCAAGGTTCTTAATTATTTCAGTAAGGGACTCCATGGATGCGAGAGGCAAGCGATATTGCTTCACAAACACAGGAGTCATGCCAGGGTCCGTGGGGATTGTTGTTGTGTGGATGTCGGTGCGACCACAGTCATATGAGTCTACTGCAAAGAGATCTTGGAAATCCAAGAAAACTTGTTTCAACTTTTGCTTTTGTTCCAGAGTCACACAGGCATCAGCTAGGTTGACTCTCTCTTCCACCATCTGCCTGAAGCCTGGAAAGACTTCTGGTTTGGCTATCTCCGCGGCCTCCTCCAGCTGGGTGGAGAAGTCCCTGGTCAGAGTGCTGATTTGGACTGGAGGCTTCAGGTGAGAAAGGCAGCCCTCATGGACCTGGAAAATCACCTCATCCCTCCTGAAGTCACAAGTCACATCTTCCTTACCATAAGGGCAAGAAGTGTACACCAGGAAGTTCCCCCCATGCCGGGTAAAAATCCTGTCTGGTGTTGTATTGTCCTCACTGTCACTGTCAAAACAGTCCTTGGGGATTGGTCCTAACAGTTCATTACCTAAATCGATGGAAAAATGTCGGTCATCAACCGCCATTCCAATAATGGTGCCTGCGGCTAGAGTAATACTCTTTAAGTCGTTGTTATCCACCTCTATTAGAATGGTGTCATGTTCTATGTTGACTAATGGTGTTGGGTTTACCCCCAACCCTTGCTGTTGGAGAGAAGCATTTAGATGTATGTAAGCATCAGGGTTTTGCAAATATTGTCCTCTTTTAGCTTTCACTTCCAGGGAGAATTGTCGGGTCCTTTCTGGGATGGTGACTTCCTCTTTGATCTGAATTTCAACTGCATAAGGTAGCAATTGAGCTGACCTAAATGCTTTTTCTGGATCATCAAAGCCCATGGGATTATCCGCTAATCGGGACCAAGCTTTGAAGTTTATTAGGTCCAAACTAATGGCAAAGCGATTGAGAATGTCACTGCCTAAGTAAAAGGCGGCAGGGACGTCTCGCACGACCCAACAATTGTGGACTATGCTCTTGTTGCCAATGGAGATTTTGAGCATACACCTGCTTGGCAGGAGTTGTTTGGAATTAGGTGCTTCCAGGTCCATTTCCCATTTGTCTATCAGTTTGAAGGTGGGAATGGTTGGATCTTTTGGGAGTTGGCGAAACATGGCTTCGCTGATGAAGCTCTTACCATTGTTCACGCACACTCGAGCGAGAACAGAGTCCTTCCCATCATTTAACTGAACAGGGATGAACAACTGCTCTCCAATTTGCTGAATATCAGCCAGGCTCTGAGCTGATTTCACATCTTTCTGGACTATAGGAGTGGGAGTTTCTGATTGTGGATTAGTAAAGAATTTCAGGGTTTTTCCTTCCAGCGTGGAGTACCACTTTAGACTGGAAGGAAGGTTGATTTTCAGAAATAGAGAGGACCCTCTATCACCAGTCTGTTGTCCTACTGCTATTACTGTCACGTCTGGAATTTGGCTATTCTGGAAGTGAAATTCTACTTGGTCAGATTTTTGTTCAACCATGTGGCAGGTGCCGTTTAAACTAACATGGTTGACACTCTGTTTTAATTTGATTGGTCGGCTAGTCTGGGTCCAGAGGACCTTGTTTACACAATCTATTAGGGGTGACAACCTTCTCAGGAGGTCATTCCCTAGTAAACAAGGGGTGCCCTCTTGAGTCACTACTATGACCGGGTGTTTCAACTTGTGTCGCCCGATCTTAATGTCCAAGTCTGCAGTCCCCTCAACGGGAATTTCCTTCCCGTCAAAGTTCTGCAGCTGTCCAGGAAGAGAGGTGAGAGGAATTTGGTAATTCTCTCCCCTTCCTGCATTCAGTTCGTCAAAGGCCCTTCTGGACAGAAGGGTAGCTTGAGATCCCGTGTCCACCAGCGCCAAAATTGTACCCTGCCCCTGTACTTGGACCGGGGCATAATATCTTCCCTCCTTCTCCTCAAGGGGGCACAGATAATGCACATTTTTGGACAACTGGCGGGCTAACTTTCTGGTTTTAGACATCGCTAGCCAAGAGATTTGGGCAGAATTCTGTGGAGAGCCTTGGGAATCTGAAAGAAAAAGTTTGCAACTTTAGATCAGAGCCATTGTGGGTTCCCCTGGTTCTGGTTCCGGGCCGCCCCCCCCTTTTTGGAGGCAGTCACCAGGATGGCTTTGAACCAGGGGATTTTCTTGCTGTTGGTTCTGGGATGAGATGGTGGGCGGCGGTAGCTCAGTCTCCACATCTCCCCAGTCTGGATTTGCATCCCTAGGGACCCATTTTTCTTTGGGAGGAGTTCCCCTCTCTCTGAAGGAGAAATTCCTTTTCCCAGGATCCTCTGAGGATCCCTCTCCCTCAAATTGGAAGATCTGTACCTCCTCCTCAAACTGAGTCTGTTTGGGTCTTTTGTTTCTCCTACCCCCCCTCTGCTCCTTAGGAGGCAGACTTTCAGGGGCAAGAGATTTTGTTTCCGGTTCCTGGGTTTCCAGGGGCTGTTTACAAGTGAGGAAGGAAGCTTCCTCCAAGGCTTTACACCCCCTTCCCTTTGTGCCTCCTCCCTGGGAACCGGTGAGTTATCGGGGTGCTGCCCCCGTCATTGTTCTGGAGCACCAGGTCCAGAGTTGGGTGCGTTCTGCGCTGGCATGCCGATCTGAGGGTTCTGCTGAGCCCTCAGTATGTGACCCAGATCCCGCGCCATGTTTTGAACCTGGCGCTCTAACTGGGAAACCCGCTCAGGCTGATACGGGGCCCTGTTTTCTCCCCTGGGCTGATCCCGGGAAGGGTAGCTATCCCTTCTTTGGTAGTACCCCTGGTTGGGAAGATTTGGATACCGCTCCACCCTTGGCCTCCCCTCTCCCGGATTCGGTTGTCTGGGCTCAGGGAATTGGGGAAAGAAGGGTGGAGGATTTTGGGGCTGGAAGTTGGGTGGATACCTGGGGAAAAAGTTCTGCCCAGGATTTGGAGAATTTCTGCCCTCCGGTGGGAAGTTAGGAGGGAAGTTCCCTGGGTTAGGTGCTTGGCTGGATCCCCCCCCTTGGGCTGGAGGAGTCCACACATAACCCAGGATGGGTCGACTTCCCTTGTAACGGGGACTTACATAATCAGGAGAGCGAGGGACCCCATTTGTGGGGCTGCCTCCCTGGCTCCCTGTCTGTGACTGGCCCGAGGACCTTCTGGGCCTAGCATTATTAGGTGCAGGTAGGTTTTTAGGCCCCCCCATCTCCAACTCTAAAACGGGGGTGACCTTTACCTCTGCCACCTTGGCAGCAGCAGGGGTGTTGTTGGCTTTGGGGTTTTTGGGCGCATTATTTTTATTTTCTATTGGCTTCTGCACCTCATAGATCCGGGTCGCCTGTTCAATGACCCAGTCTAAAGATCTTTTCTCGTGAAAATCCCTCACGAGCTGGGTCATTATGTATTTGGGCAAGGCATGGAAAAACGTATTAATAAATTCTCTGCTGTCTGTGCGCACCCTTCTGGTGGTCTGCGCAAAGGCACGTTTCAGTTCTTGCACAAACTCTTGTGGGGCCTGATCCTCCCCACACTGCAAATTGTAGGCTGCCTTGCGAGCCTCTTGGGGATTTCTGTGAACAGAAAAATGTTTTAATATGGCCGCCCTATAGGTGGACCACCTGGAATGATTTTGGTCCTCCAGCCCTGCAAAGAAACTGGAGTACTCTGGGGAGAATGTCCACTTTACATATTGGATACAGCTTTGGCTGTCCTTCAAATGAAAAGTCTCCATCATTTGCTCATAGAGCTCCAAGTGTTCCCAAACAGAGTACTTGGTGTTCTTATGATAAGGCGTGATGACACTCCTGATTGCCTTAATATGTTTCAATGGGTCCTTAAGCAAGGCCCTTTTTGCCTTATTGGCCCTTTTGGTTCGGGTAACCCTGGTCCATTCATCTTCTGACTCAGAGGCACTGCTCCCAGAGGTTCCTGTCTGATCTTCCAGGTTTTCCCGGATTCTGCGAGCCTGGTAATGGCTGGCAGAATGTGGGGACCTGGTCTCCTGTGTCCTGTACCGCTCAGAGGAGTCTTCAGATCCCTCCTTGCTGCCAGGATTTGATGGGTACCCCCCCACTGACCTAACTGGGCAGAGGTTTTCAGGATGCCCTTAATGGGCCTACTCTCCTGGGGTTCCCCATCAAATTGCACTGTGCTTGGGTGCCCATACCCGGATGCCCGCCCCTCCATTCCTGGGTGGTACTGGCCTATGAGCCCCATGCTTCTGGCTGGATAGTAATCTGCCATCCCTGTGGCCCTGTGCTCATGTGCGCCAGGGGAAATGGGGGTGGCAGAGTCCAGGGACTGAGAGAAATAAAGGGCTCCTGGGGTTATGCTCAGGAGTTTCTCTTTCCCAGTGAACGTCATCTCTATCCGCTCCTGCTCCCTGTTGCAATGCAAGAACCTGCGCCTTCAGTTCCTCAGTTAAGGCCTTACTAGACTCTATCAGTCTCTCCTGCATCGCTACCTGTTGTTGGAGCCTATCATTGTGCTGGCAGAGAGCCTCATTCTCTCTCTGCGTTTCCTGATTGGTCCTGGAGCACTGGGCCAGTCTTCGCTGCAGGAGGGTTACCTCCTGAGCTGTGTCCCTATTGGCCTGCTCCTTTCTTGCCAGAGCATCCTCCACCTTCCTGGTGTGCTCTAACAAGTTATGGTGTTCTTTTTGGAGGTCACCCAGTCCCTGGAGGGCCAGGTGATTTTCTTCCATTTTCCTTTTTAAGTGGCAGACTTCCTGGCCTAAGGTATCCCTTTCCTGACTAAGAGCCTGCATCTGTGCCGCCAGGTCGTCCCTTTGCCTTTGGAAGGCACCAGCTTTCTGGCGCTCCTGGTCAAACTCTGCCTGGGTATCCAGGTCTTTCAAAATCAGTTTATTGCTCTCTGCCTTCTCCCTATCTAGGTGGCTTTGCAGGGTGACTACCTGCTCAGCACATGCCCTATTGAAGTCTAACTGTTGCTCCAGCTTTTTCTGGCTCTGCAGTAGGGAGTCCAAACCTTCTTGGTACTCCTTCTGCAAGGCCAGAAATCTGGTATCCTGGTCAGCCTTTTCCTGTTGCAGGATGTCCATATCCCTCTTTATTTTAATGATGTGCTGTCTACTCTCATTTTCTTACTCCTGGCTCCCCTGCAGCCTCTGCTCAGAAGAGACCAGGTCAGATTGGACCTTCTCTAATGCCATCTGTCACCTATTCGCCAGATCTTGGCTTTCAGTACATTTATCCTGCATGTCTCCCATATATAGGTACAGTATGCCGCTATCCTAACCATCTTGTCTTGTTCATCCTTAGCTTTAGGAGCCATGTATAGTTCACTCAGGGCCACATGTAAGGGACCCTGATCTCTCCATATATCTGACCCTGTTTCCGTGACCTGTTGCGTGATGGCCTGCAACCAGACCATGCGGTCCTGGTGAGTCCACTCACCTCTCACAAATAACTTATGTAAGAAGCGCTCTCTGGCTATTTTCATGTCTACTAAGGTCGTCATTCTGGAATTTGAGTTCCTTCCTGACTTACAGAAGTTTGTATTTTATTTTTGCAAAACAGACCTTTTCCTTAGAGCGTTCCTTTGAGGAGTGCTTTACAGCGTAACACAGCGTGGTGATCCGACCGGATATGTGTATCTGGTCAGCTGGCACACTGTATTAATCTGCACAAGTGATAGATCTAACCCAAACATCCCGGACGAGCCCCCAATTTGTAAGAGGATTCAATTCAACACTACAGCTAAGTCAATGCCTTGTCTGCGATACTGAATGGAAACCCTTATTAATATATCTTTATGTCCAGTTCATGCGTTCTGGATGACTACCCCTATATAACACCCCTCTCTTGGAATCCCCCTGACCCCTCTGAGCCAAGAAGTAGTTCTGTTTTGCAAGTGTAAAGGTTTATTTGATAATTTAAACAATATATATATATCACGCTTTATAATAAATTAATAATTGAATATCACACTGAATCTGAGCAGTAATCAATAATGGATAGTCTGGCACTAGCACACTTGTGAATAGGAACAGAAGAATAAGGTGGTAGAGAATGCTTTATATAAGTTCAGATGGATGTAATGTTGAATGAAAATGCAATACAGAAAATACTCAATATGATTTCAACAAAACAATGTAATCACTTTTCTCTGGCAATCCCCTCCCCCTTTATGCAATGCAAGGAAATGGAAGGAAAGCACACAGTTCTCAGAAATGCAATAAAATGTAATTCAGTTCACCCCAGCAAGCTTAGACTACAGAAGTAAGAAACACAGGCCCAAAATGCTTTTATATGTGCTGGCAATGAAGTGAAAAATATGCTAAAATGCTTTTAATTCCCTCTAGAGGTTCAGGGTGAGTGGTATCTAGTTAATATTAGTCCAGGCTCACTCTAGCAATGATTCAGGGATGGTTCTTAAGAGGCAAACGAATTTTTAGCAAGGAGAGCAAGAACTGCTGTTTTCACACGTGGAGAAATTTGCAAATCGTGGCAAAATTCGCGAGTGCGTTTTTCGCGATTGCGGCAAAATTGTATGGAATAGGAATGCGGTTCTAGGTTCGTTGAAAAGCCAAGATTCTAAGCTTTCAGCGGAAAGTTACTGCAAGTCTCTAGGAGAAACGGTCACGTAGATATGAGCGATTAAATAAAGGTAGTTTTTCGGATTTGGAATGTTAAAATTCAAAGTGACAAGTGCAGCTTGCAACTAGAAAATGACAGGTGACAGCTTTACAAATGACAGGTGACAGTTAGGAGGCAGTTCTACTTAGATTAAAATAGCTTGGATTAGATTATTTTAACTAAGAGATTGGTTCTGCACAGTTCTGCTAGGTACTCACACTATATTCTTGAATTAAATGGGCCTCGCCACGGATCTGGTCAGGTTTTAGACTGGACTCTGGTCTGGTCTCGGCACTTCACAGTGATCTGGGTCAGCTCTCTGGTTCTGCTAACAGTGGTCTGGGTCAGCTCTCTGGTTCTGCTAACAGTGGTCTGGGTCAGCTCTGCTCTCTCTGGATCTTTCTGCACAGCTTTCCCTGGAGATTGATGGATTTGAAGTCTGGATCTCTGGATGTGGTATGGTCCGGCAAAGCGCGTTGCAGCAAATGGAATTGAATGTCCCTATCTGTCCTGACTGTCTGCTTTTATGTGTTTTGAAAATGGGTGTGTGTGCAGCATCACTAGGCTCTACCCCTCTCCACTTGTCATTGGCCACTTCATCCTCTTCCCCTTGATTGGGGGAATGAAATGAAGTGTCATCATGATGAGGTCTGTTTATGATACAGAGAACCCACCCCTGTCAAATTACACACAATCTATATTTTGACCCAAAAGACATATTTGCACAGGTACACATTTGTTTAAAATTACATGCACCCATCACATATCACAGGAGGTATACCCTGTCCAAATCTGCTCTTCCTGGGAGCTTGCATTCAGAAATGGCAACATTTGCACTTTTTAATCAGGTTACCAATATCAGACATTACCCCAAATTTATACACATGTGCGCAAGGCATGCAGGCATTAATTGATGAAGTATCAGACTTTTCACCTGCAGACATTTTAAGTAATACCCTCTTAACTGCTAGCTTGCCCCCAGATCATGCCACCGGTTCTAAAAACCTCTTAAAATGTGGGCAGAAAAATCACAAGAATTATGGTATCATTTAAATAATTATGACAATTCCGTACTATGAGTTATTCATCTTTTTCTAAACCCATATTCTGGCTACAGGGGTGTGTCTTTTCAGGTCACATGGTACAGAAACCCGTTTTTCCACTTTCTTCAAGCTCAGCCTCTGTCTCCAGTTTCTCTCCCTCCCAGTTTCTGCCAAGAGGAAGCCATTTTTATTACCCCTGCAATAAAACATCTGCCTGGGCCCTGGAAGGCCCATTGTTCAAGAGGAAGCCATTCATGGCCACTTCCATAAACCCTCTACCTGGGTCCTATGTTTAGTCTCTAGCAGTCCCTTGATAATCCAATCAGAGAAGTGTCATATCCCTTTTGGTGGGAGCAGCAAAAAGGCAGCTAGGCCTGGGAACACAGCTGTTGTGCAAGTCTCATCTCCTGTCGGGGGTAGCTCGTGGGCAGAATTCAGTTCCTTAAGCCAGGCCCCAGCTAATGTCACTTTTAGTTACCCAGTTTTCTGCATTCAAATACAATGAACCATTTTTACATATGCAGCTAGAATGCTGATTCTAAGTTTAAAACTATGATATTTAAACAATTGCAACCTATGCGACACTCAAATGTAGGTCACTCATTTCTTTTAAACATTTAGATTTTTAGTGTCTTTCAGTCCAAATTTACTTAAACTGCTGAAATCCGCAACTCAGCCAGTCTTGTTATAAACCTTCAAGTCACTTCAGAATATAACTTTAGATTGTATCCACCTCTCAGTAAGTCTTTCTTTGGCCTGCCTTGGGTTCATTTATTCAGTTTTACACAAAAAAAGAAAAAGTCTGGTGTTGTTTTAAACCGCCGGCTTTCTGATAGTGGTGAGTACTGGTAATGCAACCATTTTTGGGATTTAAGAAAATGAATTCCCCACAATTCTAGGTTGCTTTTGGCAATCAGCATTGCCATTCCCAATGGTTTCAGGCTACTGTGTGGGTAGTTCAATGGTGGTTTTAGGCAGTGCCCTTCTGTGCCCATAACATCGGCAAAATGGGTGGCAGCCTATTCTTCATGCACTTCCCTGGGCATTTTCTGGGAATCTCTGGCCATCATGATGTTTTCAATGCCAGTACTGCACAATTTTTGAGGTAGGGCTCGGATGCATGGGTAAAAACATCCCACTGGGTAGATGTGGGGATTGAGCTGTCGCCGGCCATCATTCTATCCCAGAACCAACAATACCGAAAACCCCTGGTTCAAACCCATCCAGGTGACTGCCTCCAAAAAGGGTGGCGGCCCAGAACCCGAACCAGGGGAACCCAAAACCGCATCCATAGACTGGGTAGATGTGGGGATTGAGCTGTTGCCGCCCATCATTCTATCCCAGAACCAACAATACCGAAAACCCCTGGTTCAAACCCATCCTGGTGACTGCCTCCAAAAAGGGGGGGCGGCCCAGAACCAGAACCAGGGGAACCCAAAACCGCATCAATATCCAATTGCCAACTTTTTCTTTCAGATTCCCAAAACTCCCTGCCGAACTCTGCCCAAATCTCTTCTCTCTCAATTTCCAAAACCAGAAAATTAGCCCACCAGTTGTCCAAAAATGTGCATTATCTGTGCCCCCTTGAGGAGAAGGAGGGAAGATACTATGCCCCCCTGTACAAGTACAGGGGCAGGGTACAATTCTGGCACTGGTGGATACTGGATCCCAAACTACCCTTCTGTCCAAAAGGGCCTTTGATTAACTAAATGCAGGAAGGGGGAGAATGACCGAATTCCTCTCACCTCTCTTCCTGGACAACTTCAGAACTTTGGCGGGAAGGAAATTCCCGTTGAGGGGACTGCAGATTTGGACATTAAAATTGGGCGACACAAGGTGAAACACCCGGTCATAGTAGTGACTCCAGAGGGCACCCCTTGTTTACTAGGGAATGACCTCCTGAGAAGGTTGTCACCCCTAATAGATTGCGTAAACAAGGTCCTCTGGACCCAGACTAGCCGACCAATAAAATTAAAACAGAGAGTCAACCATGTTAGTGTAAACGGCACCTGCCACATGGTTGAACAAAAATCTGACCAAGTAGAATTTCACTTCCAGAACAACCAAATTCCAGACGTGACAGTAATAGCAGTAGGACAACAGACTGGTGATGGGGGGTCCTCTCTATTTCTGAAAAGCAACCTTCCTTCCAGTTTTAGGTGGTATTCCACACTGGAAGGAAACACTCTGAAATTCTTCACTAATCCACAATCAGACATTCCTACTCCGATAGTCCAGAAAGATGTGAAATCAGCTCAGAGCCTGGCTGATATCCAGCAAATTGGAGAGCAGTTGTTCATCCCTGTTCAGTTAAATGATGGGAAGGACTCTGTCCTCGTCCGAGTGTGTGTGAACAACGGTAAGAGCTTCATCAGCGAAGCCATGTTCCGCCAACTCCCAAAAGATTCAGCCATTCCCACATTCAAACTGATAGACAAATGGGAAATGGATCTGGAAACACCCAATTCCAAACATCTCCTGCCAAGCAGGTGTAAGCTCAAAATTTCCATTGGCAACAAGAGCATAATCCATAATTATTGGGTCGTGCGAGACGTCACTGCTGCCTTTTACTTAGGCAGTGATATTCTCAATCGCTTTGCCATTAGTTTCGACCTAATACACTTCAAAGCTTGGTCCCGATTAGCGGATAATCCCATGGGCTTTGATCATCCAGAAAAAGCATTTAGGTCAGCTCAATTGCTACCTTATGCAGTTGAAATTCAGATTAAAGAGGAAGTCAGAATCCCAGAAAGGACCCGACAATTCTCCCTGGAAGTGAAAGTTAAAAGAGGACAAAAATTGAAAAACCCTGATGCTTATATTCATCTAAATGCTTCTCTCCAACAGCAAGGGTTGGGGGTAAACCCAACACCATTAGTCAACATAGAACATGACACCATTGCAATCGAGGTGGATAACAGCGACTTAAAGAGTATTACTCTAGCCGCATGCACCATTATTGGAATGGCGGTTGATGACCGACATTTTTCCATTGATTTAGGAAATGAACTGTTAGGACCAATCCCCAGGGATTGTTTTGACAGTGACAGTGATCACAACCCAACACCAGACAGGATCTTTACCCATCATGGGGGGAACCTTACTGGTGTACACTTCCTGCCCTTATGGTAATGAAGATGTGACTTGTGACTTCAGAAGGGATGAGGTGATTTTCCAGGTCCATGAGGGCTGCCTTTCCCACCTGAAGCCTCCAGTCCAAATCAGCACCCTGACCAGGGACTTCTCCACCCAGTTGGAGGAGGCCACTGAGATAGCAAAACCAGAAGTCTTTCCAGGCTTCAGGCAGATGGTGGAAGAGAGAGTCAACCTAGCTGATGCCTGTGTGACTCCGGAACAGAAGCAAAAGTTGAAACAAGTTTTCTTGGATTTCCAAGATCTCTTTGCGGTAGACTCATATGACTGTGGTCGCACCGACATCCACACAACAACAATTCCCACAGACCGTGGCATGACTCCAGTGTTTGTGAAGCAATATCGCTTGCATCTCGCATGCATGGAGTCCCTTACTGAAATAATTAAGAACCTTGAGTCCCAAGGAATAAAATGTCCAGTACACAGCACCTTCAATAATCCGGTGCTGGGAATATTGAAGCCAAACGTCCAGTGGAGGCTCTGCGCCGACCTTAGGGAGCTCAACAAACGGGTCCATAATTCCCGATGGCCTCTTCCCTACATTGACCAAGGGCTGGCCCAGATCCACGGGTCACAGGTATTCACTGCAATAGACCTGACCAATGGATACTGGACCGTGCCTGTCAGTAGGGAGGACCAATGCAAACTGGCTTTTACCTTTGGGGGCCAGCAGTACACATGGACCCGGACTCCCTTCGGATACCTCAACTCCGGCAATGAATTCAACATTTTCCTACATAAGGCCATGCCCGACCTGGGTGCGAGGGGTAACCTGGCTTATGTAGATGATGTCCTCATCAAAAGTTCATCTGTGGAGGAACACTTAGCAGAGATCCGTCATGTTCTGACACAGTTGAGGGCTGCCGGAGCAAAACCTTCCTTTCAGAAAGCACAGTGGTGTAGAACCCGTGTTAATTTCTTGGGGCATGAGATTACTCCTCAGGGTCTCTGTCCCCAGGAAAAGAAAGTGGAAGCACTCCAGAAACTGAAAGACCCCACGACTCTGCGGGAACTAAGGAGCCTCCTTGGACTGACTAATTACAGCAGAAAGTTCATTGAGGGCTACGCAGAGATCACCAGACCCCTGATTCATCTCTTGAAGGGGGGGTCAAGTGGGAATGGGACCCAGAACAATCCGAGGCAGTAAGACAGGTCAAAGAAGCCTCTCACAAGCGCCTTGCCTAGCTTACCCTATCAGAAACAAGGAGTTTTTCTTGGAGGCAGTGTTCTCTAATACATGCTTGACTGCAGTATTATATCAAAAGCATGACAAGATCAATAAAGTAATCTCCTATGCGAGCAAAACTTTATCCTCTGTGGAGGAAAAATTCAACGATTGTGAGAAGGCCCTCCTGGCAACGGTGTGGGCATTGAAGAATCACCGCCCGTTTATCCAGACTCCACACCAGCCTCTGCAATATCTCCAAAGTGACAGAATCCGGGCCGGAAATGTGAGTAATTCCCGAATGACTTCCTGGATTCTGTCAATGCAAGGCTTTCCAGTGGCGGTCAGATATGGCGAAAACAAGAAGAGTCCCCTCGCACAAGGTCTGGCTGACTTGCATGATTGTGCCAGAGAAAACTGTCTCAAGGACGAAAGTCTAAAAATCAAGGACAACATGGAGGCATACCTTAATTCCCCACACAAAGTCTTTGAAGAAGACAAGTGTGAGGGAATGCCCACTGTATATGTGGATAGATGCTCTTACCATGTTGACAACAACGGGGAGGAAGAACTGGTGGCCGGCGTAGGGAATGCATGGGTGAGTGAGACCCCAGAACCCTCCGCTGGATACAAAATTGGTCCCCGAAGCAGTCATTTGGCAGAATTGATGGCTGTGTATCAAGCCATCCTCACTGCTGTCCAACATCAACTCCACGAACTGGTCATAATCACAGATTCGGATTATGTACCGAACGGGTTCGTGGAGCACCTGGTTAATTGGAAAACCAGAGGCATGTTATGTGCTAATAACAAACCCTTGAAACATGGGAAGTTAATTCAAAACATTGATGATCTGTTCACCTCGAACGGGATGACCATCTACTGGAAAAAGATCAAGGGTCATTCCAAAGTAGAGGGACCAGACAAAACTGGAAATTACTTAGCTGATCAGCTGGCCAGAACCGGGGCCATCCAAGGGGATCTAATAGAGATTGAGTTCCTGTTGGGGGAAATCCAGGTCACTGCTATCACTAGGTCCCAGACAAATGCTCACAATGATCTTTCAACTGCACAATGGAGTAAGGAAACCCCAGACGCTTATTTGATTACGGCTCAGAAAGGGGATCCAATAATTGGTAAGTTTTACCAACACATTGAGGACCCTGAGAACTTTCCCCTGACGGATACCGATTACATTGGAAAAGAGGACCTTAGAGTGTTGATGAAATGTCCAAAAATGTTCTGAATCCAAGACTGTTTGCTGGTAAGGAAATCCCAAGCTGGCCATGATCAATGGGTGGTCCCTACCTCATTCCGAAGCCTGATGTTAAGTCACGCCCATGATGCGGCCACCGCCGGTCATAGGGGGTTTCATACAACACTTGAGATCTTAAGAGAGGTTGCATACTGGCCAAACATGGGGTAGGACCTCGACCAATACTTGAAGGGGTGTCTTGTGTGTGCACAATTTCAGCCAACATCCCTCACACACCGTGCGCCTCTCCAAAAGAGGGGGATAACACTGTCATGGTCAGATTTGCAAGTCGACTTCATAGGCCCCGTGATTCGCTCCTCTAGGGGAAGTAAGTACATGTTGACGGTGACATGCTTATTTACTAAATGGGTGGAATGTCTCCCGGCCCAAACCTGCAAGGCAGAAACAGCAGCTGCCCTGATGATCAACCATATCTTTTCACGTTTTGGTCTACCCCAAAGGATTGAGTCAGACAGAGGTAGCCATTTCACCAGCGAAGTAATGACAAAGATGTGGGAGATACTGGGGGTTAAAAGGAAGCTACATATTGCTTACCGGCCAGCCTCTTCTGGTGCAGTAGAGAGATACAACAGAACCACCGTGAGCATATTAAAAAAAGTTTGTGGCAGATTCTGCGCCAAGTTGGGATATCCGATTACCTCTTGTCCTAATGGCCATCAGATCTAGCCCTTCATCTGCAACTAAAATGTCACAGTTTGAGCTAATGACTGGACGCAAGATGGTGCTTCCCCAGCATTTGCTCTACAGGACCCAAGAGCAGACATTAATCAATGCCTCCACAACTCATCAGTATGTGGAGAATTTAAGGAAATACCTCCAACATGCTTTTGCCTGTGCTCAGAGGAATCTAGAAAGATCAGCCGAGAATATGAAGACTCACTATGACCTGAAGACTACCAGGAAAGAATACAATGTAGGAGACCTGGTGTATCTATACAATTTCCAAAGGAACCAGGACAAACAGTGAAAATGTCTGCCTACATGGAAGGGACCTTTTGAAATTGAAGACAAGATCTCCCCAGTCGCCTACAAGATCCACATCCCCAAAGGTAGTTCGGCAGAGGGGTAAGATAAGTGGGTCCACATTAATCAGCTAAAGTGTTGCCATCCCAGGCACACTCTGCAACAACTGGAGGAGTCCTCTGGAATCCCAGAGGGGGCCGCTCCAGATCAATAAAAACTCCAACCCTAAAATATTCCACATATCAAAAATATAGTAACAGAATGGAAATGTCTCCTGATTATATCTTGTTTTTTAAAATAAGAATGTAAATGCCTCTTGATTTATAAAATGTATATGCCGCCCCACTATATCAATAGTGGGGGAGAAATCTCTACGAATAGGTATTGCCGCTTTGCTTTGTCATCCTAGGAGAGATGAAACCATGGGGACTGACCAAGGAGGATCACCCGGGGACCGAGAGCAAAGATCCGAGGGGCCTGGGGTACCGCCCGAAACTCCCATCAGGACCGGCGAGGAGAACCGATCGATCCACCCTGATGGAGGAAAAGATGCTGAACTGTGCCATCTGCGGAATCAGAAGAAGATGATGCGGACATCCCAGCGCGTGGATCAAAACATCCTTTGCACCCGACTCCCCCTCGACTTGAAATCAAAGTGCAGTTGGGCAGGGGGCCTTGTCAGGTGTCTTGACCCACGTTTGAATCAATATGCTACAACATTTGGTGCTGTGGGCTTAGAAAATCCAAGATGGCTGAAAAGCCCACATTTGCGCCAGATGCAGGAAAACCGTGCAGTTTTGCGCACACCAAAATGGTCACCTGACCTGCCACCCACCAGTGCGAGCGTGATGGGCCAGAAGCACCATGAGTGAAACGTGGTGCCAAAGGAAAAACAGCAGTGCCGGTTAGCTCAAAAAGCGCCTTGAAATCACCTTTGTTTCTCTGAAATGCAAGATAAAAATGCCTATTTTAAACATTTCCAGATATTCAAAAATCTCACTGAACACCAGCAGACATTTGGCAGAATATAGTCTTGTGTGCATACAAAATCTGGAAAGATGAAGAGCCTAAAATAATGTTGATAACAAAACTGGCTGAGCTGTGGATGTCAGCAGCTCAAGTGAAATTGGACTTAAAGCCACTAAAATTGAAATGTTTAAAATAAATGAGTGATTTACTAGGATGTCACATAGGTTGCAACAGTTTAAATGTCATAGTTTTGAACTTAGAATCAGCATTCTAGCTGCATGTGTCAAAATTGTAAGTTTGATTTGCATGAAGAAAACTGGAACAAAAGTGACATTTAGCTGAAGCCTGGCTTGAAGAGATTGAATTCTGCCTGGCAACTACCCCAGACAGGAGTGGAAACTTGCCCAGCAACTGCATTCCCAGGCCTGGCCTCCCTTCGGCTGCACCACCAAAAGGAGATCACACCTCTCTGATTGAATCAGAGGAGGGGCACCTGGGACTGCAAGGGAAACAGAACAATGAGCTTTCCTTGGCTCAGACAAATGTTAAATTAGGGGGGTCGTAAATGGCTTCCTCTTGGAAGAAACTGGGAGGAGCAGTGCTTCTGGGAGCCATCTGAGCTGGAGGCAGGGACAGACAGAAATCCCCCCATGTGCTTTGGAACCTAAACCACACCCATCTGGGCCAGAGCATTATTTTAAAAAGATGGATAATTCATAGTACGAAATTGTCATAATTATATAATAATATCATTTATTCTTGTGATTTTTCTGTGCACATTTTAAGAGGTGTTAGGACTCTGTGGTATGTTCTGGGGGCTAGTAGTGGAAAATAAGGTATTACTCCAAATGTCTGTATGTTAAAAATCTGACACTTTCTCATCTGATGGCCACATTCCTTGCGCATGTTTGTGTAAATTCTGGAAAGGTTTAGAGGTTGTGTTCTTGATGAAAAGGGCAGAATTCTGTCAGAAGTGGACACGACATCTTACAAAGACAGGGATCAGATGATTTGGTGCTACAGAAAATATGTTAACTGGACATGTAATATTAGAAAAATTGTGTACATAGATAAATATGTATTTGGATCAAAAATAGATTTGTGTGCAAATTGACAAGGGGAGTATCCTCTGACCCATAAACCTACCTCATCACGATGACACTTCATTTTCTTCCCCAATCAGATGATGGCAGATTCTCTCACCTATCAGGATCCTCAGAGGGTTGGGCATAGAAAGTCAGCCTTCCCACCCACTTACAAAAGACATAAAAAGAGCCACTAAGACCCAGAAAGGGACATTCACTTTCCACTTCAAACTGATTTCTTGCGAAGCATTTTGCCAGACCAGACAATATCCAGAAGACTCCAGAACCAGAACTTAGAAAACCAGACTCCAGATTTCAGAACTTGTAGCAGAGAGGCCTAGTCCAAAAGCTGAATCCTTCTCAGCAGGCCTCAAAATCCAGCAACCTAACCAAACTATTCAACAGCCGGACAAGCTGTTTGATTCAGGTCTAGAACCTTGTGCCAGAAATACCTAGAAAGCAGATCTGTATGAAGTGCCAAGAACTTTTGCCAGAACCAGAGATCCAGATCGCTGTGAGCAGAACCTGACCAGATCGGTGATTGAGGCCCATTCCTTCCAAGACTAGGAGTGAGTATCCTGAAAACTGTGCCAGAACCAATCTCTCAGTCTAAAATAACCTGATTCAAACCATTTTAACCTGTCCAGAACTGCATCATAGAATCGTGTGTCCATTTTCTGATTTTAAACCTGAAAAAGTGTCATTTTGTCATTCTGAATCATTATTTCATTTCTGAAAAAAACTACCTTCACAAAATCGTCCGTATCTTTGGAACCGCAGAACGAGATTTAAATTTCATTTGAAAGCTAGGATCCTCAGCTTTCCAACAAGCCCTAAACTGACATTCTATTCCTTATAGTTTTTCCAAAATTGCGCTCGACGCACTCGGAAAAAGTGCCGCGAATTGCAACTAGCTCATTCCACCACCTGTCAAAAATCGCTGTCTTTTGCTTTGCATTGCTGGAATCCGTTTTCAATCTAAAAATCCCTCATGAAGCACTGATAGTGTTGACCTGAACTAATTCAAAGTAGCTACCACCTACCCTGAATCGCCTATAGGGAATTAAAATCATTTTTAGCATATTTTAACTTCTTTGCAAATCACATTTAAGTATTTTGCCTGTGTTTTAAAATCATCCCTACGTTCTAAGCTTGCTAGGGGGGAACTGAAATTCGTATTGTATTGTGATTGTATTCCTGAAAACTGTGTGCTTATCTTCCATCTCTTTATATAGCATAGGTGGGAGTGAATTGCCACAAAGGGGAAAAGTGATTATATTATCTTTTGTTGAAACCATATCAGTTTATTTCTGTTCTGCATTCCTTTCCACCATTACTCTTCCTTGAAACCATAAAGCAATCTCAACTATTTTATCCTTTCTGTACCAACTCCTAACTGATAGAAAAGTGTGCTAGGATCCATTGCTGATCAACATTATCTTCATAAGTGTGTTATCAAATATTAATTTATTTATAAAAGTGTGATATGTATATCTTGTTTCATTTTCCAATACATTTGTAATTTGCAAAACAAACCTACTTCTTGGCTCAGTGAGGTCAGGGGTATTCAAAGAGAGGGGCGTTATATAAGGGTTTATCATCCCGATTATAACTTGTCATAAAAATATATAAATAAGGTCTTCCCTTGGGCATCCCAGACCAGGCATTGACTTAGTTGGAGTGCTGAATTGAAGTCCCTTAACAAATAAGTGGGAAAAATAAACAGAGGGCGTAATCCTCAAATCTTTGGTCGACTTGATGCAAGACACCAAGACTGACAAGAGAATCATTTTGGAAGGGGTTCGTGAAATTGATTCCTGGTCAACAAAACAAAAGTCAGGGCAGGACAATGAGTAAGTATTGCCTGAAAGGAATCCTGAAGGAGCTGTGGCCAGTGAAAAAGGGCCTAGGCAGTCTCCCACTAGGCTTCAACCTGTGGCTGTGAAGCCGCAAATGATGCCTCGACTATTGGATCCAAGGTAAGCATCGCTGGAGCCACCACCAGCAAGGAACCCTCCACCCTCAGCCCCAGTTTTCACCCTTGGGACCACAGTAGTGGAGGATGTTCCTGGGCATACTGCGGGAGACTCTGTTATTGCCATATAGGCCAGAGGGCCTCGTTTAGTTGTTCAGATTGACCCCCTGAAATACATCCGATTAGGGGAAACACCTTCTCCATTTTTGAACAATCTAAAACCAGTGGAGAAGAGATGGTTACAACAAAGAAAGGGGAATCTCTGATGAAATAAAAAAACAAGATGAAATCGAGAAAAAAGAAATCCTGTGGCATGATAAGCTTTTTGAGAAATCTCAAGAATGTGCTTCTTGATCCCTCCACAACATCTGGAATGAGCAGGGAAAAAACTGGTCGAATCCAAACCACTGGGGTCTCTGTCGTTGATCTCAAAAGCCCCAATACAACTAGTGGATTCTATGGAAGCAGACAACACTTTTCTCGAACTGCCTGTGTATGAAGATGAGGATATTATTGAAACAGTGAAAGTGTTAAAACAGGTCTTGGAACCAAATTTTAAAAGAGCCTCTGGCCAGAACATCAGTCAAAGGACAGCGGTCTGCTCATTCCCCCCATGTCTTACACTGGCAGACAACAGAACTAAAATGAGAAGAGAGAACAAACAGGAAAACAGCTCATCCAAACCCGATCAAATTTTGAGTGAACTACTCCTAAAATCAAAAATGGATTGACTCCCAGTGTTTCAGGTGAAGGCTTTGCGTGAAAGCAAATATACTGGGATGGTGAAATCCCAAAGACCCCCTACAGGAGGGGCCCAGGGTCCTAACAATAAGATCAACCCTAGATCTATTGTTAATCCTGAAAGGATACTAAGAGCGGATGATGGCCTGATCCTGAATCGCTAAAAATCATAAACTTGCTACATCATATACCTAAATTAAGAGTGATCAACACTGACGACATTAAGATCGTGGACTTTATCGATGAAAGAGAAAATGACAGTGTAAACCTGCACATGGGATCTGTCTACCTGAGGTCTCTGCTTTTGGAGGAAAACTATGAACTCTGTACTTTGGTATTTGACTTAAGCAGAAATGCAAATGCAGTAAAGATGTTTATCGAGAAGACGGCTGCCTGCAGTATGAAATCAGATGCAAAAAGTCTTGGTTCCATTTTTGGAAACCCTAAGCAAAACTGGTCAGATATTGCAGCCAGCCCTACCATTCTCACAGATTGAAAGGAAAGGACTTCCCAGCAAGAACCAACTAAAGATCACCATACAGGGGAATAACACCGAAGATAAACTAAGAAGTGGGATGTTTCAAGGTAGGAGGAAAAATCACACAACCAAGAGGAGCAGTCATGGAGCTGGTTAGCCAAGGCACTGCTTCAGAGTGATCAAGAATAGTGCCAGAAGATCTCCAACCCAAGGAATCTGGCAATTGGGTTCCTGGAACACCCAGGGTTATGTCCATCTTTTCCATGGCATGGATCCGGTCATCGCAAAACTGGATATAATCTGTATCCAGGAATCTTGGTTGATGGAAACCCCGCTTCTGGATGGCTTTACACTGTACTGAAATCAACCAAAGAGGGGTAGGTTTGGTAGACCTTCGTCTGGGCTCCTAACAATATTATGAAATGGCCTTAATCTGCAGGTACTTCAAACAATCAACCTAAATCATTGTACTCAAATTCTGTTTATGCACCTAGAGGAGTGCAGCAATAGGAGTAGGGGCCTGTTCATATTGTTTAATCTATACTGGAGCCCGGATGTTGAAGAAGGAACCACTTTTATAGCTCTAGTGACAGAGTGGACCGACAAAATGTATAGTATCCAAACTGATCCCCTATTAATAATCTGTGGTGACCTGAACATAGACTGCTTGTCATCTGGATTATAGATCTCCCAATTTAGAGATGTTGAAATGGGAGCGAAGATTCCTAGAGGCCTACAGTGGCTAGACCAGATTGAACCAAGAAGTATTCATATGTTAAATGGAAATACGAAGGGTGATATCCCGGGAGCTGCAACACGGAAAAACGGAAAGCAGCATGCAACATTGGATTACTTCTTCGTCTCTGGAATCTTGCCTCCAAATGTAATGTCTCTGACAGTTGCCCCGGCTGTGCATAGCGATCACAACCTGACATGTGCCAGAATGATAAAAGAAAATAAAGACATGCAGAAGGAATGTTTTGACTTCGCTTCTTAGAGGTCCCTCAGCTAAGAAAGTCCTTATTAGCATGGCAAGAGCAGTGGGCCTGTCATCACTATATGCAAGAGTAGCATGGAATACGTTGGTGAACTTGGCAAACTGCCCACCGCAGTTCGACATGATCAAGGCAAAAGAATCAGGCATGAATGACTGGGTATTGAACCTGTGGCGGGATCAGTGCAGAACTATCCTCAATCTGTATGTGAACACAATTCTGTGGGCAGACGATTGACATGAAACATAACAGCAGAGGTTGAACTCCTCTTTACATACGCTCTCAAAAAATGTATTTGTACTACCCAGCGTCCCCCCTCAGTATTTGAGAAGATTCCCAAGTAACAGACAGAGGCACCGTTTGAAAGATTCTGACTGAATGTTCTCCATACAAAAGAGATGCAGGGATAAATTGTGGAAGGATAAGTGTTTCTTTATGGATTGGACTCAGAATCGCTGAAACATCTGATTCTGTTTTCAGAATTGAGAGACCTGAGATCAATCCATTTATACAACCTCATGAATGAGAAATTTGGGTTGGATGCCGAAAGGTGGTGGGAGGCCCTCTATGGGGGAAAAACCCTAGAATGATATACACCCTGGTAAAGTTCCTTGAGGCGTTTTTTGGGAAACTCAAGCTGCAAGAAACATAGAGGCTAGTAATAGCCCTCATGGGAAAAGGACTGCAGTAAAAGGAAGGACTGGCTTAATAAATATGTTTTAAATGTTGTAATAGTTAATGTCTGAGGTTGGTTAAAAAGGTTGTAATAAACTAAAATGCCAAAAAAAAAAAATAATTCAGTCCTGCAATATATTTATTTGTGCATACTAGTTAGGATACTGCTTGGTGACATTCTACTATTGAAACGACTTTGACGAGGAGCAGGGATTTGTGAGGTGATGTAGACAACTATGCCTGAGCCTCCCTGCAGCTGCCCTTGGCTTGCTATCCTGGAAAATTGCACCTCGACAGTATGGCAGTGAGGCTCAGACTTCTTGCTTGGAACCGCACCCACCATCATACAGATACCGGGCGTGCATAGTGCTTACAATTATACTGAGGATATAAAACAGATATGCACCCTTATCACATCGGCCACATAGGTCCCAAAGAATAGCAGATTGTGTTACAAGATTACGTCTCAAGTATCGTTCTGGTGGATTTTCTTAGTGGTGAATTCCAGATACCGTGCAGCAGTCGGGTGCACTTTGGGTGAGTGTTAGCCTACTACATGAAGCCGATAACACAGTTATCTTAAGTATAGAACGTCGGCCCACACATCAGCTTGAGAAACATGAAGGACTGCATATTACAGTAGGCCGTTTATTTCTGCCCTCCTCGTCCCATTTCTACCTCGATGCATCTGAAACGTGTTAGCTACCATTAATACACCGAACTCAAGTGGAACATTTCCCGCAGTCATTAATCCTTTTAAAAGTACCTCTAAATCTGTGTCGGAATTAAAGCAACTGCTTATTGTACGTGTTGGGTATATTTAAAGCTGCCCCCCCGCCCCCTCTTGCTCGTATCGTATTATTAGATCACTTGAATACAAGAGGTTTTGGCATCTTAACCTTCAGTTTGAAGGCCGACGAGCTGAGAACAACATCTTCCAAAGCCGTCTGCCCTTTGTCATCATGTGTAGAGTGCAGTATATGACAGCCCTCCCTGTGGAAGACACATATTACTGCCGCTTTGAATGCCACAATTGAATGCAGCGTCATTACTGAAACAACAATCACTCCCACTTGTAGATGAAACACATTTTTCAGTACAGTGTATTAAAAAAAAAAAAGATATACATTTCATGATTCAATAATGTTGCTGAGCGTGATATGCCCAGGCCAGCTGAGCATTCTCCCCTCACGACTGTGGAATAATGAGCTAATCAGGTTGAAGCCGTTGCTTGTCAGCACTGACCTGGCATGCATACCCTCCCCCACCTTTTTAGATGTGTGACTATTTCCAGGGAGCACATGCTGAGAGCTGAGCATGCTTTCGCTTTGATCCTATTCCATTAAATTAGTAATGGGGTTGACATGAATGTTGTGGTTTCGCCCAGACCGGCGCAGTCAGCTGAGCTGATAGGATCTGACAGCTCTGCCAACGAGAACCATGCAGACAACGTAATGGGCTCCATTTTGGCTCTCATCACGCTATTTTTTAAACCAAGAAAGAACCCGATTGAGCATGTCGAAGGGGGAGTTGGTTTAATTGACAGAACGTTTAAAAATGTTATATAATATCATCTAATTAGAAAGGTAGCAGCATGAGAAATGCAACCGCCTTATAGTCCGCACTGAAATGCAAATAAGAGCTTACATATTATGACCAAGAAATCAAATAAGATTGAATTGCAAAGGTTGTCTCTCCCAACCAGCGGCAAATCAATTGGTCATTTTATTGAAATAATGTAATAATCAATAAACCAATGGAGAAAGGCAATCGTTATGGCTGTTGTACGGTGAACATATTTACTTGTATGCACATAGATGTACTCAGGAAGACAAATATATGTTAACATGAGGGCACAGCAGGCAGGGGGTGGAGAGAGGTTGAAGGGGGGTGAATAAATGAATGGGAATGTGAGGATTGACAAATGAATGACAGCAAGGGAGTATAGGCCTGATTCACAACGCGGTTTTCAAAGGCTGCAAGTAAGTCAAGTTTTCTTGTCCATTTGCTGGAAAACATTCTGAGGACTTCACTCAATCCTGTATTTACACCCACAATACATGCCAACATTACCACTGTAAATCCTTTGGTGATTGTTGCGGCCACAATATATGCAAGCATTGACACTGTTAATCCTTTTCATGCCCTCAATATACATCATCAAGGACAATGTAAAAGGTTCATGAAGCTACATGCACAGTATATGCCAGCAATGTAAAATGTTCAGAGAATTGGTTTTAAAATGTTCTTACTGTAAAAAATGCTTCTCTTCACTACAGTAAAAACTGTTGTCTTGGGGACCTTGACTGGGGGTGAGAAAGTGGGCATCTCACCAGCTTTCACGAGTAATGCGCCACATGGTCAGACTTGTCATGAACCCCTACTATACACTATCCGGTATGCCATCAATTTGAGTGTGAAAATGAATAGACACGAGAAAAAAAATACAGCAAATGGTATTTCTGGAACACAACTAGTTGATGTTCTAGAAAAAAAATCATTATCGTCACCTTTGGGCCAGTACTAGTTCTCTAACGGTGTAGATGTTATTAAATACTTTCAGCATTGGTAATTATTACCAACAGCAGTATCACACACCACCCCCTAAAAGTCCAGCTAGACTGTAATGAAACCACTAATGAAACTTCAAAAGGTAAATCTTTTCTCTGAAAAAAGGCATCACATCTGGTGCAGGTGGCCACATTCTTGCTTCTCTGTTTTGTGTTCTGGTTAATTATGAATACAGCACTACAAGTCCCCCAATTCAGTGTAAAAACCAGCACTGAATGAGCAAATCCATCTGACCTGGAACAATTTGAGATCTCTGCACATGCACATTGCTCTCTGAGAATAATTATTTAAGGCTAGAAGTGTTTACATATATACATTTTCACTTCTTGAAAAAGAACACAATCCGCCATCAATATATATATATATATATATATATTATAAATAAAAGGAACCCTCAACACAAGTTCTACTGCCATTGCCAAAAGGGCTCTGACATGAGGTAATTACCCCATGCATTAAGATAGCCCTAGACCAATAGGAGACTGGCCCTGAAAGCTTTGATGCTGCAGTGCAGCCTGCTCTTTTTAAGTCCAGTCTACCTACTCCAACCCTTTCCAGCAAACTGCCCTAATCTTATATCTCCACCTTATTAATTTACCATTCTCCATCTATGCAGCACGAGTAAATGGGGGTATCTGCTCTACAAATGGACACAAGGCGAAAAGAAGCCCAAAAGTAATGGATGCTGCCTGAAACCCTGCACATTTCTGAATTTCCATACACTACAGGGTTTCTGTTAGCCCACTTGTGCTGGAAATGGCCAACCTGTCAACCTTGATTACTTAGTTTTAATGTTAACTTTTTTCAAGTATGGGTCTCGAAAGAGGATGGGGACAAGAGGCACTGTTTTGAATGGAGTGACCGGTCCTGTCTGCCACTGTCACGTGATGCTCAGGCAAAACCACAATAGGGTGAACGTTCTACATAAAGAAAACAGCAAACACAATAACTGTGTATCCTTACATGAATTGGGAAGCTCACACTAAACGTAAAAATATTTTTGCTCAGTTGTCTTTACCAATTTTCAGCCAAAACAGAGTACGGACACCCATCACTACAGGGCTCCCGTCATATCCCAGTACTCCTTACATGGTTATTTCAAGTCACACAATGTCCCATAAGCAATCTGATTGTCAGTGGTGCAGAGGAATTCACTTCAACATTTTAATTGATGAAACATTGCCACATTGCAAACATGATTGCCAGAAATGCATATTTTCGTACACTGCAGTCCTTCTCTCAGAAAAAATGATGGTGCATGTTTGCATTGATGGTAAACAATACCGATTTACATCATTACGTTGTTGCTGTAGGGATGGGTACATTTAGTAAATAAAAGTATGGCAATAACAGAGCTTTTGCGCAAAAGGTGATTCACTGGCAAATTGAAAAACCTACTTTGCTTAAAAAAGTCACCTCAGCAAAAAGTTTAAAATCACAAATGGGTAATTTACCTGGAAGTTGCTGCTAATGCCACTGCTCTGAGTACATTCCTTTAACAATGGCGGGACCAGAAGAGGTTAGATATGCAAGATATATTGAGATTAATGTATGGGTACTGTTTAAGGGAGACAACTTGATCTCATGGGTCTTTTTATCATACAGCCCAACACCATACTTCTGGGCAAGAAACAGGACGTTTTTATCAAAAGTCAAATTGTTTTCAATAAAAGAATTGAAGGTGAGTGATGGCAAAGATTGCCTTCACCTTTATGTCGTGGATGACACCAAAATGTTAAGGAATCACAGCCATGGATAACAAAACAAATTGATATGCCTTAATTTATCCCACTATTTCTCACACAAAAACTCCATTTACATATTCAATTATATATCGATATCAATTTCTAAATCATTGTAGGCCTGCTAATTTCACTTCTGCAGATTACTGGATAATATGTCAACAGTTCCTTTCCATCAAAAAACGTGCAAATTAGAAATGAAGTTACATTTGCAAATGATGCAAAAACATTGCTCTCCCCAATGATACCAAGACATACTAGAATCAAATTATTCTTTTCATTTGCCCGTGACAAGGAGCCATCGAGCCATGGACTAATGTCAGCTATATCTGTGATAACACTTGGGGTACTTTTTAAATATCACATATTAAACAATGCACTCTCAATGTTGGGACATGGTCCCTATTTCACACAGGGCTCTCAACAGAGCAAGCATTGTATTCATTTAAATATTATCTCCCTCTTCCTCAAATACAATGAAATCAGGAGGTAGCTCACTATAGCACCACACTATTCTATTCTCTTAATAGGAATAATAGTTTGTCAACCCCTCACCTTTTTATTTTTTATTTTTATTTTTTTTTCTTGCATTTGGTACACGCCCAAACCCAAGGGTATCACAGTGTTGGTTACTTTGAAATCTTGGCTGGTTACGCTCTTAGGGTACTGGTTACATACATATCTTAGGTTTCAACATAATACAAACATTGAAGGTCTTAGAGAGAAACTAAGATAGTTACGATCTTACGGAACTGGTTACATTCATACCTTAGGTTTCAAAATGATAACAACATTGACAGTCGTAATGTTCTGGTTACATACATACAATCGGTTTCAGCATATTAATAATCTCGATGGTCTTGATTAAGGTCTTAGTCGAATTTGTCAAAGAGCCAGGTTTTGCTCATTTTTTTAAAGTGACGGTGGGACTGCTCATTTCCAATGTGAGCCGGTAGTGTATTCCACAGTGTTGGTGCAGCTACTGTGAAGCTAGAGTTCCCCTCTCTTTTACTCTTGTAGCGAGGAGCATTCAGGGCAGTGCTGGTACATGAATTTAGGGATCGGGTGGACACCTTTTGTGTTACACTGTTGTTCAGATAGATGGGAGCATCATTAAAGATACATTTATGGGCAGTGATAAGGGCCTTAAAGAGGATTCTCACTTTGACAGGGAGCCAATGAGCTTCTTTTCTAATGTGGGAGATGTGAACATTCCGTTTTAAGCCAAAGGCTGCACGTAGAGCTTTATTCTGAAGTAGGGGCAGTTTCGCAAGATTAGTAGACGTGGTGCCCAGTAGCAGTATGTTGCAGTAGTCTAGTTTTAAAAGGATGAGGGCTCGTGCTAGGGTAAGGCAGTTCTGGGGAATGATGGATTGTCAGCTAAGTAAGATGAGTTTCGTAGTATAGGCAGTGAATGAGGATAGGGCATTGATGTGCTTAGTCATGGAGCGGTTAGCATCTAGGTAGACACCCAGTGTATTTACTTGTTTCGAGAATGGGATGGAGGTCCCATCAATATTTATGACAGAGTAGCTATCCTCCATGGATTTTAGGTGGGAGGGAGAGCGTACGATGAGGATCTCTGTTTTCTCATCGTTCAGGCATAGGCTATTAGTGGCCATCCATTTTTGGATGATTGCATAGATCTTATTAATGGGGGACATGCCTTGTTTATGGTTCCCAGTGATGGGATTCAGCATATGGGTGTCATCTGCAAAATTGGTGTAGATGACACCCATGCTGCAAAAAGTAGTTTAGTGTAAGTATTGTACAAGGTAGGTGAGAGACAAGAGCCTTGAGGGACACCTAGAGGTACTGTGATGTGGTCAGAAGCCTCATCACCAATAATGTCTCTAGCGGTGCGTTCATATAAGAAGGATTTGGTCCAAGGGGCGGCTTCTGGGGAAAAATGAACGTTTTCAGCCAGAGCGCGACACAGGATGTTGTAGTCTACCAGGTTGAAGGCAACTGATAGGTCAAGTAAGAGTAAAATGGCTATGTTACCTGAATCTCGGATGCTGTCCATCTGAATTTTTAAGTCTATTAAGGCTGTTTCGGTTCTATTTGTAACAGTATTTTCTTAATCCCAATTTCTCACATGTTCCCTATACATTTCATAATGGTGTCCATGCTTGGGATCTGGTTACTATAAACTGAGTCATCTGGCACCCTCCTATTCAGTTTAGGACATCTTTGGGATGGTTGCAGATAATCCTTCTTTCAGTATGATTTTTGGGAATATTGATGGTTGCGTATGACAGATTGGTATAGGGCTGTGATGATTGTGCCAAATTGAATTCCCTGCAAAGAACTCTCTTTCTTCTTTGTTGCCGTATCACTATTGTTAGACGTGCTGCCCAGGACGGTTGAAGATAATCCTTCTTTCAGTATGATTTTTGGGAATAATGATGGGTGTGTATGGCAGATTAGTATAGGGCTGAAGTGATTGTGCCAGATTGAATTCCCTGCAAAGAACTCTCTTTCTTGTTGCCGTATCACCATTGTTAGACGTGCTGCCCAGGATGGTTGCAGATAATCCTTCTTTCAGTATGAATTTTGGGAATAATGATGGGTGTGTATGGCAGATTAGTATAGGGCTGAAGTGATTGTGCCAGATTGAATTCCCTGCAAATAACTCTCTCTCTTCTTTGTTGCCGTATTACCATTGTTCGACGTGCTGACCATTCTAGGTAGAGAGAGATTACTTGCGGTATTCTGCTGATCATGACTTAACGTCCAACTTGATTGAGAAGAACAGTTTTCTTTGACTTTCCCCTTGGTCTTTATTTTATCTTTGTTTGATAAGGCTACTAATTCACCTCTGAGCCACCCAATTCCATCCTGTTGTTCTGCCTCAGGGCCACCAAATCAGAAGAGGTAGGATAGAGCAGGGCAGCACCATGTGAGGGAGTAATACATGCATTTTTGTCAATGGGGATTTCTTCTTTTAGAGACCAGTCGTTTGCATCAAAATTACAATGCTGGATTTTTCCTTCTTTATTACAACGAGCCATTGGACTGAAATTCACTTGTTTGATATTCACAGTAGGTATTCCAGGTATTCCAACACCAATGAGTGATCCACTGAGTCATTGGCATCTCTCTTCAGCAGAATTTGATATACAGTTGACTGAATGCATGGGGTGTCGTGGACAAAGCTAACTGTCTAACCCCCAAGTCTCTTGAAACAGTATTGGCTAAATCAACCTCACGTTTGACTGCTTCAATGCGCTTTCTTCTCTGCATGCTTCTGAACAAAACATCTTGAAGGCGGTTTTGACCTATTGGTTAGCTTTTTAGGCTACATCAGATATTTCACTTTGCAGTTCCCGATGCATAGGACTTTTCCATTGGCAAAACAGATAACACAGAACCATAGCTAGGGACGTTTCCAGGCATTTTAAACAAGTCAGTGATATTTTTCATAGTTACAAGTTTAGCAACAAATGTTATTTTTACACAAATGCAGTCACATCGGATGCCTTCATTTCTGATTACATTTAATTCATATTGGTGCCTTGCACTACGAGTTTGTTTTCATGCAGGGGCTCTGGTAACAGCCATTTAACTTTTTTCTTGTAGCTTACAAGCCACATAAAAAAGCAAAAAAGCAAAAATCTTCTTTAAATTGTTTACCTAAAAGGCTTCAAAACCGCTCTTATGCCAGACAAGACGTGGGGTCATTACAAGTTTGCTGGTAATTTTGCAGTAAATCCACCAGAACGGAATTATTGATACCAGCACTCGTGCCCGGCAGTATTGCCGCTGGATTATCGGTGTGGGTAGATCGTGTTAGTCCCCATTAAATAGGGATTTTTCCAATATTACCAGCACCGGTAATGCCGGGGCCAGTGATATCAGCAGTATTTGCCAGTATGGTGGTGGAAAAACTTCCAGCTATTAGATGGAGGTCAATTTGCCACCTTACCGACAAACTCGAAGTTGGCCGGTGCAGTAACATGCTTTTATATGTTAGAACTGGCCCGTAATTACCACACTAACCTACTTATAATCAGCCCCTATGGCTGTAGGGGATAGGGAAGGTAACAACTAACAGTTGTGAGGTTCAAACCTCAAGGAGAAAAGAAAAAAGGCTTTTCTGAGACATTATTAGAAAGAAACGCATATACACTTACTTTCATGAGGCTAACAAATGTTTTCCAACTTTACCGCCTCAGTGGTGCTTTTACAGACTTCACGCCAAGACAGAACTTTGATTATTTACACTCTCCTGTTTCGCACTTGCTGCACTTGCCAGTTTACAGAAGGACCAATAATCAGTTTAAGCTGTGAAGTTGTTTGCACAATGCAGAAGCCTCAGACTTTTCCCAACTGTAGCAGTAATCATTATTTTACAACTTAATTGCTTAATGGCTTAAGCAACTTAGTTTATTTATTTATTTTATTTATTTAAATTTTTATATGCCGTGCCACATGCCTAAGGGCCTCAGAGTGCACAGAAATAGACAAAACAGGACGGACAGAGAACAGGTAGCGATAAGTGTAGGCAATTCAAAGTCAGGGGGAAAAGGGTGAGAGCAGCAGTCAAGTGGGTCCCATTGATTTGCAATTGGTAACAGCAGGTCCTTCTAAGCCTCATTCCTCATATCCCTTCAGAGTCCCTCGACAGCAGCATGTTCAACATCACACTGAGCAGCAAGTGCACTGTGAGGGCGCATGTAGGATGCAACTAACATGGCTGCTTTTGCTGCATTGGAGACTGTATCTAAGCCTGCCAATGAGTCTAATCCAGCTCTTCTTGCTTCCTGCTACCAGAAGCGAATGCTCACACCTCTTCACCACCAATAACATAATGATGAAGCATGGAGAAGGACACCCAACATACTAATCGGGGAAATAATGTCAGGGGACTTATCTACTTATATTTGGGGAGTCTTCTTAAACAGATTAAAATTTTTGTTTTGCGGCTTGGAGGCAGCAGTAACACTTAAGTGTTCCCAGGGAAGTCTCAGTGACCAGGCCCCTCTTGGTCCCTTCTATAAAGTCAGGACTGCCTCAGGGTAAATTGACTCCAATCCCTCATGAACAAGACTCCATATCCGACATGGTATCCAGATTCAGCACTCATCTAATGTGGACAGGTGTTCTTTTTACCTGTACCTTCCCCAATGTCAATGTCTCCTCATTGGGCCTCATTACAAGTTTGGCTGTATTCCAGCAGTAATGAAATTACCATTACCACCACTTGGTTCCGGCAGAATAACCTTCGGATTACAAGTGGTGATGTAAATCCCCATTTTTTATGAGTCCATTGGACTGTATGTGGCTTTTTTGGTGTAATAACTGCAGCTGTAATTCCGTGGTGGTTATTCTGATGATGTTACTGATTCTGTAAGCATAGACGCAGAGGTTTCATCTTCTGAATGATGCTTGAGGTAAATCCTCCACTCTTGGGCCATGTTCGTGGTATAGCGCGTGGGAATATTGCTAGTAATTCCGTTACTGTTAATTTTTACCTGCTCTGCCATACTTGTAATGAGGCCATTATCTGTTTCTGCCTTTCAAAGTGTCCAATATTTTCATCTTCTATTATAATTATGACACACTATTTGACTGGCCTGATCCTTCCATTTGCTTATTCAACAGCCAGACACTATGTTGAGATCGAACCCTAATCTTCAATGGATGTTCATATTTCTATAGCTGTAATTATTTGTAATCAGAAAAAATGTGTGGCCTAAACTGCTCCTTTATAATTTATATACTAAATAGTTTTTTCAAATAATTAAGTGTTGCAAATTGTGAACTCAATGAAACCAGGATTATTGGAATCTTTGCCTGCAGATGCACATCTGGATATTTGACATATGTATAATATAGTCAGTCATATGTTTATGAATAGCAATGATTTTATTACTTATTACTAATTGTGGCAAATGTGGTGGCAGATTGAAGAGGTGACTCTGATCCTCAAAACACACATGGTTTCATGTTTCTAAGACTTACAGTTCCAGACATATGACTAATTGTTTCTGCATACAAGGGTAATGGTAAAACACATGTGCTGTTTTAAACTAAGTTTGGACATGCCCTGTAATTTAACTTGGTCTGAGTTTAAACTCTGGTCAACTCAAGCAAAATATCAGGCTCAATTGAACACAAATGTTATTCAATCTGATACAAAAAGACCACTGGTTTTCAACATATTTCCACGTATAATACATTATATAACATGAGGAAAAACAAAGATGTTCCCAGTCTCACTGTGCCAAGAAATTATAATTAGTTGTTTGTGCAAAGAAAAGCCTTTATTGTTTGTGCGAAGAGAAGCCTCATCAGAGGCTTAGGTTGCAGCAATAAGAACTTGCAATGGTAACACGAGTAGACTGAAACAAGCGGTCATTGAGCTTTCCGCAACTGCGAGGCATTTTGAGAACTGTATCTGGCATTGTCCTACTCTAAATGTGGAGTTCTTATTGCTGCAACCTAAGCTTCTGATGAAAAGCTGTACACAGCTTGAAACACGTGTCAGGCTTCTCTTCGCACAAACAATAAAGGCTTTTCTTTGCACAAACAACTAATTATAATTTCTTGGCGCAGTGAGACTGGGAACATCTTTGTTTTTCCTCAACTATTCCTGTGGATGTGTATTGGCAGTACACCCACACCGCCCAGATACCCGCAGCCTTGATGTTTATTTTCTTAATCACTGTATAAGCGCTGTGGACTCGTGACCTTTTCTGCCATAACTTTGTTCTTGACATTATATAACATTCATTATATTCTAAGTTTTGTGCAATGATCATACAGTTGTTGGAGAAATACGACATTACACTAGAAAGAATCTAAATGAATGATTCATTTTCTCCACTTTATGTAAAGTAGGGAAACTGTGTAAGGGCTCAATTCAGAACACTTGAGAACCTCCTACCACTGAACGGCTATCATTTTGAAAATGTCCATAACACAGCATGCATTCTCCAGTTAACATCCTTATATTTTTTACAAACTCTCGACTATTTGCATTTTAAAAAATGAAGTTCATTTTTAAAATAATGATTTCACTTGACATTGGTAAAATAAATACTGTCTTTGGGAGAAATGTACTCAAGACGGTTCTTGGGATGGTTTAGTTTGTGATCCTATTCCCCTGTGTCAAGTGCTATCCCTCAGAAATGTTTCTGGCGCCTCTCTCACTTAAACTGTTGGTCTTTGATTCTCCCTACACTCAGCCATCTGACACACACTTGAAAGAATCAGCTCAGTTCTCAGATTTTCACCATCAGTTTGCTTTAGGGAAACAGTCTTGAGTTCCATTCATGGTGACAGACGTGTGTGTCTGCTACTCATATTTTTCTTTGTTTGGAATATTGGTCTGATTTAGGCAGTTACATATGTATGCACCCACCTTTCTGGAGCACTGATAGCTACAGATTAACCCCATGCAGAACACTACAGCTGCACACACACACAAACACACATGCACACACATGCACACAAACATACACACACAGACATACAAAACATGAATAGTTCCGGACAGCTTTAGGACTCTCTCAGTGTTGAAAAGTCTGTCATTATGTATGCAATGCATTCTAGATGTGGCTGTAAACCCATTTAGCAGCAATGTACTATGGAATGACACACAGCAGTAAGGAGTCACACCAATGGTGGATTAGCACTTCACAAGTGCGCCGGTAACATACACATATTGCATGACATCAAAATAACATTATGGCTCATGATAATGCGTGCAGCCCTAGAGGTCTCACAATTGCTCTGTTGACACACTTTTCCTGATAGTGGATTTTATAAGAGTCTAGTCAGTCACTCTATGGAGTTCAAACACCACTTTTTTCATTACATATACGTGAGGGCATGTCTGGGGTTCTGATGAATGAGTTGCATGCATGCCAGTCTGTCCTCCTGCATGGGTCTCTCATTCCTGTCATGGTACTTCTATTAGTTTTTCATGCTGCTTGTCCTTTTAATTGTAGTGTGCCTTGCTGCCAATTGTGGTATAATGGTCATTTCTGTCTTCCTTTGTGTGTCTGTGTGTGTTATTTATTGGTTGTTGAGTGATAAGTCTATGATCAGGAGACATATGATGTCCTAACTCCAGAGTATGCTGCTGTGTTTTTGGTGCTGTCAAATACCAGGTCAAATATTGCTGAACGTTCCCGAATCTCATGTTGATTTGGGACTCCAATTAGGAACCTTGAATCTCAGGCAAATCTCGGGTTGAATCTAAGTAGAATCGTAAGGTTCAGTCCGCCAATCAGAATTCATGGATCTTCCAGGGGAAGTCTGTGATTTTATAAAAGGTCCAGATCACTTCCTGGTCATTTGCGGATATTGCTAGGCTTTGAAAGTTGCTGTAACACAGAGCATGCTCACAACAATTAATGATAGGATCAAAGCAATTCAAGTTCAAAGCATTTTAACAAGATTTTTCAATGTTGACCTTGTGTATCTAGTGTTCAGTGTTTTTTCATCGTTTTGTTAGTTTCCCCCAGATAAAAGAAAAACACATGTGCTCTTTTCTCCGAGTCATTTTAACTTTTGTTTACTCCAAAAAAACGTAAAGGCTAATACGAATATATTTCCTGTGCACTTTCTTTTCACCAAAAATATTACAATAACACCAACAAATGTGGCTACCCTTTCCCATAGTTTCCCTCTGCAGTTTTGTTGTTGTCTACCCACATGTTTGTTTTGTTGATGTTTAGAAGCTGCAGTTAGTTGGAAGTACTGTAGTGATGCTATATGTTGTGTCTTGTCCCTTGGGTGCTGTCAGTTCTCTAAGTGTTTCCTTGGTTCTCTGAGTTGTTATGGGTTCCCATTCTCTGGTCCTCTTTTCTGGTTCTCTTCTAGTTATTATTCTAATCACAGGTGGGAATAAGTAGAAGAATGCCATGCTTGCTACACTGTAGAGAGACAGATTGTAGGATCGGATGAAGAGCTGTATTTCTCATCACAGGACGATGATTCCCCAATAATTGATGTGGTGGGTGAAAACATTCTGCTATTTGTGGTGCTGGTACATGGCCAATAGCCATGCACTTTTGCTGTACTTCTGAGGCAGCGAAAAGGCTAAGGCATTGGGGGAAGCTGTGGGAGAGGGGGGAGTTGAAGAAGAGTAAAGAGAAGTCAGACAGGCAGGTAAGGGATGTAGGGAGGCAGGGCTTGTGGTGGAGGCCTCCACAATGGTAATAGAGGCATGATATCCAGTGGATGTACCAATGGAGGCACAAGAGGCAGGACCTATTGGTGTGCAGGATAGCATGATGCAGGTGGCAGTACAGAAGGAGGACACAGACATGTTCCTCATCTGGCAGGATGGGCCAGCTGCTGCAAGCACCCTGGATGATATTTCAGAGATGGTTCCTGTGTGGGTGGGAGATGTCACAGAGGAGCAAGTGTTATTGACACTTAAGAACAATAGTGCAAATCAGGGGGGGTGTTTGTCTTCATCATCATCATCTAGGGGACTACAAAGATGTGCTACCTAAGTTGGTCCCTGCCTTTCCTTGGCAGACTGTTTTATGGCACAGAGTGCAAGTGACCTGATTCAGTGGCTGACTAATGTGAGTGAAGCACTGCCTCACTTTTCACTGAGGGATTGGGTTAACAAGTCTGTGCCCAATTGGGCACAAAGGGGTGAAGCAGGGTTTTATTCTTGCTTTACCATGCTGATGTTTTGTGCTTTACAATCTGTGAAAGGATGGTTTCTTCTTGCAAGTGGGAGCATGCTTCTGCTACTACTACTACTAACACTGTGGGCCTCATTACGAGTATGGAGGCAGCCTTGGTACTATTAGCGCCATGGCTGCCTCCATACCGGGTTCCAATACTGGGTTCCTGCAATGAGGAATTAACGGGTCATTCCGACATTAGAGGACCCGGTAATTCATCCTTGCAGGAACCCATCCCCATTCCCATTTCTGTGGTTTTATAAAAGCTCCAGATCACTTGGGGGCTCAAATGGGAATGACATTTGACTCTGTGACTTGAATGTGAGATTGATGATAATTTGAAACACTTGTGTATAGACACGTTATAAATGCCATATCATATCCTATCATAACCATGTGCAAATCTGGCTTCAGCAGTGCAAACAGCAATTACCGCCACTGATGTTAAAAAAAGAACCCACACTGCACATATTACTGATTCTATGCCACTGGACCATTTTAGTGCTTTGGACATTTTGCGCAAATTTTTCCTTCACTTGCTAGATGGTATCACCTGCATCACTAAATCTCGGCTAATTTGTCCCACAGATATCACCTAATATTGCATCTTGCACAAGCTTCCCCCAGGGATTGTCAACTTCTCCTCCACTCAACAATTGCATGATGGCCCATAAGTCATTCACTCTCTTCAGGAGACAGACACTTGATGGTATCTCCTGCATTCCGGTATCTTAGTTACTCTCTCACACAAAACTTTTGATGATGTGTCTTGCACAAGCGACAACCAGGAATTCCTGACTACTCCTCCACCCAAGTGTCACCTGCTGGCCTCTGCCCATACTGACTTCAAGAAATAGACACTGGATTATATTGTCTGCCTCCCTGAATCTCAGCTTCTCTGTTCCATAAATATTGTATGACCATGTGTCATGAACAAGGTGCCCCCTGGATTCTGTCCTTCTCCTCTTACATCCAAGAGTCACTAATTGACCTTTGTGTTGTTCACTCACTTCAAGAGACAGACACTGGATGATATCTTCCACCTCCTTAAATGTCAATTACAACACAAGCTGTCCCCAGGGTTTCTCTCCTTATCTGCCACCCTAGTATAAAGCACAATTTGGAAACACATTTTCTTTCTCCTGGCATGCTTACAGTCAATCAACCAAACAATGAAATCTCATTTAAATATAGAAATATATCTTTGTGCTGGATGCTACTGTAATCTGCCTTGTGGCTAGTACAGAAGAGCTCATACAATATGCTGCTAATGGGTCACCCGACAGCAGTTGGGCATTCCTTGCTTGTTTATGTTTGTATTTGAGATGGGAATTTAGTTCTCTTATGGAATGTATTATGGCTGTATTTATATATGGGAGGCTGGAATGTGGGGCGAGTTGAGGGCTTGATGTTCTGGGGAAGGTGTATGCAGCTTGTGGCCCTCATAAGTATGGATTCACAAAAGAAAGTTTGAGCTGATGACAGATTGGTTTCTGCTGTGTCTTTACGTAACAAGTGGTGATGAGCTGAGGCTCCCATAGCACAGGGCACACGTCCATTGGCAGTGATAATCCTGCTGAGGCTGTGTGGTCCGGGATTGGAAAGCGGCATCCAGCTGTGGGGAGAGGACCCTGCTGTTCCTTTGAGTGGATCTTGGACTGAGACTGAAGAGTGGCAGCCGGCTGTGTGGTTCCTGGGAAGTGAGCAGAGTGAATATCTCAGAGGGGACCCCATATGAGTGTGAGTGGTTTCCAATGGAGCATCTGTTCGGGAAGTGAGTGGAGAAAATCTCTCGGAGGGGACCACATTTGAGTGTGGGCGGTGCTCCATGGAGAACCTGTTTGCTTGGAGCAAAGCTGCAAGCAACTCCATTAGAAAAAAGTACTATACAATGTCCCTACTGTGAAAAACATCTGTGACGCTGCATAAGTGCACTACAAAAATACGAAAAATAGGTGTCAGCTTGAGATTTAAAAACAAAAAATACCCTCAAGATCGACTTTTTGAAAGTAAACATAACAGACTCTACAACACACAATCCTGATTACAGGGGGCCCTTTGGATATTTACTGTAAAATAATTACCTTACCTCCCCTGTTCCTGGCCTCTCCTGACTAACTGGTGGTGAAGTTGTAAATCTGGAAAGAGGATTTCCAAGACTATGGGCCTCATTATGAGCGTGGCAGTCCGGAAACTAGGGTGCAGGCTCACCGGCACCCTTGTTTCTGGACCGCCACACTACGAGTTTGCCTGCTGGGACCGCAGAGCCTGACAGGTCTGACCCTGCCGGGCGCATCGCCCCGGTAGGCAGACTCATCACAGAAGCATCAGCACTGTTATTTACGGTGTTGATGCTTCTGTGAACGCATTCACGGTAATGGGCACTAACATTTTCGAGCACCCAGCTTACTGGTCCACTGGGACTTGTAATGTTCCGGTGGCACCGGGAAGCTAGGTGCAATTAAAATGTTATGAGTCAGGGTTACCGCTGGACTCATAATGAGGCCCTATGTCTTGGCCACCCACGGCTCCACATATAGTATTGAACGTCGCAGAGCACTGTTAATGCACAATCTAGGATTTGAGGGCAGGTACATTTTGAAATCTTTACATGACTTATTATTACCAAGTGAAGGTGCTGGTGCAGGTACCAGTGAGGAAATACCAAATGCAAATGAAACAATTTTAAAGAAAATGGGCAAGCATTTTTTAAAAAAAATACAGCACCATTTTGCAAAGGTATAATTTAAGTGCTAGAGGCCAAACAAGTTTGTATCCACAGAGGATATAATCACTGTCCTAAGGGAACTTGCTAATACATTTAATTGTGTTACTTCGCATAATAAGAGGGTACATGACCAATTCATTCTAAATGTTAGAGAAACAAAATACAGGAAGGAATTTTGGCAAAAGGCAATCCAAGATCAGACATTGTCAAATGAATAGAACACATGATGGCATGTGCTAAGTAACTAGAAAAAAAGGAAGAAAAAGACCTCCCTGGTGGAGGAATACAAGTAGTTGCAAAACGGAATGGTGGACCATTGCCTAAGAATACTCCATAGATGATAAGGAATCCGAGCAGGAAGATGGGAAATACAGGAAACTATGACAAGAAAGGGATGAAAGGAAAAATGGGAGGAAGGCAAGGTATCTTTGCAAATTCGGGAGCTTGCCTTGGGCTTAGAGCTGAGTGTCTGAAGTGTGAAAGAAAAGGGCACTTTGTTGTGAAAATATCTCTCACAAAGGCATACAAGAAGTTACCATGGAACATGCTGATGAAGATGGGGAGAAATTGTGGGGTTTTTCCAGGCCAAATTGGAATGTAAATGAAAATAGACAGAAGGGAAGGTCTCTTTGTCGAGAAAAGGCATAGATTTGCTGAGTTGGTATGAGCAGAGTGGCATGGATATCATAATTTATCCAGGTGTTCCTGGCCATATTGCAGTAGTTCCAAAGGAGGGCATGAAGCTTGAAGATGGTTTAAAAGAAGTTTGAAGTGATACTCTGGAGTGCTTAAAATGTATTCTTCACAAGATATGGTTGGAAAAGGATTCAATTCCCAAAGCTTTTAAAGGGAAGCGTGTGGCTAGAGGTTTGCGAGAGGACGTTTCACAAGAAATTAAAAGATTGTAAAGTGAGAATATTGTTGATGCTGTGGAAGCATCATAGTGGGTCTCACCTGTGGTAGTAGTTAGAAAGAGCGATGGAAGTGTAAGACCTTCATGGCCTTAACAAATTTGTTGTTGGAGATAGATTTCCACTTCCCAATATAAGGGAGTTAGTCAGCATGGTGGCAGGTATGAGCGGTATGAGAGTTTTCAGCACTCTGGACCTGGTGTCTACATATCACCAGATCACACTTCATCCAGAATCAAGAGATTATACAACGTTCATAATGCATGAAGGGACACATATAGTTTAAACGAATGCCATTTGGTCTTGTGTCAGCAGCTGAATTTTATGGAATCTATTATGGACTGTATATATATATATATATTCAATGAAAAAACTTTGTTAAAAGGGACATTACGGTTAAGTTGTGCTACTAAAAACCTATCAAATTCAGTAAAAACCTTTGTTAAAGGGACGTTATGGTTCAAAGTAAAACCGAAAAAGCCATGAAATTCAGCAGTTATGGTAAGATAAGCAAGCATAACTCGGGCCACCATGCACTGCTAACACTAACACCCAGGACATCAAAGATGACATCACAAATGTCATTGATGACATCACTGATGACATCACATGTGCATTTACTTTTCATGAAAACTCTGTAGGAGGGATTCTTATAATGTTGACCAAAAAGTGTCAAGGATCATTTGAATAAATATCAGTAGCTAATAAAACCCACTTAATACATAATTACATTATTACAGACAAAACACAAAGAGACAACAACACATACAAATATGAGTATATACAGGGACCGAGAAGTAAGCAAAAAAGCAGAAGTAGTAGCAGAAAGAGTTCATAACCTAACTAATTATCTTTATGCAGAGAAATGATTGCCCTGTTTCAAAGCTGCTACTTACTGTATGTATGTGTATCAAATGATGTCAGTGAACCCTAAGGAAAGGAGTGTGAGTACAATGTATACACATATGAGCATATACAGGGAAGGAATAGTAATAAAAATAAAACTATGAGAAAGTGCTGATAACTCTAATGATTATCTTCATGCACAGAACGGATTGTTCTCTTTCAAGCTTGTGTCTTCCGCTATATATATGTTTCATATGATATGACTTGACCCTAAGTCTACAAATATAGTACCTTTTCAATTTTTACTTCCTGACTGTTACTGAAGAAAACTATGTGGCTTAGATATGTCATTAAAGGAAAAAAAGGGAGAGCCAGCCATGTGATGTCATCAGTGATGTCATCAATGACATTTGTGATGTCATCTTTGATGTCCTGGGTGTTAGTGTTAGCAGTGCACGGTGGCGCGAGTTATGGTTGCTTGTCTTACCATAACTGCCGAATTTCAGGGGTGTTTCAGTTTTACTTTGAACCATAACGTCCATTTAACAAAGTTTTTTACTGAATTTGATAGGTTTTTAGTAGCGCAACTTAACCATAACGTCCCTTTTAACAATGTTTTTTCATTGAATTTCATAGGTGTTTATTAGCGCAACTTAACCATAACATCCCTTTAACAAAGTTTTATTACTGAATTTCATATGTTTTTAGTAGCACAATTTAACCATAATATCCCTGACTTTATATACATGTAACATAGAACATATTGAACCCCTAGCTAGTGATTTCGATGTCCGCGGACTACCACCATGTCTGCGGACATATCGAAAATCTGAGCGTGGTGAATGTAAATTTAAATAGTGTGCCCCATTTCCCCTTTGAGGTCGGCTCTGAAAAGAGCCTTTTTTTGGGGTTTTTTGCAGATGCTTGACAGACACCTGTTATTTTGTATTTTTATTTTTTTATTTTTCTTACTTTACTCCTAAAATCTTCACATAACCTTCTCCAAAGCAACCCTTACATTCCAAAACAGAATGGCATTTCCCATAAAAGATAAGGAAATGTCATCTTCTTTAAAATAAACAGCATTACTGGAATCAATATTCTCATTATTACAGAAGAACATACCAGCTCTAAGCATGAAGGCACACATGCCTCGGTTGATTACACACCTAGCATTGTTTTGCTGAGGACAAAAAACTGAACTATTGTCCCATATTGGCCTAGGCACTAATCCAGAAAAAAATACTTTGGCATTTGGAAGGATGCTCATTACTGCTTGAACCAAGTGTTCCAAATCTGCCAACAAAGTAGGGGCACTGACATAGCCCAAATGGAAAGCACCATAGTGCAAAACTACCACATGGGGACTGTTCATCCTGCCCATATCTTCACAAACTTGTACAATTCCCTGTACATTGCAATCAGGCACAGTGCTCCACACCACCTCCACTCCTTTAACATCAAAATTCTTTGCAACATGCCTGCATTGAGCATACTGTTGTAAACCATGCACAAACATATCTCCGAGCACCGAAACCCTGACTTCCTCCACTTCTGCCATCTTCACTACACAAAGTCTCTTTCAACACAAATCCACAACCTCAACATCTGATTGGCTGATCCCTACAGTCTTCTTTCCATGCTGGATTTGCTGGAAAACCCCGGATGTAGCACGCCCTGTCCACGGACAGCCGCGGTATCCGTGGACCGCGTAACTCTTGGACAGCCCTTCTACCATTTCCACTTCACTATCTGTGCAATTCCCTCATTGCATACAGCTAAGCAGTCACACAATACGGAGAACGTCCTCACAACACCCCCATTTTGTTTATTTTCGAACATTTCAGGACACCGCAAGTGTTCTTATAACACATGCAACTTGCCAGCGAACAATACGGACAACGTCCTCAGAACACCCCCATTTTCTTTATGTACGAACATTTCAGGACACCGCGAGTGTTCTTCTGGCTCACTCTTTTTTCTTTTGCTGACATATCTAGGCCACATGGTTTTCTTCAGTAACAGTCAGAAACTAAAAATTGTATTTTATTTGTAGACGTATCCTACAAGTAGGTTCTTATAGCAATTCCCTTAGAGTCCAGTCACATCATATGAAACATATACATAGGGGAAGACACAAGCTTTAAAGACAGCATTATTTTCAAGCAAATAAATGATGATTTCTCTGTTTCAAAGCTGCTATTTACTCTATGTATATGTATATTGATATGTGTTCTTGTCTCTTTGTGTTTTCTCTATAGTAATGCAATTATGTAATACATGGGTTTTATTAGCTACTTATTACATATTTCACAGTTCACAAACATCTATTAAGAAAACAATTATCATTTCATTATTCAACATATTAACATTACGAATATTATACCTTCATCTTGTACGCTGCACACAATGCTATGTTTCTGCATTAGTAGCTTAGCATGCTAGATAGAACCCCATAATAGAATGCTATTTATATCAATGCATAGTTCAAAGCACTAATTAGGGTATGATATTTATTGCAATGATCCTTGACACTTTTTTCGCAACATTATAATAAGAATCCCTTGTACACATATTTCATGAAAAGTACATACACATGTGATGTCATCAGTGATGTCATCAATGACATTTGTGATGTCATCTTTGATGTCGTGGGTGTTAGTCTTAGCAGTGCAAGGTGGTGGCGCGAGTTATGGTTGCTTAGCTTACCATAACTGGCGAATTTCAGGGGTTTTTCAGTTTTACTTGGAACCATAACACCCCTTTAACAAAGTTTTTTTATTAGCACGCAAACAATATACAAAGATGGAGTGTAAAAAGCAATTTCTCAGAGATGGCTGTACACGGAATGTTGCAAACTAAGAATTTATGGTCGTTTACAGTGAAGGTCAGCTGCTTCAATTTTTTGCTTGCGTGCCGGAGAGGCCCACGACTCGCACTATAAGGTTCTATTGTTTTTTTACCTTGACAGACAGGGATCGTGCTAAAAGACTTCTTTTGAAGGAGTGTTGCAAAAACGTAAGACACGATAAGTATGAAATTTCTGAAACGAAACCACTTTCATATATTATATCGCTATGAGAAAGATCGTTGGCACAGACGGAGTCGTATTTTGGGACTGCACTATGCTTAGACAATGGAAAATGCCAATATAATGTAAGTAACCCTTTACATTATTTTATACCGGAATATAATAACAATAGCGTGGCGTTAAAGCCCGGTTAAGTTGTACTTGTTCGTTCAATGTGGCATAGTGTTTTCTACCGTGCACTATCACCGCCGAATTGGTCCCCTGTCGCTTAGAGGGCTCTGAAAAAGGCAGAGGACAGAGGTGGCTTAATGGGAATAAGTTAAAATACTCCGTTGCACTATCCTCGCTAGCAAATAGTTTCACCCCCTAATAAATAAAATGAATATTTTTAATGAAGATCGGCTGGTGAGACTAATTTATGTTTTTTAAAACAGGTACGTCCTTCCGCTGTCAATGCCACGATTTTCAGACCCCGGCCGATGGATTTTTTAACTGCCAGGTGCAGCTACTTCTAAACAACTTCATGACCCTCACCATTTTATGGGACAATCGCCAAGGACCAATATGCCCTTACGCGGTACTAGCGGCTAGAAGCAACATACCAACCATTATGGTGGTCTAATGCCTCGTTGTTGGAACAGCCTTCCGATTATCAGTGCAACCATAGTGCTTCTTTTATCATAAACCAACACCCTGTGTACCGCAAAGGAACAGCGCGTGACTCAAGATGAACTTTTGCGGATCGACAGCAAGACAAATGGAAATCGCTGAATATTCTCTAAACATTTGATGTCAAATAAAAGTACTTTACGAAATGTACAATCTTGCTGTTTGCTTTTAAATCACAGTTTCATATTCCGAATTGTGGCCCGCTGTGTTGTGAGATGATCTGTGTTGTTTTCCGGGTTCTGTGTAAAGTCGCGTAGGACTGGAGACGACTGGGCGCGTTTGGCTACGCACCCTGTACCGTCACGGAGAGAGACGGGGAATATGAATGCTTTGATAATGTCAGGCTTAGGGGCGGAAGATATGATTTAGTGTCGCAAAAACAGGTCAGCCAGGTCGATGGGGCAAGTGATAGGATTATCACATAATGTCGGCGCACAGCAGCCTGATTTATCGTTTGTTTAGTGGACAAAAAGTCGGGTAAGGCCCATAGGAAATTGTAATGTCAACGGACATAAGGAGGGTTCTTAGAACACTTTCAACCTGACAACGAACAATACGAACAGCGTTCTCAGAACACCCCCATTTTGTTTAATTGCAAACATTCCCTCCACGTCCACTCTTCTCGTCCGAGTACTTACTTCATGAGGCCCCTGCCTCCGACACAGGACCTTCTTCTATTTCTTTAAATTCCTATAACTCCTCCCTCACATCCACATCACTCAGTTTCATATTACCAAGCCGGAGCATGGGACCTTCCCCGCAGGGAGGGTGAGAAGGGTCGTCAGTACTGTGATGAGGAAGAGTAGGACTAGGAGTAATGAAGATTACCGGTAAGTAATCAGAGCATTTCAGGACACCGTGAGTGTTCTTAGAACATATTCAACTTGCCAGAGTACAATACAGACAGCGTCCTCAGGACACCCCCATTTTGTATATGTACGAACATGTAAGGACACCGCGAGTGTTCTTAGCTCAATTTTAGCTTGCTTGCGGATAAAACGCACACATACTCTGTCCTCAGAACACCCCACCATTTAGTTTATATAGAACATTTCAGAACAGCCGTGTTGTCCGCAGACAAATCGAACACAACAAAAGTGTCTAGCATATAAAAAAAACAGAACATTGAACCTATCTCATACTCCCCCACCCTCCCCAAACACTCTTACACACCAACACACTCCACTAAATACAATTTTTAATCAAAGTTTTACTGTGCTGTCCGCGGTCGTCCGCGAATGCAAGATGGCAGGCGCCACAGAAAATCTGATGCGCTTCACGCACCACGCCGTCCAATCAGCAAACACGTCGAATGTCCGCAGACATCACGCAAGCCGCTCTTCCAATCAGGGAACTGTCCACGGAGCGAACCGGGAAATCCGTCCGCAAAGCGAACAGAGATATCACTCATTTTTTTGCCTTACATCTTGGTCATTTTAAAAAAAACTACTGGACAGATTTACACCAAATTTGCAAAAGCACGCTTTCGGGTCCAAGCCCCCGCTCCTGCCGCAAATTTGGTGTAAATCCGTCCAGCGGTTTGCGCTGTAGGCGTGCGCAAAGTTTTTTCCCATTATGTCTATGGGAAAAACAAAAGTTTTGGGACCCCCCGTATAACTTTGCCCCCGCTGGACCAAACCTCTCCAAACTTTGCAAAAAAATACAGAGTGGGCCATATACCTTTTTTGCAAAGTTTGGTGAGGATTCGTCCAGAGGGAGTGAAGTTATAAGCCACGCAAAAAATGCTCTTCCTATGGAAACACCAATTTAACCATAACTACATGGACGCTACCGTGTCCATGTAATGTATTACACTGCCACGATAGTGGCATTGTAGTTATGGTTAAGTTGCTGTTTCCATAGGAAGAGCACTTTTTGGGCGGCTTATAACTTCGCTCCCCCTGGACGAATCCTCACCAAACTTTGCAAAAACAGTATATGGCCCACTCTGAATTATTTTGCAAAGTTTGGTGAGGATTCGTGCAGGGAGGGAAAAGTTATAGGGGGGGTCCCAAAATTTCTGTTTTTCCCATAGACTGAATGGGGACATTTTTTGCTTGCACCTACAGCCCAAACCGCTGGACGGATTTTCACCAAATTTGGACCAGGAGCAGCGGCTTGGTCCCGAAAGCGTGCATTTGCAAATTTGGTGAACATCCGTCCAGTAGTTTTTTAAAAAATGACCAAAATGTAGGGCAAACTAAATTAGTGATATCTGTGTTCGGTCCGCGGACGGACTTCCCTGTTCGCTCCGCGGACAGGACGGTGATTTGGCCAGCAGCTTGCGTGATGTCCGCGGACATCTGACGTGCTCTCTCATTGGATGCGGTGAAAGCGTGCAGTGCGTCTGGCTTCAGAGACGCCCGCCATCTTTCTTTCCCGCATGAGAGGCTTTGTCAGGTCAGCAGGAGTGTGTCTGTCTCCTGTTCCTCCCACCCCCGCTCATGCCCCGTGTCTGCCCCACCCCCGCTCATGCCCAGTGTGTTCTTTCTGTCCCCCCCACCCCTGCTCATGCCCCGTGTGTCCTTCCTGTCCCCCCCACCCCCGCTCATGCTCCGTGTGTCCCCTGTTCCTCCAGACCCACGCTCACGCCATTGCACACGGTGGCCAGTGGAGGGCCGAGGAGCGGGATCTGCCGCACAAACTCATGTCCGTGCGGCATGTCCGTGTTTTTGTTTGTCCCTCCCACCCCCCGCTCATGCCCCATGTGTCTCTCTCCCTCCCCCCACCCCCGCTGATGCCTCGTGTGTCTCTCTCCCTCCCCCCACCCCCCGCTCATGCCCCGTGTGTCTCTCTCCCTCCCCCCCACCCTCGCTCATGCCCCATGTGTCTCTCTCCCTCCCTCCCACCCCCGCTCATGCCCCGTGTGTTTCTCTCCCTCCCCCCACCCCCGCTCATGCCCCGTGTGTGTCTCTCCATCCCCCCCAACCCTGCTCATGTACCGTGTGTCTCTCTCCCTCCCGCCCACCCCCGCTCATGCCTCGTGGGTCTCTCTCCCTCCCCCCACCCCCCGCTCATGCCTCGTGTGTCTCTCTCCCTCCCCCCACCCCCCGCTCATGCCCCATGTGTCTCTAGCCCTCCCACCCACCCCCTGCTCATGCCCCGTGTGTCTCTAGCCCCCCCACCCTCCCCCCGCTCATGCCCTGTGTGTCTCTAGCAATCCCACCCATCCCCCACTCATGCCCCGTGTGTCTCTAGCCCTCCCGCCACCCCCCGCTCATGCCCCGTGTGTCTCTAGCCCTCCCGCCCACCCCCGCTCATGGCCCGTGTGTCTCTCTCCCTCCCGCCCAACCCCCGCTCATGCCTTGTGCGTCTCTCTCCCTCTCCCCACCCCCCGCTCATGCCCCGTATGTCTCTCTCCCTCCCCCCACCCCCCGCTCATGCCCCGTGTGTCTCTAGGACTCCCCCCCACCCCCTGCTCATGCCCAGTGTGTCTCTACCCCTCCCACCCACCACCCGCTCATGCCCCGTGTGTCTCTAGCCCTCCCCCCACCCCCTGCTCATGCCCCGTGTGTCTCTATCCCTCCCCCCCACCCCCCGCTCATGCCCCGTGTGTCTCTCCCCTCCCCGCCCACCCCCCGCTCATACCCCGTGTGTCTCTGTCCTCCCACCCACCCCCCGCTCATGCCCCGTGTGAATCTCCCCTCCCACCCACCACCGCTCATGCCCCGTGTGTCTCTCCCCTCCCACCCACCCCCGCTCATGCCCCGTGTGTCTCTCCCCTCCCACCCACCCCCCGCTCATGCCCCGTGTGTCTCTCCCCTCCCACCCACCCCCCTCATGCCCCGTGTGTCTCTCCCCTCCCACCCACCCCCCGCTCATGCCCCGTGTGTCTCTCCCCTCCCACCCACCCCCTGCTCATACCCCGTGTGTCTCTCCCCTCCCACCCACCCCTCTGCTCATGCCCCATGTGTCTCTCCCCTCCCACCCACCCCCTGCTCATGCCCCGTGTGTCTCTCCCCTCCCACCCACCCCCCTGCTCATGCACCGTGTGTCTCTCCCCTCCCACCCACCCCCTGCTCATGCCCCGTGAGTCTCTTTCCCTCCCACCCACCCCCGCTCATGCCCCGTGTGTCTCTAAGCCATCCCACCCACCCCCCGCTCACGCCCAGTGTGTCTCTCAACCCCCCCACACCCCGCACATGCCCCGTGTGTCTCTATCCCTCCCACCCACCCCCCGCTCATGCCTCGTGTGTCTCTATCCCTCCCACCCACCCCCCGCTCATGCCCCATGTGTCTCTCCCCTCCCCCGCACCCCCCGCTCATGCCCCGTGTTTCTCTATCCCGACCGCCCACCCCCCGCTCATGCCCCGTGTGTCTCTATCCCTCCCACCCACCCCCGTGCATGCCCCGTGTGTCTCTATCCCTCCCACCCACCCCCCGCTCATGCCCCGTGTCTCTCTATCCTCCCCCCCGCCCCATGCTCATGCCCCGTGTCTCTCTCCCCACCCCCCCACCCTCTGCTCATGGCCCGTGTGTGTCTCCCCTCCCCCACCCCCTGCTCATGCCCCGTGTGTCTCTATCCCTCTGACCCACCCCCAGCTCATGCCCCGTGTGTCTCTATCCCTCCCACCCACCCCCCGCTCATGCCCCGTGTGTCTCTATCCCTCCCACCCACCCCCTGCTCATGCCCCGTGTGTCTCTATCCCTCCCACCCACCCCCTGCTCATGCCCCATGTGTCTATCGCTCCCACCCACCCCCCGCTCATGCCCCGTGTGTCTATCCCTCCAACCCACCCCCGCTCATGCCCCGTGTGTCTGTATCCCTCCCACCCACCCCCGCTCATGCCCCGTGTGTCTGTATCCCTCCCACCCACCCCCCGCTCATGCCCCTTGTGTCTGTATCCCTTCCACCCACCCCCCACTCATGCCCCGTGTGTCTCTCATCTCCCCCCCACCCCCCGCTCATGCCCCGTGTGTCTCTATCCCTCCCCCCACCCCCTTCTCATGCCCCGTGTGTCTCTATCCCTCCCCCCACCCCCTGCTCATGCCCCGTGTGTCTCTATCACTCCCCCCACCCCCTGCTCATGCCCCGTGTGTCTCTATCCCTCCCACCGACCCCCACTCATGCCCTGTGTGTCTCTATCCCTCTCACCCACCCCCTGCTCATGCCCTGTGTGTCTCTATCCCTCCCACCCACCCCCCGCTCATGCCCGTGTGTCTCTCCCCCCACCCCCGCTCATGCCCCGTGTGTCTCTAAAACCCCCCCGCTCATGCCTCGTGTGTCTCGATAATGCTCATGCCCAGTGTGTCTCTATCTTTCCCACCCCCCGCTCATGCCCCGTGTGTCTATCCCCTCCCGCCCACCCACCGCTCATGCCCTGTGTGTCTCTCCCCCTCCCCCCCAACCACCGCTCATGCCCCGTGTGTCTCTATCCCCTCCCGCCCACCCCCCGCTCATGCCCCGTGTGTCTCTCTGCTGTTGCCCCCCACCCCCAGCTCATGCCCCGTGTCTCCCTGCTGTTGCCCCCCAGCCCCTGCTCATGCCCCGTGTCTCTCTCTCCTGTTACCCCCCACCCCCGTCTCATGCCCCGTGTCTCTCTCCTGTTGCCCCCCACCCCCCTCTCATTCCCTGTGTCTCTCTCCTGTTACCCCCACCCCCCTCTCATGCCCCGTGTCTCTCTCCTGTTCCCCCACCCCCCGGTCATGCCCCGTGTCTCCCTGCTGTTGCCCCCCACCGCCTCTCATGCCCCGTGTCTCTCTCCTGTTGCCCCCCACCCCCTTGATCATGCCCCGTGTCTCCCTGCTGTTTCCCCCCAACCCCCTCACATGCCCCGTGTCTCTCTCCTGTTACCCCACCACCCTCTCATGCCCTGTGTCTCTCTCCTGTTACCCCCCACCCCCCTCTCATGCCCTGTGTCTCTCTCCTGTTGCCCCCCACCCCCCAGTCATGCCCCGTGTCTCCCTTCTGTTGCCCCACACCCCCCGGTCATGCCCCCTGTCTCTCTGCTGTTGCCCCCCACCCCCCGGTCATGCCCCGTGTCTCTCTCCTGTTACCCCCCACACCCCTTTCCTGCCCCATGTCTCCCTCGTGTTCCTCCCACCCCCGCTCATGCCCCGTGTCTCCCTGCTGTTGCCCCCCGCTCATGCCCCGTGTCTCTCTCATTGTACCCCCCGCTCATGCCCCGTGTGTCTCTAAAACCCCCCCGCTCATGCCTCGTGTGTCTCGATAATGCTCATGCCCCGTGTGTCTCTATCTTTCCCACCCCCCCGCTCATGCCCCGTGTGTCTATCCCCTCCCGCCCACCCACCGCTCATGCCCTGTGTGTCTCTCCCCCTCCCCCCCAACCACCGCTCATGCCCCGTGTGTCTCTATCCCCTCCCGCCCACCCCCCGCTCATGCCCCGTGTGTCTCTCTGCTGTTGCCCCCCAGCCCCTGCTCATGCCCCGTGTCTCTCTCTCCTGTTACCCCCCACCCCCGTCTCATGCCCCGTGTCTCTCTCCTGTTACCCCCCACCGCCTCTCATGCCCCGTGTCTCTCTCCTGTTGCCCCCCACCCCCTTGATCATGCCCCGTGTCTCCCTGCTGTTTCCCCCCAACCCCCTCACATGCCCCGTGTCTCTCTCCTGTTACCCCACCACCCTCTCATGCCCTGTGTCTCTCTCCTGTTACCCCCCACCCCCCTCTCATGCCCTGTGTCTCTCTCCTGTTGCCCCCACCCCCCAGTCATGCCCCGTGTCTCCCTTCTGTTGCCCCACACCCCCCGGTCATGCCCCCTGTCTCTCTGCTGTTGCCCCCCACCCCCCGGTCATGCCCCGTGTCTCTCTCCTGTTACCCCCCACACCCCTTTCCTGCCCCATGTCTCCCTCGTGTTCCTCCCACCCCCGCTCATGCCCCGTGTCTCCCTGCTGTTGCCCCCCGCTCATGCCCCGTGTCTCTCTCATTGTACCCCCTGCTCATGCCCCATGTCTCTCTCCTATTGCCCCCCACCCCCCGGTCATGCCCCGGGTCTCACTCCTGTTGCCCCTCACCCCCCGCTCATGACCCGTGTCTCTACTCTGTTACCCCCCACCCCCCTCTCATGCCCCGTGTCTCCCTCGTTTTCCCCCTGCCCCCCGCGCATGCCCCGTGTCTCCCTGCTGTTGCCCCGCACCCCCCGCTCATGCCCCGTGTCTGTCTCCTGTTACCCCCCACCCCCCGCTCATGCCCCGTGTCTCTCTCCTGTTGCTGCCCACCACTCGGTCATGTCCCGTGTCTCCCTTCTGTTGCCCTCCCACCCCCCTCTCATGCCCTGTGTCTCTCTCCTGTTATCCCCCACCCCCCGCTCATGCCCTGTATCTCCCTGCTGTTGCCCCCCACCCCCCGCTCATGCCCCATGTCTCCCCTGTTCCACGCCACCCCCCGCTCATGCCGTGTCTCCCTCCTTTTCTCCCCCACCCCCGCTCATGCCCCGTGTTTTCCCTGTTCTCCCCACCCCACGCTCATGCCCCGTGTCTCCCCTGTTCCCCCCACCCCCTGCTCATGCCCCGTGTCTCCCTGCTGTTGCCCCCACCCCCCTCTCATGCCCTGTGTCTCTCTCCTGTTACCCCCACCCCCCGGTCATGCCCTGTGTCTCCCTGCTGTTGCCCCCCACCCCCTGCTGTTGCCCCCCACCCCCTGCTCATGCCCCGTGTCTCTCTCCTGTTACCCCCCACCCCCCGCTCATGCCCCGTGTCTCCCTGCTGTTGCCCCCCAGCCCCTGCTCATGCCCCGTGTCTCTCTCCTGTTACCCCCCACCCTCCTCTCATGCCCCGTGTCTCTCTCCTGTTGCCCCCACCCCCCGGTCATGCCCTGTGTCTCCCTGCTGTTGCCCCCCACTCATGCCCCGTGTCTCTCTCCTGTTACCCCCCACCCACCGGTCATGCCCCGTGTCTCCCTGCTGTTACCCCCACCCCCCGCTCATGCCCGTGTCTCTCTCCTGTTCCCCCCACCCTCTGCTCACGCCCTGTGTGTCTCTCCTGTTGCCCCCCACCCCCCGCTCATGCCCCGTGTCTCCCTGCTGTTGCCCCCCACCCCCCGCTCATGCCTCATGTATCCCTGCTGTTGCCCCCGCTCATGCCCCGTGTCTGTCTCCTGTTACCCCCCCACCCCCTCTCATGCCCCGTGTCCCTCTCCTGTTACCCCCCACCCCCCATTAATGCCCTGTGTCTCTCTCCTGTTACCCCCCACCCCCTCTCATGCCCCGTGTCTCCCTGCTGTTGCCCCCAACCCCCGCTCATGCCCCGTGTCTCTCCCCTGTTACCCCCCACCCCCCTCTCATGCCTCGTGTCTCTCTCCTGTTACCCCCCACCCCCCTCTCATGCCCCGTGTCTCTATAATGCTCATGCCCTGTGTGTCTCTATCTTTCCCACCCCCCCGCTCATGCCCCGTGTTTCTATCCCCTCCCGCCCACCCACCGCTCATGCCCTGTGTGTCTCTCCCCCTCCCCCCCAAACACCGCTCATGCCCCGTGTGTCTCTATCCCCTCCCGCCCACCCCCCGCTCATGCCCCGTGTGTCTCTCTGCTGTTGCCCCCCACCCCCAGCTCATGCCCCGTGTCTCCCTGCTGTTGCCCCCCAGCCCCTGCTCATGCCCCGTGTCTCTCTCTGCTGTTACCCCCCACCCCCGTCTCATGCCCCGTGTCTCTCTCCTGTTACCCCCCACCGCCTCTCATGCCCCGTGTCTCTCTCCTGTTGCCCCCCACCCCCTTGATCATGCCCCGTGTCGCCCTGCTGTTTCCCCCCACCCCCTCACATGCCCCGTGTCTCTCTCCTGTTACCCCACCACCCTCTCATGCCCTGTGTCTCTTTCCTGTTACCCCACACCCCCCTCTCATGCCCTGTGTCTCTCTCCTGTTGCCCCCCACCCCCCAGTCATGCCCCGTGTCTCCCTTCTGTTGCCCCACACCCCCCGGTCATGCCCCCTGTCTCTCTGCTGTTGCCCCCCACCACCCGGTCATGCCCCGTGTCTCTCTCCTGTTACCCCCCACCCCCCTTTCATGCCCCATGTCTCCCTCGTGTTCCTCCCACCCCCGCTCATGCCCCGTGTCTCCCTGCTGTTGCCCCCCGCTCATGCCCCGTGTCTCTCTCATTGTACCCCCTGCTCATGCCCCATGTCTCTCTCCTGTTGCCCCCCACCCCCCGGTCATGCCCCGGGTCTCACTCCTGTTGCCCCTCACCCCCGCTCATGCCCCGTGTCTCTACTCTGTTACCCCCCACCCCCCTCTCATGCCCCGTGTCTCCCTCGTTTTCCCCCTGCCCCCCGCGCATGCCCGGTGTCTCCCTGCTGTTGCCCCGCACCCCCCGCTCATGCCCCGTGTCTGTCTCCTGTTACCCCCCACCCCCCGCTCATGCCCCGTGTCTCTCTCCTGTTGCTGCCCACCACCCGGTCATGTCCCGTGTCTCCCTTCTGTTGCCCTCCCACCCCCCTCTCATGCCCTGTGTCTCTCTCCAGTTATCCCCCACCCCCCTCTAATGCCCCGTGTCTCCCTGCTGTTGCCCCCCACCTCCCGCTCATGCCCCGTGTCTCCCTGCTGTTGCCCCCCACCCCCCGCTCATGCCCCATGTCTCCCCTGTTCCACGCCACCCCCGCTCATGCCGTGTCTCCCTCCTTTTCTCCCCCACCCCCCGCTCATGCCCCGTGTTTTCCCTGTTCTCCCCACCCCACGCTCATGCCCCGTGTCTCCCCTGTTCCCCCCACCCCCCGCTCATGCCCCGTGTCTCCCTGCTGTTGCCCCCACCCCCCTCTCATGCCCTGTGTCTCTCTCCTGTTACCCCCACCCCCCTCTCATGCCCCGTGTCTCTCTCCTGTTCCCCCACCCCCCGGTCATGCCCCGTGTCTCCCTGCTGTTGCCCCCACCCCCTGCTCTTGCCCCGTGTCTCTCTCCTGTTACCCCCCACCCCCCGCTCATGCCCCGTGTCTCCCTGCTGTTTCCCCCCAGCCCCTGCTCATGCCCCGTGTCTCTCTCCTGTTACCCCCCACCCTCCTCTCATGCCCCGTGTCTCTCTCCTGTTGCCCCCACCCCCCGGTCATGCCCTGTGTCTCCCTGCTGTTGCCCCCCACCCCCCACTCATGCCCCGTGTCTCTCTCCTGTTACCCCCCACCCACCGGTCATGCCCCATGTCTCCCTGCTGTTACCCCCACTCCCCGCTCATGCCCGTGTGTCTGTATCCCTCCCACCCACCCCCGCTCATGCCCCGTGTGTCTGTATCCCTCCTACCCACCCCCCGCTCATGCCCCGTGTGTCTGTATGTCTCCCACCCACCCCCCGCTCATGCCCCGTGTGTCTGTATCCCTTCCACCCACCCCCCGCTCATGCCCCGTGTGTCTCTCACCTCCCCCCACCCCCCGCTCATGCCCCGTGTGTCTCTATCCCTCCCCCCCACCCCCTTCTCATGCACCGTGTGTCTCTATCCCTCCCCCCACCCCCTGCTCATGCCCCGTGTGTCTCTATCACTCCCCCCACCCCCTGCTCATGCCCCGTGTGTCTCTATCCCTCCCACCCACCCCCACTCATGCCCTGTGTGTCTCTATCCCTCCCACCCACCCCCCGCTCATGCCCCGTGTGTCTCTATCCCTCCCACCCACCCCCCGCTCATGCCCTTGTGTCTCTCCCCCCCCACCCCCGCTCATGCCCCGTGTGTCTCTATGACTCCCACCCACCCACCCCCCGCTCATGCCCCGTGTGTCTCTATCCCTCCCACCCACCCCTGCTCATGCCCCGTGTGTCTCTATCCCTCCCACCCCCCGCTCATGCCTCATGTGTCTATCCCCTCCCGCCCACCCACCGCTCATGCCCTGTGTGTCTCTCCCCCTTCCCCCCACCCACCGCTCATGCCCCGTGTCTCTCTCCTGTTACCCCCCACCCACCGGTCATGCCCCGTGTCTCCCTGCTGTTGCCCCCCACCCCCCACTCATGCCCCGTGTCTCTCTCCTGTTACCCCCCACCCACCGCTCATGCCCGTGTCTCTCTCCTGTTCCCCCACCCTCTGCTCATGCCCTGTGTGTCTCTCCTGTTGCCCCCCACCCCCCGCTCATGCCCCGTGTCTCCCTGCTGTTGCCCCCCACCCCCCGCTCATGCCTCATGTATCCCTGCTGTTGCCCCCGCTCATGCCCCGTGTCTGTCTCCTGTTACCCCCCCACCCCCTCTCATGCCCCGTGTCTCTCTCCTGTTACCCCCCACCCTCCATTAATGCCCCGTGTCTCTCTCCTGTTAACCCCCACCCCCTCTCATGCCCCGTGTCTCCCTGCTGTTGCCCCCAACCCCCGCTCATGCCCCGTGTCTCTCCCCTGTTACCCCCCACCCCCCTCTCATGCCTCGTGTCTCTCTCCTGTTACCCCCCACCCCCCTCTCATGCCCCTTGTCTCTCTCCTGTTCCCCCCACCCCCCGGTCATACCCTGTGTCTCCCTGCTGTTGCCCCCCTCTCATGCCCATTGTCTCTCTCCTGTTACCCCCCACCCCCCGCTCATGCCCTGTGTCTCCCTGCTGTTGCCCCCCACCCCCTGCCCTGTGTCTCTCTCCTGTTACCCCCAATCCCCTCTCATGCCCCGTGTCTCTCTCCTGTTGCCCCCCAACCCCGCTCATGCCCTGTGTCTCCCTGCTGTTGCCCCCCACCCCCTGCTCATGCCCTGTGTCTCTCTCCTGTTCCCCCATCCCCCGCTCATGCCATGTGTCTCTCTCCTGTTGCCCCCCACCCCCCTCTCAGGCCCTTGTCTCTCTCCTGTTCCCCCCACCCCCCGGTCATGCCCGTGTCTCCCTGCTGTTGCCCCACGCTCATGCCCCTTGTCTCTCTCCTGTTACCCCCCACCCCCGCTCATGCCCTGTGTCTCCCTGCTGTTGCCCCCCACCCCACGCTCATGCCCTGTGTCTCTCTCCTGTTACCCCCCACCCCCCTCTCATGCCCCGTGTCTCTCTCCTGTTGCCCCCCACCCCCCGGTCATGCCCCATGTCTCCCTGCTGTTGCCCCCCGCTCATGCCCCGTGTTTCCCTGCTGTTGCCCCCCACCCCCTCTCATGCCCCGTGTCTCTCTCCTGTTGCCCCTCACCCTCCAATCATGCCCTGTGTCTCCCTGCTGTTGCCCCCCGCTCATGCCCCATGTCTCTCTCCTGTTACCCCCCACCCCCGCTCATGCCCCGTGTCTCCCTGCTGTTGCCCCCCACCCCCCGCTCATGCCTCATGTATCCATGCTGTTGCCCCCGCTCATGCCCCGTGTCTGTCTCCTGTTACCCCCCCACCCCCTCTCATGCCCCGTGTCTCTCTCCTGTTACCCCCCACCCCCCATTAATGCCCCGTGTCTCTCTCCTGTTACCCCCCACCCCCGTCTCATGCCCCGTGTCTCTCTCCTGTTACCCCCCACCGCCTCTCATGCCCCGTGTCTCTCCCCTGTTACCCCCCACCCCCCTCTCATGCCTCGTGTCTCTCTCCTGTTACCCCCCACCCCCCTCTCATGCCCCTTGTCTCTCTCCTGTTCCCCCCACCCCCCGGTCATACCCTGTGTCTCCCTGCTGTTGCCCCCCTCTCATGCCCCTTGTCTCTCTCCTGTTACCCCCCACCCCCCGCTCATGCCCTGTGTCTCCCTGCTGTTGCCCCCCACCCCCTGCCCTGTGTCTCTCTCCTGTTACCCCCAATCCCCTCTTATGCCCCGTGTCTCTCTCCTGTTGCCCCCCAACCCCCGCTCATGCCATGTGTCTCCCTGCTGTTGCCCCCACCCCCTGCTCATGCCCTGTGTCTCTCTCCTGTTCCCCCATCCCCCGCTCATGCCCTGTGTCTCTCTCCTGTTGCCCCCCACCTCCCTCTCAGGCCCTTGTCTCTCTCCTGTTCCCCCCACCCCCCGGGCATGCCCCGTGTCTACCTGCTGTTGCCCCCCACTCATGCCCCTTGTCTCTCTCCTGTTACCCCCCACCCCCGCTCATGCCCTGTGTCTCCCTGCTGTTGCCCCTCACCCCACGCTCATGCCCTGTGTCTCTCTCCTGTTACCCCCCACCCCCCTCTCATGCCCCGTGTCTCTCTCCTGTTGCCCCCCACCCCCCGGTCATGCCCCATGTCTCCCTGCTGTTGCCCCCCGCTCATGCCCCGTGTTTCCCTGCTGTTGCCCCCCACCCCCCTCTCATGCCTCGTGTCTCTCTCCTGTTGCCCCCCACCCTCCAGTCATGCCCCGTGTCTCCCTGCAGTTGCCCCCCGCTCATGCCCCATGTCTCTCTCCTGTTACCCCCACCCCCCGGTCATGTCCCGTGTCTCCCTTCTGTTGCCCTCCCACCCCCCTCTCATGCCCCGTGTCTCTCTCCTGTTATCCCCCACCCCCCTCTAATGCCCCGTGTCTCCCTGCTGTTGCCCCCACTCCCTGCTCATGCCCCGTGTGTCTCTCCCCTCCCACCCACCCCCCTGCTCATGCCCCGTGTGTCTCTCCCCTCCCACCCACCGCCCTGCTCATGCACCGTGTGTCTCTCCCCTCCCACCCACCCCCCTGCTCATGCCCCGTGTGTCTCTTTCCCTCCCACCCACCCCCGCTCATGCCCCGTGTGTCTCTAAGCCCTCCCACCCACCCCCCGCTCACACCCAGTGTGTCTCTCCTATCCCCCCACCCCCCGCTCATGCCCCGTGTGTCTCTATCCCTCCCACCCACCCCCCGCTCATGCCCCGTGTGTCTCTCCCCTCCCCCGCACCCCCCGCTCATGCCCCGTGTTTCTCACTCCGGACCGCCCACCCCCCGTTCATGCCCCGTGTGTCTCTAGCCCTCCCACCCACCCCCCGCTCATGCCCCATGTGTCTCTCCCCTCCCCCCCACCACCCGCTCATGCCCCGTGTTTCTCTATCCCTCCCACCCACCCCCCGCTCATGCCCCGTGTGTCTCTATCCCTCCTACCCAACCCGCCCTCATGCCCCGTGTGTCTCTATCTCTCCCACCCACCCCCCGCTCATTGCCCGGTGTGTCTCTATCCCAGCCACCCACCGCCCGCTCATGCCCCGTGTGTCTCTATCCCCCCCACCCACCCCCCGCTCATGCCCCGTGTCTCTCTATCCTCCCCCCGCCCCATGCTCATGCCCCATGTGTCTCTCCCCTCCCCCCCCACCCTCTGCTCATGCCCCGTGTGTGTCTCCCCTCCCCCACCCCCTGCTCATGCCCCGTGTGTCTCTATCCCTCTGACCCACCCCCAGCTCATGCCCCGTGTGTCTCTATCCCTTCCACCCACCCCCCGCTCATGCCCAGTGTGTCTCTATCCCTCCCACCCACCCCCTGCTCATGCCCCGTGTGTCTCTATCCCTCCCACCCACCCCCTGCTCATGCCCCGTGTGTCTATCCCTCCCACCCACCCCACGCTCATGCCCCGTGTGTTGTCTATCCCTCCAACCCACCCCCCGCTCATGCCCCGTGTGTCTGTATCCCTCCCACCCACCCCCGCTCATGCCCCGTGTGTCTGTATCCCTCCTACCCACCCCCCGCTCATGCCCCGTGTGTCTGTATGTCTCCCACCCACCCCCCGCTCATGCCCCGTGTGTCTGTATCCCTTCCACCCACCCCCCGCTCATGCCCCGTGTGTCTCTCACCTCCCCCCACCCCCCGCTCATGCCCCGTGTGTCTCTATCCCTCCCCCCACCCCCTTCTCATGCACCGTGTGTCTCTATCCCTCCCCCCCACCCCCTGCTCATGCCCCGTGTGTCTCTATCACTCCCCCCACCCCCTGCTCATGCCCCGTGTGTCTCTATCCCTCCCACCCACCCCCACTCATGCCCTGTGTGTCTCTATCCCTCCCACCCACCCCCCGCTCATGCCCCGTGTGTCTCTATCCCTCCCACCCACCCCCCGCTCATGCCCTTGTGTCTCTCCCCCCCCACCCCCGCTCATGCCCCGTGTGTCTCTATCCCTCCCACCAACCCACCCCCCGCTCATGCCCCGTGTGTCTCTATCCCTCCCACCCACCCCCTGCTCATGCCCCGTGTGTCTCTATCCCTCCCACCCCCGCTCATGCCCCATGTGTCTATCCCCTCCCACCCACCCACCGCTCATGCCCTGTGTGTCTCTCCCCCTTCCCCCCACCCACCGCTCATGCCCTGTGTGTCTCTATCCCCTCCCGCCCACCCCCCGCTCATGCCCGTGTGTCTCTCTGCTGTTGCCCCCCACCCCCAGCTCATGCCCCGTGTCTCCCTGCTGTTGCCCCCCAGCCCCTGCTCATGCCCCGTGTCTCTCTCTCCTGTTACCCCCCACCCCCGTCTCATGCCCCGTGTCTCTCTCCTGTTACCCCCCACCGCCTCTCATGCCCCGTGTCTCTCTCCTGTTGCCCCCACCCCCTTGATCATGCCCCGTGACTCCCTGCTGTTTCCCCCCACCCCCCTCACATGCCCCGTGTCTCTCTCCTGTTACCCCCACCCCCCTCTCATGCCCTGTGTCTCTCTCCTATTACCCCCCACCCCCCTCTCATGCCCTGTGTCTCTCTCCTGTTGCCCCCCACCCCCCAGTCATGCCCCGTGTCTCCCTTCTGTTGCCCCCCACCCCCGGTCATGCCCCCTGTCTCTCTGCTGTTGCCCCCCACCCCCCGGTCATGCCCCGTGTCTCTCTCCTGTTACCCCCCACCCCCCTTTCATGCCCCATGTCTCCCTCGTGTTCCTCCCACCCCCGCTCATGCCCCGTGTCTCCCTGCTGTTGCCCCCCGCTCATGCCCCATGTCTCTCTCATTGTACCCCCGCTCATGCCCCATGTCTCTCTCCTGTTTCCCCCCACCCCTGGTCATGCCCCGTGTCTCCCTCCTGTTGCCCCCCACCCCCCGCTCATGCCCCGTGTCTCTCCTCTGTTACCCCCCACCCCCCTCTCATGCCCCGTGTCTCCCTCGTTTTCCCCCTGCCCCCCGCGCATGCCCCGTGTCTCCCTGCTGTTGCCCCGCACCCCCCGCTCATGCCCCGTGTCTGTCTCCTGTTACCCCCCACCCCCCGCTCATGCCCCGTGTATCTCTCCTGTTGCTCCCCACCCCCCGGTCATGTCCCGTGTCTCCCTTCTGTTGCCCTCCCACCCCCCCTCTCATGCCCTGTGTCTCTCTCCTGTTATCCCCCACCCCCCTCTAATGCCCCGTGTCTCCCTGCTGTTGCCCCCCACCTCCCGCTCATGCCCCGTGTCTCCCTGCTGTTGCCCCCCACCCCCCGCTCATGCCCCATGTCTCCCCTGTTCCTTGCCACCCCCTGCTCATGCCGTGTCTCCCTCCTTTTCTCCCCCACCCCCTGCTCATGCCCCGTGTTTTCCCTGTTCCTCCCACCCACGCTCATGCCCCGTGTCTCCCCCGTTCCCCCCACCCCCTGCTCATGCCCCATGTCTCCCTGCTGTTGCCCCCCACCCCCCTCTCATGCCCTGTGTCTCTCTCCTGTTACCCCCACCCCCCTCTCATCCCCCGTGTCTCTCTCCTGTTCCCCCATCCCCCGGTCATGCCCCGTGTCTCCCTGCTGTTGCCCCCACCCCCTGCTCATGCCCCGTGTCTCTCTCCTGTTACCCCCCACCCCCCGCTCCTGCCCCGTGTCTCCCTGCTGTTGCCCCCCAGCCCCCGCTCATGCCCCGTGTCTCTCTCCTGTTACCCCCCACCCTCCTCTCATGCCCCGTGTCTCTCTCCTGTTGCCCCCACCCCCCGGTCATGCCCTGTGTCTCCCTGCTGTTGCCCCTCACCCCCCACTCATGCCCCGTGTCTCTCTCCTGTTACCCCCCACCCACCGGTCATGCCCCGTGTCTCCCTGCTGTTACCCCCACCCCCCGCTCATGCCCGTGTCTCTCTCCTGTTCCCCCCACCCTCTGCTCATGCCCTGTGTGTCTCTCCTGTTGCCCCCCACCTCCCGCTCATGCCCCGTTTCTCCCTGCTGTTGCCCCCCACCCCCCGCTCATGCCTCATATATCCCTGCTGTTGCCCCCGCTCATGCCCTGTGTCTGTCTCCTGTTACCCCCCCACCCCCTCTCATGCCCTGTGTCTCTCTCCTGATACCCCCCACCCCCCATTAATGCCCCGTGTCTCTCTCCTGTTACCCCCCACCCCCTCTCATGCCCCGTGTCTCCCTGCTGTTGCCCCCCAACCCCGGCTCATGCCCCGTGTCTCTCCTCTGTTACCCCCCACCCCCCTCTCATGCCTCATGTCTCTCTCCTGTTACCCCCCAGCCCCCTCTCATGCCCCTTGTCTCTCTCCTGTTCCCCCCACCCCCCGGTCATACCCTGTGTCTCCCTGCTGTTGCCCCCCTCTCATTCCCCTTGTCTCTCTCCTGTTACCCCCCACCCCCCGATCATGCCCTGTGTCTCCCTGCTGTTGCCCCCCACCCCCTGCTCATGCCCTGTGTCTCTCTCCTGTCACCCCCCAATCCCCTCTCATGCCCTGTGTCTCTCTCCTGTTGCCCCCCAACCCCCGCTCATGCCCTGTGTCTTCCTGCTGTTGCCCCCCACCCCCTGCTCATGCCCTGTGTCTCTCTCCTGTTCCCCCATCCCCCGCTCATGCCCTGTGTCTCTCTCCTGTTGCCCCCCACCCCCCTCTCAGGCCCTTGTCTCTCTCCTGTGCCCCCCACCCCCCGGCCATGCCCCGTGTCTCCCTGCTGTTGCCCCCCGCTCATGCCCCTTGTCTCTCTCCTGTTACCCCCCACCCCCGCTCATGCCCTGTGTCTCCCTGCAGTTGCCCCCCCACCCCACGCTCATGCCCTGTGTCTCTCTCCTGTTACCCCCCACCCCCCTCTCATGCCCCGTGTCTCTCTCCTGTTGCCCCCACCCCCCGGTCATGCCCCATGTCTCCCTGCTGTTTCCCCCCGCTCATGCCCCGTGTTTCCCTGCTGTTGCCCCCCACCCCCCTCTCATGCCCCGTGTCTCACTCCTCTTATCCCCCACCCCCCTCTAATGCCCCGTGTCTCCCTGCTGTTGCCCCCCACCTCCCGCTCATGCCCCGTGTCTCCCTGCCGTTGTCCACCCACCCCCCGCTCATGCCCCATGTCTCCCCTGTTCCACGCCACCCCCCGCTCATGCCGTGTCTCCCTCCTTTTCTCCCCCACCCCCCGCTCATGCCCCGTGTTTTCCCTGTTCCCCCCACCCCACGCTTATGCATCGTGTCTCCCCTGTTCCCCCACCCCCGCTCATGCCCCGTGTCTCCCTGCTGTTGCCCCCCACCCCCCTCTCATTCCCTGTGTCTCTCTCCTGTTACCCCCACCCCCCTCTCATGCCCCGTGTCTCTCTCCTGTTCCCCCACCCCCCGGTCATGCCCCGTGTCTCCCTGCTGTTGCCCCCCACCCCCTGCTCATGCCCCGTGTCTCTCTCCTGTTACCCCCCACCCCCCGCTCATGCCCCGTGTCTCCCTGCTGTTGCCCCCCAGCCCCCTCTCATGCCCCGTGTCTCTCTCCTGTTACCCCCCACCCTCCTCTCATGCCCCGTGTCTCTCTCCTGTTGCCCCCACCCCCGGTCATGCCCTGTGTCTCCCTGCTGTTGCCCCCCACTCATGCCCCGTGTCTCTCTCCTGTTACCCCCCACCCACCGGTCATGCCCCGTGTCTCCCTGCTGTTACCCCCACCCCCCGCTCATGCCCGTGTCTCTCTCCTGTTCCCCCCAACCTCTGCTCATGCCCTGTGTGTCTCTCCTGTTGCCCCCCACCCCCCGCTCATGCCCCGTGTCTCCCTGCTGTTGCCCCCACCCCCGCTCATGCCTCATGTATCCCTGCTGTTGCCCCCGCTCATGCCCCGTGTCTGTCTCCTGTTACCCCCCACCCCCTCTCATGCCCCGTGTCTCTCTCCTGTTACCCCCCACCCCCCATTAATGCCCCGTGTCTCTCTCCTGTTACCCCCCACCCCCTCTCATGCCCCGTGTCTCCCTGCTGTTGCCCCCCAACCCCCGCTCATGCCCCGTGTCTCTCCCCTGTTACCCCCCACCCCCCTCTCATGCCTCGTGTCTCTCTCCTGTTACCCCCCCACCCCCCTCTCATGCCCCTTGTCTCTCTCCTGTTCCCCCCACCCCCCGGTCATACCCTGTGTCTCCCTGCTGTTGCCCCCCTCTCATGGCCCTTGTCTCTCTCCTGTTACCCCCCACCCCTGCTCATGCCCTGTGTCTCCCTGCTGTTGCCCCCCACCCCCTGCTCATGCCCTGTGTCTCTCTCCTGTTACCCCCCAACCCCCTCTCATGCCCCGTGTCTCTCTCCTATTGCCCCCCAACCCCCGCTCATGCCCTATGTCTCCCTGCTGTTGCCCCCCACCCCCTGCTCATGCCCTGTGTCTCTCTCCTGTTCCCCCATCCCCCGCTCATGCCCTGTGTCTCTCTCCTGTTGCCCCCCACCCCCCTCTCAGGCCCTTGTCTCTCTCCTGTTCCCCCCACCCCCCGGTCATGCCCCGTGTCTCCCTGCTGTTGCCCCCCGCTCATGCCCCTTGTCTCTCTCCTGTTACCCCCCACCCCCCGCTCATGCCCTGTGTCTCCCTGCTGTTGCCCCCCACCCCACGCTCATGCCCTGTGTCTCTCTCCTGTTACCCCCCACCCCCTCTCATGCCCCGTGTCTCTCTCCTGTTGCCCCCCACCCCCCGGTCATGCCCCATGTCTCCCTGCTGTTGCCCCCCGCTCATGCCCCGTGTTTCCCTGCTGTTGCCCCCCACCCCCTCTCATGCCCCGTGTCTCTCTCCTGTTGCCCCCCCACCCTCCAGTCATGCCCCGTGTCTCCCTGCTGTTGCCCCCCGCTCATGCATCATGTCTCTCTCCTGTTACCCCCAACCCCTGGTCATGCCCTGTGTCTCCCTGGTGTTGCCCCCCACCCCCTGCTCATGCCCCGTGTCTCTCTCCTGTTACCCCCCACCCCCCTCGCATGCCCCGTGTCTCTCTCCTGTTGCCCCCCGGTCATGCCCCGTGTCTCCCTGCTGTTGCCCCCCACTCCCGCTCATGCCCTGTGTCTCCCTGCTGTTGCCCCCACCCCCTGCTCATGCCCCGCGTCTCTCTCTCCTGTTAACCCCCAAACCCCTCTCATGCCCAGTGTCTCTCTCCTGTTACCCCCAAACCCTCTCATGCCCCGTGTCTCTGTCCTGTTTCCCCCACCCCCCGATCATGCCCTGTGTCTCCCTGCTGTTTCCCCCACCCCTTGCTCATGCCCCGTGTCTCTCTCCTGTTACCCCCACCCCCTCTCATGCCCCGTGTCTCTCTCCTGTTACCCCCCACCCCCCTCTCATGCCCCATGTCTCCCTCATGTTCCCCCCACCCCCGTTCATGCCCCGTGTCTCCCTGCTGTTGCCCCCCACCCCCCGCTCATGCCCCGTGTCTCTCTCCTGTTCCCCCCCACCCCCTGCTCATGCCCTGTTGTGTTCTCTTTATACACCCCGCCTTCCCTTTCTATGGTGGCCATCTTGGTAAAAGATTTTCCTTCCTGCACGGCGTCCCGGTTTGGGAAGAAAAATCTTTTTTTTACCACCTGGGGTTCCCACTTTGAGGACCTAAGATGCTAGTGGTCTTCATCTATTGAAAAGGATGTTATGGTGACGTTGCACTAATAAAAACCTATGAAATGCAGTAAAAAAAAATTGTGTTACAGGGACGTTATGGTTAAGTTGCACTAATAAAAACCTATGAAATTCAATGAAAAAACTTTGTTAAAGGGACGTTATGGTTAAGTTGCGCTACTGAAAACCTATGAAATTCAGTGAAAAAACTTTGTTAAAGGGACGTTATGGTTCCAAGTAAAACCGAAAAACCCATGAAATTCGCCAGTTATGGTAAGCTAAGCAACCATAACTCGCGCCACCACCGTGCACTGCTAAGACTAACACCCACGACATCAAAGATGACATCACAAATGTCATTGATGACATCACATATCTGGCTCACTCTTTTTTCTTTTGCTGACATATCTAGGCCACATGGTTTTCTTCAGTAACAGGGTAACAGTCAGAAACTAAAAAATTTATTTTATTTGTAGACGTATCCTTCAAGTAGGTTCTTACAGTAATTCCCTTAGAGTCCAGTCACATCATATGAAACATATACATAGGGGAAGACACAAGCTTGAAAGACAGCAATCCTTTTTGTGCATAAAGATAATCAATAGACTTATCAGCACTTTCTGATAGTTCTGTTGTTTTTTTATGGCTGTACTTTCCCTGTATATGGTCATATTTGTAAACATTGTACTCACACTACTTTCCTTAGGGTCCAATCACATCAAGTGATACATATACATAGGGTAAATAGCAGCTTTGAAACAGAAATCATTTATTTGCATGAAAATAATCAGTTCGGTTATGAATTGTTTCTGCTACTACTTGTGCTTTTTTGCTAACTTCACTTTCCCTGTATATACCCATATTGGTATGTGTTCTTGTCTCTTTGTGTTTTGTCTATAGTAATGCAATTATGTAATACATGGGTTTTATTAGCTACTTATTACATATTTCACAGTACACAAAAATCTATTAAGAAAACAATTATCATTTCATTATTCAACATATTAACATTACGAATATTATACCTTCATCTTGTACGCTGCAAACAATGCTATGTTTCTGCATGAGTAGCTTAGTATACTAGATAGAACTCCATAATAGAATGCTATTTATATCAATGCATCGTTCAATGCACTAATTACGGTATGATATTTATTGCAATGATCCTTGACACTTTTTTCACAACATTATAATAAGAATCCCTTGTACACATATTTCATGAAAAGTACATACACATGTGATGTCATCAGTGATGTCATCAATGACATTTGTGATGTCATCTTTGATGTCGTGGGTGTTAGTCTTAGCAGTGCACGGTGGTGGCGCGAGTTATGGTTGCTTAGCTTACCATAACTGGCGAATTTCAAGGGTTTTTCGGTTTTACTTGGAACCATAACGTCCCTTTAACAAAGTTTTTTCACTGACTTTCATAGGTTTTTAGTAGCCCAACTTAACCATAACGTCCCTTTAACAAAGTTTTTTCACTGAAGATATATTTATGTATATTCAAGGAAAAAACTTTAGTTGAAGGGACATTAAGATGAGAACATAATGCAACAAAACCCTGGAAATGTAGCTAAAGTCAACTTAACTTCGTGCCCCCTGTTGCGCAGACTATGACCACAATGATGACATCACAGATACCTACGCAGCATATTGATTTTATGGGGAGAGCTAATGTCAAGCTGTGGGACCATAGGTGCATTCCGATGCATTTGGATTTTAATGTGTTTTTTTTGTTGGAAGTTAAATGAGTTTGTTTATCTCCCAATGTCTAAGAAGCTAAACTCATTGAACTTAAGAGTCACCCCGCCCCTGAGAAATATATGCAGGGATAACAGAAACAATTACTTATTGTCAAGTTCCCTGGAAGAATCAGCAAAACCAGCATGGACAAAGCTGCTTAGAAGATCAATCTGGCCATGCAGATTTATATGGTAATGTGTTCCCTGTTTAAAGTTTCACATATAACGAAAACACTTAATACATTCACAATAACTGTCTATTTGCATATGTAAGTGCATCTCAGAATTTTTCTGACAGGCATTCTTGAAAGGAAAATCATTTTCCTTTTGATTGATTATCTCACGTGTTTTAAATGAGATAATGCAAAGTTAAACCTAAGCCTTTTGCAATATGATGCTTCATTTCAAATTACATGGCAACACATAAAGGTGAATACATTAAGCTCTCTTCAAAACGTAACAGTTTTTACTGGGCAATGTAAGAACTAGTCTTGGTTCTTTGACGTCCTCACAATGTGTTTGTCACTAATTGCAAGGCGTCACTATCTATAACGAATGGTATTATTAATAATTATTTACAGTGCATTGTTGCAATGTAGCAAGGACCCATTTCTTTGATGAAAGTAGAACGTTTTATTTTATCAAAAGGGCTTTCTGCATTTCGTGCAGTGACTTTATACTTCAGCAGAATGCCAGTCACTAGGCTCTCTTGAATCGTCACCAAAGCAGTTACAATATTATTCAAATGTTTGTGGGGAAACTATGCATCATTATCTGGTGCTGTCCCTCAGTTGAGAAGGTAACGTCCTGCATTTTACGGGCACACCTTTTCATAGTATTTTTGATAAAGACACAAAACACGTGAATGAAGCAAGGTACCACCCCGCATCTCTCACGGTAATTTCGGTATTATCCCCTACAAAGCACCATCCACAACTTCCACTGGGATGGATATCTCGAGGGGAAGGGCATTGTTGTTTCTATGAGCAACTGAAAGGAAGTTAGATTTCACTGTGTCTTCTTTTTCCAGTGCCTTGATTGGCATTCTCGACTGTCAGCACTGGGGTTTTCTTTAGGGACTCCATGTCTCTTCTGGGGTGCGGGTGTTGTGAGTCATTGGCTGGGATTAGGGATATGGCTCTCTTCCCTCCCTTTTCTTGGTCATTGAGGCTGGAAATGACTTTCAGTTATTTAACTAAGAAAGAGGGGTAGAAAGGCTGGTTTAGTATAATATTTTAGTAGTATTAATACATACATATACCTTTTTACACCCTTCTCTGTTATCTACATATGAATCAAATACTAACACGGTTGTCTCATCGGGATGAGAAACTAATGTCTTAATTTGATGAACGGCAGGTCAGGGATGACAGTCTGTTCCCAAATTGTTACCTTGATTTTTTAGGCAGCCAGGAGAGATCTGATCTATGGGTTCTATGTCCTTTCATCGTCAGGCATTTCAAAGCCTGCAATTTAAAAGTGTATGAAAGTTCATTGAATATTTTTTTTTCGGGGGTCGCCCCCGAACACCCACCCTCCTGCACCTATTTGTAACTATACCCAACCCGCCCAACCACTTATCTGCCCTCTCCCACCCCCCAAAATAAATTTGATTAACTTTTGTGCACGTTTAAATTGTAGACTTTCAAATGCCTGGAGATGAAAGGACGTCATACCTGATCTATGATCATGAAGGCCCCTGCCATGATGGGAAGACATTTCACTTTTTAGATAGGTTACTATGGAAATTATACAGTTAAACTCAATAACCTACCTCATATAGCTTTTTGGAGGTCCTTGGGTCATAATAAGTCTTAATACTTACCACAGATTTCTCAGGTTCCTTTGGGCATATAGAAATGCATGTTCAAGAAGGATTTTGACATATTCATGAGTGGTAGAATTGTTTATCAGCATCTGTTTCTGTGTCCTGTGTCCGTTACAGCATATGCTGAGGTGAGGCCATTTTTCTTCCAGTCATAAGTTTAAAAGGTGACCTCTTAGTAGAAGAAGTAGGGGTAGACCACCACAGCCCGTTTTAAGATTTCCACAGTTGTTTTATATATCACTCCACATCCCCCTCGCTAGATGTTTGGCGGTAGGCAAATGTTACTTTCATTTTACTCCCAACATTTCCCACATCTTGGTCATTACCTTACTGGTGAAATGACTAGCTTGATCAGACTCCATCATTTCAGGAAGGTTAAAACAGGAAAAGATGTGGTTGATAAATAAAATAGCTGCCGTTTCTGCTTTGCAATTCCGGGCTTGGAGAAATTCAATCCATTTGTTAGCAGGCACGTGACAGTCAACATGTATTTGTTGCTGAATGCAGAACCAATCATTAGACCAATAAAGTTGATCTGAATATCAAACCATCGTTATGTCATTCCTCTATTTTGTGAAGGAGCCTTGTGATTGGTAGAACATGTGTGGAACTGGGCGCACACTACACACTCTTTCAACTACATTTTTAAATCCATGTGTGGCCAATAAGAAACCTCATGTAGGATCTCCATCGTCTTTTGAAATCCCTGATGACAAGCTGCCACTTGCATCATGTGCACGACTCAACAATATGCTGCAAAATTAGGTATATACTGCCCAATGCCCACTGACCATAACCAGATTGGGATTTTCTAACTAAAAGTCCATCTTGAATTTGGAACATTTTCTGAAACTTCAGTGCAACTGAAAAATCTTGTTCAGTAAAGCGAAGGTTTTCTAGATATTTATAAAATATTCAAATAATCCCGCCTTCTTTTTGGACGGTAATTAAATCTTTATGTGGAGCGTCTCTACTCCACTGAAGAAGAGAAAACTCATTTTCAGCTTGAGTTTGTGATCGGGTTATAATTAATAGTTCCGGAGGTGATGTGTTTTGTCATTAAGGTCAGCTTTAATATGGACATACCTTGGGGAAAAATTTAGCAACTAGCCGAGGGCTTTGGGACATCATTAATCAAAGAATTTCTGACATCACTTGCTAATTCCTTCTCATCATTTTCATTAACATGGAAAAATTTAGCAACTAGCCGAGGGCTTTGGGACATCATTAATCAAAGAATTTCTGACATCACTTGCTAATTCCTTCTCATCATTTTCATTAATATGGATGGAACATCCATCAATCTGACCTATGGATATTCTCCTCACAGATGCTTTTATCATACACCTTATTAGGAGAAGTTAGATATGCCTCTATATTATTGCTTGTTCTTCCTCTTCTAAACAGTTATTCTGGACACAGTCATGGGGGTAGGATAATCAGGCTCTTTTTATTTTGATGTTCATTTCTACAGGGTAAAATTGGTTTGACAGAATCCGGGAGGCAATCCTTAAATTAGAGACATTCCAATCACTTTGTAAATATTGTAGAGGTTATTGCAACGTCTCTTCTATTAAATGGTCCCCAGGGATCAACAAACAGTAGTTTTTCAAAGCCTATGTCATAGCTAGGGTTGATTTCAACAGACAATAATGTTTTACTTGCTTAAAAGGTCATCTTATTATGCTGATCATGCTTCTGGAATAAGACTACGGTTAAACAGGTGTTGTAAAATCCTGTTTCCAGGAATAATTATTGTTTTTTAATGGGGTAAGCCAAGCATGGATCTTGGAATAGACTTATTGTCTGGTGTTTCACAGCCTCTGTTTGAGAGTACCCACTCCTGTCCTCAAATGACAGACAAATGGCTAAGTGATCTCTGTGTAATTGTCAATGAAGTTACAACTGTACTTGATATGATATTTTTTTTTGCGAGCCTATAAACAAGTGTTTCAAGGCGCAACGAGGCAAGGGAGGGGTAAAAGGGAGGACAAGACAACAATCTTACTGTGCCCAGTGACATTGAGATCACGCAAATGCAGGGAAGAGGGAAGGGGGAAAGTGCAGGGGGCACTGGAGGAGTGGAAAGTGCTGAACAATGGATCAAGACAACAACAAGTGGTGCAGCTAGCAGGTGGCAAGTGCAAGGGTTAAGCACAGACATGGGTGTCTAATAAGTGCAGGTAAGGGGACTGAAGGGTTGCAGATACAGACCCAAGTGCAAGGGTTGCCATGAGGCAGTGCGGGTATGCAGCTCGGTGGCCAGGGCCTGGGCCCAATTTCAGAAGCAGTTGTAAAAGCAGACAGAGATCAGCAGGGGAGAGGAAGAGAAAGGCAGAGGCAAAGAGGAGGGTGTTGAGGTGCTTCCGGAACCGAAGATGGTTCTCCTCAAGTGTTAAAGAGGCAGGGAGGCTGTTCCAGAGGGAGGGCCCAGCCGAAGAAAGAGATCTACCGCCAACTTGTTGCTTGGAGAAGCAACTGACCCTGAGGGAGTTTTAGGAGGAGGAGGAGGGAAGAGCTTGAGTAGGAAGGTATTCCCGAAGGGAGAGTTGAAGGTATTGTTGAAGGTATTGTCGGCCCAGGCCCCAGAAGGCCTGTGGACAATGCAGAGGTTCTTGAACGTAATCATTCCAGCCACTGGGATCCAATGAAAAGATTTCAGAGCTGGAGAGATATGATCCCTGGGCAAGTCTCGCAGTTCTGTTCTGGATGAGTCACAGAGGGCAGAGAGTAGAAGATGGAAGATTTAGAAAGGGGCTGTTGCAGTAGTCCAGCCTTGAGAGAACCAGAGCTTTAGGGACAGTGAGCTTCTGGGGGAAGGAGAGGTTAGGAAATATACCTTTGAGGAGGTGAAGTTGGTAGTTTGACTTCTTAGAGACGTCAGAAATGTGAGGAGAAAAGGAAAGTGTGGAGTTTAAGATAACACAGAGGTTCTTAGCCTCACAGGTGGGAGTAGGAAGAGGGCCCAGGGAGGCGGCCCAGAAAGTGACAGGAAAGGAAGTTGCAGGTGTGCTGAAGAGGAGGTTCTATGTTTTACTAGAATTAAGCCAGAGGTCTTTGGCGGCACACCACTCCTGGATTGCAGACAGACAGTCAGAAATGAGAGAGGGAAAGGGGTGGCAGAAGGGAGCCTGAAAACAAGTTGGGTGTCATCTGCATAGCACTGAAAGTTGGAACAGAGAGCAGCAATGCAGTGGGCGAGGGGTGCCAGGTATTGCTTGAAAAGCCAGCCTGGGAGAGAGGTTAGACCCCTGGGGAATGCCACAGGTAGAGAGTGAGATAGAGGAAAGGAAGGACCCAAGTAGGACCTGGGAGGGTCGGTGGGAGAGGAAAGAGGTCAGCCAGGCCACTGCCTGATCAGTGATACCCAGGTTATCACAGTGGCGGCTGAGCAGGATGCCATGGTTGACCCTGTCACAGGCAGAAGAGAGATTGAATAAGATAAGGACAGAGTCGAGATTAGAATCAAGTCTGGAGAACAGGCCTTCACAAATGTTCAGGAGAGCAGTTTTTGTGCTTCTGGCTGCTCTAAAGTGGACTGATGGTCATGGAGCAAACCAACCAAATCAATGTGGTTGATTTGTGCGAGATGCCCAGCTTTTCCAGGAGTTTGCCCAGGAAAGGAGTGTTGGAGAACGGGTGATAGTTAGCCGGGCAGGAGGGATCTGCAGAGGGTTTCTTGAGTAGAGGGTACACAAGAGAGTGGTTCAGGGGGAGGGGAAGGCTCCAGTGGCAAAGCAGTGATTGACGAAGTTGGCCAGGGCAGGATTGAGGGTGTCAATATGGTCCTTGATGGTTTTGGAAGAACAGGGAAAAACCTGTTTTGACAAGACATTCATAGATCGGACTTGTCTAGAGATCTCATCAGGGAAGAACAGAGGAAAGGAAGAGAAAAAGGGAGGTGAGGCGGCTGCAGGGGGGCCAGAGGTAGGGGAGAAAGAAGCGGGAAGAGGATGAGAGGACGAGACGGTGGACACGATGTCCTGGGTTTTAGAGATGAAATCAGAATCCAGGGCTGAGGAGAGGTCCTGCGAGGGAACAGGAGAAGTAGAGACTGCAGCAGGATTGTACTGCTCCTTGCAGATTTTAAAGATATCAGCCGAATTGTTAGATGCTGCAGAGATGCAGGTTTGGATGTGGGCTCTCTTCTTAGTGTGGATAGAGAGCCAGCATTGCTTTTGGAGCAGGCAGCAGGCCAGTTTGTCGGAGGATGTGCAAGATGCCAGCCATTTCATCTCAGCCAGCCTACACTTTCGTTTAAGCATGATGAGGTAAGAGTTGTACCAAGAGTTGCATTTGGCTTTAGGCTTCAAACAAATCCTCATGACAGGGACAAGAACATCGAGAGTATCAGATATAGAATAGTGGAGTCTGCCAGAGGTGGAGGAGGGGGAGAGAAAGTGACCGAGAAGGTAGGTGGCAGTGCTGGAGTTGGCTTGTCCTGAGGGGTAGAGACGGACAGATGGGAGAAAAGAAGGAAGTGATGGCTCCAGGAGAGAGGAGTGGAAAGAGGGTTAGAGAGGGGGGTCTGAGGAGATGAGAACATCCAGAGTATGTCCAGCAGAGTGAGTCGGGCCAGAGGGAAAAATAGAGAGCGAGAGAGAGTCGCAGAGGTCGCGAAAGAGTCCAGAGGAGGGACAGGAAGCATCAAGGTGGATGTTTAGGTCACCAAAGAGGAAGAGTTGAATGGTCGAGGCTAGGAGGGAGGAGGAGAGGCCAGCCCACTCAGAGAGGAAGGAGGACGTCTGACCAGGTGGCATATAGATAGTAGCAATGGTGAGAGAATGGCCAGGAGAGAGAGATGCCTGCAGACTAGGCATTCGAAGGAGGATTAGTCCTGCATAGGAATCACAGAGGCAGGAATCCACACCAGGAATATCAAGGCTACACCCCCACCGGGTCGGTTGGGTCTGATCACAGAGAGGAACTTGTGACCATCATGGAGGAGAGTGTCAAAACTTGTGACAGAGCTGGCTGGGAAGCATGTCTCTGTGAGACTGAGGACATTGAAGTCAAGTTCTTCCAGAAGGGGGCAGATGTCAGAGGAGTGTTTGACAGCTGAGCGAGAGTTGAGAGTGGCAATGCAGAGAAGGCTGCCCACCTTGAAAGACTTCCATGGAGGGGTACAAATCAGAGGTACACCCTGCGGAAGTGTAGGAGGAGCCCAGGGGGGGGAAGAAGAAGAAGAAGGAGATGGCAAGGTAGCCGAGGATGAGACAGCAGTGTCAGGCAGGGAAGCCGGGGAAGAGAGAGAAAGCACAGCGGAAGGAAGGAAGTTGATGAGGTACGGGAAGCGTCTATCAAAGAGGTGAAGGTTGGCCTGAGGGCCTTTGAACAGGACGGTGCCATTCTGGTAGACATGAATGATGACGTTAGAGGGGGTTAAAGGGGGGCAAGAGAGGCCCTCCCACCGGGTGCCACCATTAATGGGAGCAGAAGAGAAAGGAGAGAGAACAGAGACTATATGAGGGGTCCATAGGTCAGGCGAAGTAACGACAAAGAGGATGTCAGTGAGGGTCTGTCTAGAGGAAGCGCTGCTGTAGGTGTCAGCAATATGGCGACAGGGATATCCTTTTTGAACTTCTTCCTGCCAGACTTAGTGAGAAGGCTAGGATAGTCAATGGAGAAATAGAGATGATAGGAGAAACAGAGAGCGCCGTGGGTGATGGGGAGGAGGGGGATGAGGAGAGGGGGGGTGAGTAGGGAGTAAAGGGGAGGGGTGGGAACACAAGGGGAGTGAGTGGTGTGTGCGGTGCCAGCAGAAGAGGTAGAGCAGGACACAATAGCACAATGCAGCCACTGGGCACAGCCAATATCAAATTGTCCAACCAGGGTGAAATACAGTGCAGCCAATGGGCACAACTAGATGCAAAATTAGCAAACAGGGTGAAACATAGTGTAGCCAATAGGCACAACTAGATGAGAAATTTAGCAAACAGGGTGAAACGCAGTGCTGCCAATGGGCACAGCTAGATGCACAATTTAGCAAACAGAGTGAACCACAGTGACACCAATGGGCAGAACTAGATGTGAAATTTAGCAAACAGGGTGAAACACAGTTCTGCCAATGGGAACAACTAGATGCACAATTTAGCAAACAGGGTGAACCACAGTGCAACCAATGGGCACAACTAGATGTTAAAGTTAGCAAACAGGGTGAAACAATGTGCAGCCAATGGGCACAACTAGATGGGAAATTTTGCAAACAGGGTGAACCACAGTGCAACCAATGGGCACAACTAGATGTGAAACTTAGTAAACAAAGTGAACCACAGCACATCCAATGGGCACAACTAGATGAGAAATTTAGCAAACAGGGTGAAACACAATGCAGCCAATGGGCACAACTAGATGAGAAATTTAGCAAACAGGGTGAAACACAGTGCTGCCAATGGGCACAGCTAGATGCACAATTTAGCAAACAGGGTGAACCACAGTGACACCAATGGGCACAACTAGATGTGAAATTTAGCAAACAGGGTGAACCACGGCGCATCCGATGGGCACAACTAGACGAGAAATTTAGCAAACAGGGTGAAACACAATGCTGCCAATGGGCACAGCTAGATGCAAAATGAAGGAAACAGGGTGAACCACAGTGACACCAATGGGAACAACTAGATGTGAAATTTAGCAAACAGGTTGAACCACAGTGCAACCAATGGGCACAGCTAGATACGAAATTTAGCAAACAGGGTGAACCACAGTGCAACCAATGGGTTGCGAAATTTAGAACAACTAGATGTGAAATTTAGAAAACAGGGTGAATCACAGTGCAACCAATGGGCACAACTAGATGTGAAATTTAGCAAATAAGGTGAAACACAGTGCAACTAATGGGCACAACTAGATGCGAATTTAGCAAACAGGTTGAAGGACTGTGCAGCCAAAGGGCTGAAGCAGAGGAGTGGGAGTCCAGGTGTGACGGAGTGAGGGTCGGACAGTCAGAGGGGCAGAGCATTTTTAGGTAGAGGTGACTAACCCATGGTGAAGTGAAATGTTGTGACATTCCAGCTACTCCTGAAGAGTGTAGGAGCACTGGCCCCAAAGCAAAAAGTGAGGGTTGCGGGGGACCTCGCAGACCTGGTCAATCCTACGAGACTTGTGGGGTTCTTAGATTTCAATACAGCATCAACGTTCCTTTTTTGGGTATTGTAGTGTCTGGTGTGCAGGAAGGTAGACAGGATACAGTGAAGACTCTGGATCTGGCAAGTATAAAAGGTAAGTGACTTATTTATGTTATAGGTTCTAACCCCTTAATTGCCAAGGATGAGATATCTCATCCTTGACATTACCTCCATAGTGCCAAGGACGAGATAGCTCATCCTTTTTGGCACCTTGTTTTGAGCGATCCATGGGAAGGGCAGAGGCGGTTGGGGACCACTAGCCACCACAGATTTGTTTTTAGGACATGAAAGGGTGGTGGGTCTCTCCCTCCCACCCCAAGAGGAAAGGGGGGACTCCTTGTCACCTTCCCTGGGGGGCAGATTTCTCATCCCAGGGAGGAGTACATGAGGTGGCCCCCCATCCAATGTGGTAGGGGGAGAGGGCCACCAGGAAAGTGTGGGCAGGCCCCACCAATGATGGGGCCTGCAGGGTAGGGCCCCACTGGGGCAGATGGGAGCTCATCTGCTCCTAGGGAATGGGGGCAAAGAAAATAAAAAATAAAACTGTCATGGCTGGTGTTGGGAGGAGTGCCCTACCCCCCCCACTGGACCACCAAGGATTTTTCTTATAGAAAGGGGTTGTTCCCCCCACCCAAAAAGGACTTGAGGTCATGTCATGCAGCCCTCCTGCATGAGAACACCCCCTCTTATCTGCCCCCAGGGAGGGCTGAATGAGATGCCCCCCCTGCATTGGGTGTGCAGGGGAGAAGGTCACCCCCCATTACATTAGAAAATTACCTGCCGGTTTAGGGTTCCCCTCAGCCCGCCCTAAAGTGCAGGCTGCTATTTTCAATGTATTTCTTTATTTACCAAACTTGTCCTGGCGCAGAGGGGTACATTGGTGTGCCAATCTGGCCCCAGAGTGCCCAAACCCTGCTGCCCCACCCACTGGCTGCATGTCCCATAATTTTTGGTGGCCCTCTGCCCCCCGTCCCAAATGGACTGGGATGTACCTCACACAACCATTTGTAGGAGGCCCAGGGAGGCCTGCATGAGGTGCCCCCGCCACCCATTTCGGGTGAGGGGGAGAGGGCCACCAAAAAATTTGGGACAGGCCCCCCAGTGGGTGGGGCAGTAAGGTCTGGCAACCCTGGGTCCAGATTGGCAGACTATTAGACCCATCTGCGCCAAGAGGACTTGGGTTACCAAAGGAAAAAGATGAAACTGGGTTGGAACCTGGTTTTCCCTCAGGGTTCTGGGAATTAGAGTTGGGGGTTCAGGACGGGAGAGGCAGCAGAAGGATGCCTATACTATGGCTCTCCCCATTGCTTCTCACTTACATAAACAAAGCACTTACCTTTTATACTTGCTGGCTCCAGAGTCTTCACTGCATCCTATCTACCTTCCTGGAAATCAGCCAGTGCTTCATGGAACACCAGTCATCATGGCTCAGTATATTATCATGGTCCTGCCTGTCATCACACGCTTCACCTCTCTGCATCCCATCCTTGCGTAAGGGAGGAAGGGTCGCCCCGGCCCCCAATTCATTCCTACTAGATGCACACGATATGCTCATTCCGTGGTTGACAACGCACCTCTGGCCAAGGGATGCGGTACCCATTGAATGACACATAACCGTGCATGGCATATAGGCCATGAGACTCCATTTTGTTTAGTTACTGACTCCATTTTTCTACTAGGCCACATGCAACCATTGGATGAAGGCCTTCACCTCTCCACTTCATTGTCTGTGCACGGCCAGCAAGCCAACCCCCCACCTACTCCCCTCTGCGGCCTCCACGGCTGTCCTGTTCTCACGGAAGCTTGGGCGCGAGAAGTAACAAACTAAACACTGTTTCTCTCATCCTCCTTTTACATCACTGCCCTGTGTGTGACCGGGCCGGAGCCTGGTCCTGGAAAAAAACATTTGTCTCCACAAACCTCCCTTTGCACCAAGAGACCACTTTTTAGAGAAATATAGACCACAAGGCCCCTCAACCCACAGTCTTTTGATGTAATAGTTGCATGTCCCTCGCCCATGTGCCAATCCAGTTCAACCCCCTAGCACTAATCCCATGTAGCCATATATTCTTCTTGTAGTAACAAACGGTAAAACACCCTCAATAGATCCAAGGGGATACTTGATAAATGTGTTTTTGGAATACTGTGTTAGATAAGGCACCTGAACCCATGTACCCCTACCTTTTATTGCCCAGTTTAAAAGTTTACTGATATGTATTACATGTTGAGATTTATAAATAATGCTCAAGATATGTGTAGCCAAAAGGGCAGATGTTAGATAGTCTAAATGACTGTAATGTGGACATCGCCTGACCCCGCACCCTTCCCAGATGAGCCCAGCTGACCCATGTGATCCACGAAGTTACAACTTGGAACCAACCAATCAAGGAACACCATCCATATGTGCTACATGTTGCCCAGTCCCCTTTGTCCAATGAATACTACTGAATGCATCCCCTATAGCTCATATATGACGTGTTTTTGTAATATAACATGTATTTTCTGTTTTTGTGGGCAGAGCGCTATCGGAGTATGCAGAGTCCTCTGCATGCCCCATTTTACTTTGTATAAAGACCTGTCTTTTACCTCACCTGCACTTGGTCCTGGTCTCATTCCCTACTGGGGTGTGTCCATTAGTGTCTCTTATTTGGTTATCTTACTGTAATTGTGGGGAATGCCAGCTTTCATTTGGTGACCCCGACACGATTGTGTTCTTTTGTCCATTTTGGCACATGACATCCCCCAGCCACAGCGGGGAGATCCAGGGCGCGCCCCTGTCAAGGCTGCCCACCTATGGCAATTGGTACCCTTAGACGTGCCCACATTAGGCCAGAAGGTTCCACAGGTCCCGGCTTTGCAAATACCCATCTGTACCGCTCACCCGTTGAGTGTGGGGCAGCACCTTGACAGACTGGGTCCGGAGGCTTTTGGATCAAGACGGACACATGAGTATCAAGTGCGCGAGACCCTAAAAGAAGGAGGGAGGGAAAGTAGGGAAAGGAGTGAGGTAGTTGTGTGTTGAGGTTATAAGGTGCGGATAAAAATAGGAGACTTTTCCATTTTCAGCAGGGGGCTTTTCTTTACTGCTTTTTTCTTTCGCATATGGCCATTAGGAGTTTATAAAGAGAATAAGAGGTGAATGGAGGTACAGGAACCTGGCTCCGCGAGGGGGTAGAAGGCGGCACCGCATAGTACTATCTCGACTAGTACAGGAATTAAATGCAGGCAAAGTGAACAAACTAGGAGTCTTGTGTAAGGGAAAGACTCGGAATAGTTTTAAGAAGCGCTTTTTCTTTTTTCCTTCTCCATTTCCTATATTTTAGAGGGTGGTCCACAAGAGGCCAGGACAGGGGAGAGGTTCTGGGTGAAACAGGGATACGGGGAGATAGGGGTCGCTAGGCAGGTAGGGTCTGTGTTTTGATGTTTATGTATAACATTTTGTTCAAGGTTGAATGACCTTGTTGCGTCTGTCCGTTTAAGTTGTATATGTCACATGTCCAGTGTCCTGTTTAATTTTGGTTCGGTAATGAAAAAGTGAGGTACCGGAAAATATAAGGTAACGTATTTTGGAGAACAGCATTGCAATCATTTTGGTGAAAAAAGCTTATTGTGTTTAAGAGATTGGCTGACATTCATATAGATTTTTCATATTTGCATACATATACCAGAGGTGATACTTACAGCGTGATGGGGGCAGAAATGCCACTTATGCATATAAGTCAAAGTTTACCAGGGTACAGTGAAAAAATTAAGAAATATCATGAACAATGGTGCACAGAAATTAAAGGGTAAGGTATGCCCCAAGTATGGCCTGAAGGAGGTTCATTTGATAAACCAATGTTAGACATGGTAGCAACATATCTGATCATTAAGTATAAGGGCAAACAGCTCCAAAACAGAAGGGAAGTATTGGACTTGTGGAGATTGTCCGAAGAAATACCTCTAAGTAAGAGTAAGGGTCAAGGTACGTCTCCCCAGGCAACAATTTACAGGGAGGGGAGAGTAAGGAAAAACCAATAGAGCATGTACGACTATACCCAATGTTAACGAAACCTGCAGAGGGATATAGCGACCCCGTGTATGTATCAAAACCAAACACAACCCCGTGCCACAAGCAACAGCCCCAGCCCCACCCCTGTACGATCCAAAAGGCTTGTTCGGGCAGATGTGTACACCTCTGTTAAATATAGGACAGCTAAAAAAAGACTTAGAAACACGATTAACCATGACGCAAACAGAATTAACACGACTCAGAGGACTATGTGAACAAAACACGCATTCACAAGGGGGCGAGCCGACACTGTTGCCCCAAGCACCCCCAATAATGACACTCCCTCCAGAATCATCCAGGTAGATCAGGGAGAGGTACAGGTGAGCACGGAGCAAGAGGGTGTGTTATCTGAAAGAGAGGAAGAATATTGGAGTGACCGAGATGAGGATGAGGAAGGAAACAAATCAAATGAAGCGGTAGGTGGGGTGTTGAGTGGAGCGTCCCTGCTCATGGCCTCATCACCCGGCGAGGAAGGAAACGAGAAGGGGTGGCAAGGGAGATTAAGAAATAGGACTGGAAAGGGGCCTGTAATAGGGATGAAAGGAGTAAAGGTGAGTATGGGAAGAGGGAAGAGCAAGTTACAGATGCCATTGATAAACAAGCGGGCGGGAAGGCCGCATTATGTCCCATGGGCACAGATGGACAAAGCAAACTTATTGAAGACACTGCCTCCACTTTCAGTGGGGGTGAGTAAGTGGATATATGCACTTGAGAAAAATGCTGCCGGGGTCCCCTTAGCAATTGATGATGTTAAGAGTTTGTTGGTTTCAGCAGTAGGCGACCAAGCAAGCAAATAGGGTGTGGGCAAAGGCAGAGTTCCCTGGGGTCACGCTAGATTGTGACCGCCATGATGGGGCATCATTTAACACTGTGAGGGCCCAACTGTGGGACACACTGAGGGACACATTCCCTGACACCCCCGATTTACAGGTGTTTATGCAGTGCACTATTGGGGCAGATGTGGATGCATCAGCTTACATTCTTCGGGTGCAAGACATGCAGGGAGCGGAGACAGGCACGGCTTGGGACCAATCTACCTCCCTTTTCTACTTCATAATAAAGAGGGGCCTCCCAAATGAAGTACAGAAGGCACTTGATAATATTTCTGGGATAGACGCCAAAAGCTGGCCCGAAATACAGAGCATCATAGTACACCACTGTAGGAGGATCACAGGGAGGGAAAAGGAGCAAGTGCAGAAAAGGTTGGCAGACAAAGCCAAATTAGTACAAACTAAATTGGTGAAGGTCGCAGCAGTAGCTGCTGCCCTCCCCGCAGAGCGGCTGGCAGATGGAGAGGAGGGGCCAATAGCAATACAGTCAAGAATGGCAGCAAATTGGGCAGCAAACGGACAGGAGCAGTGGGCCGGTGATTATCAGTATGGAGGGCCACAATGACAAGGAAGGAGCGGAAGAGGAGGAAGAGGTGGGTACAGAGGGTGAAGAGGGGGGTACAGAGAACAGGGGCCAAGAGGTGGAGGGCAAGGAACATGTTGAAACTGTGGGAGGTGGGGCCATTTTTCAATAGATTGTTGGAGCCACCCCATGGCATCTTACCAGAATGAACAACAGTATGGCCACCCCCACCCCGTTAGCCCCTATGGCTTGCCAATGGGTGGATTTAGACACGAAGAACAAGTAGATATGCGGTACACATATGAACAAAGAGCACCCCTGTGTTATGCTCACCTGGTCTCTGCGGAGACGTTGGGGCACGGTTGGAGCCCTCCCTGGACTGGACTCCCCTGGCTCGAGCTCCTACCTCGACTGCGGTGGTGTGGACTGCTCAGGTTGCTGGTTATACCCTTGAGAAAAGGTAAGAGGCAATGAGAATGCTGTGGTGGGACTGCGATCCCCCTCGAACCCTTCGTGCCAGAATGAGATGAGCATGCATTTCCCATATGACCTCACCTGTGATTTTGTAAGGATGAGCTCTCCGTCCTGCTTTCTCTCAGCAGGGGCGCCTTAAGTAGACCAAGTTGCATCACTGGTCCTTGTGCGTGGTGGTCCAGACTGGCTGCGACCAATCCCGCCTTGGAGGTAAATTTTTATAGCAATGATTATTGTTTGTATCCTTTTGTGTTGGTTTTTCCCAATAATTATTGTCCGCAACATTGTAACGTGCTTTCCTTCCCATCCCCTTTAGGTATGAAGATGGCCCGTGGAGACTTGGTAATGGAAGAGAGTTCAAAACGGAGCCAACAGGGATTTAGAAGACCCACTAGAAAGGCGATTTGAGTTTCTGGATGATGCGCAAGGTTTGTAAGTTGCGTGGCTAAGCATTAAAAGTTCATGCAGTTGCTAACCTTGTGATTTTTCAATCTTTCTTGCAGGTTCTGCCTGACAGTGCTTGATGGCGGAATCCGTGAGGATGCTGAGCCGGAGGATGCCTTCAGTGATGTCGGGCATCAGGAACAGGTAAGAATGCAAGGAGCTGCAAGAATTGGATCAACAGAGACAGGTAAGATGCGCACGGTAGCTGTAGAGTTGAAATTGGGTAAGCAGTGCTTCGAGCGATGGCGTGGCTGGTCTCAGGTAAGATGTACATGGTTACTGCAGAGTTGGAATCGGGTTCGCAGAGCTTCGGGCAATGCCGTGGCTGGTCTCAGGTAAGATGCGCGTGGTTGCAGGATGGAGTTCCGGAGACTGAAGATATGCATGCAGAACTGGAAACAGGTAAGGATCTGTAGACAGCGGTAAGCGTTACGCTGTACCAGCAGACTAACACGAGGTGCCAGCACGTGGGTGGGGCTGGCTTATATAGCCTGGCCCCAGCCACTCCCCTTCAGCCCTGCTCTCTGGCCCCACCTTACCCCTCCCTCAGACTTCTGCACGTGCTCCCAATACTTGTGGATTGCCACGCCCATCCTGGGTGCACATGCCTTAGGCACACTGTGTGCAGAGCACACTTTCAGATGAGCCTGGTGCCAAAGACACCATGACTGGGTCCATTGGGACCCTGTGGGACATAATGGCACTTGACGAGTGGCCATGACACCCTGCAAGGCATACAGCAACACCCACCCTCACAGAGCCACATGACACCAGCACGCAGCAACCCATTTGCCACCACAGCAAACGGCGCACTGGCACCATTCAGGGGGGGGAACAGCCGTGGTGAGAGACAATGTTTTCAATAATCAAAAAACTATGAGACATCCAGTATAGGACAGCCCACAGAGAACACTTGCGGGTCTCCAGTACCATCAACAACCCTTCTCTCTCTCTCTCTCTCTCTCTCTGCCTCTCTCTCTCTCTGTCTCTCTCTCTCTCTCTCTCTCTCACTCTATCTTTCTCTGTATTTGTAAAGGTTTTTAAAATGTAAATAAATATTAATGCAATGAGTTTATAGTAACAAAAGTGTCATATAAAAAGCAAATGTGTAGTGTATACTTAACCCAATTATATCTCACACTATAGGTACAGAGATGGCAGAAATTAGGGCCTCAATGCCAGCGATACTAGAGTAGATAGTAACAGGAGAAATGTTAAAAATATCCGTGCTACCCGGATGTATTCCTACGAATGCAAATCTGCTTCACCGCAATTTTATTTTTTACACTATTGTTTCGTTTAGCATTATATTGGGCAATATCTTTCGTATATATAGATATAAAAGAGGGGGAGGAGGAGTAAACCTGATACAAGAAGGGGCCCACTTAATATGGGACAGATTTAAGATAATCTGGGCCCACAATGCTCCTACAAACCTTACCACCCTGCACAAGAATAAAACTATGAGAACCCACTGATAAACTACTCCATAGCTGACTATGAAAATTATTTTAATGTGTACGATATGAACGATCCCAACCCTTCTGCCTTATCATTGCCATATGATGATCTCTATGCAACCACACAAACTACCTCAGTCAGCGTTTATGTCAATGATGAATACCAGACCCCCTCTCCGTGGCTCATGATAAATTGGATGGGCAGCAGAGTGATGAGTGGGGAACGGAAGTAATAACTGGGATATTCCCAATCGAGTACCAGGAATTAGTTGAAATCAAGAGTGGTAAAGGGGGAGCAAAAGGGTGAAAAGAGGGGCAGGACGAAAAAGGTATGATGAATATCACAGTTTAGGTCTAGACACAATAGAAGATCCACGACACCCGTATCAGTCCAACAAATGGTACGCAGACATGAGCACAGTGGCAAATCAGACTACCAATGAAAGGTGCTATGTGTGCTCTTTAATCCCCCATGCCTCAGGAACACCTAAGGTGTTGTTTCCTCAAGAGGTGCCTATTGCGGAAGCCCAATGTCTGGTTCATGTTGCACTACGTAGAATAAAAAGCACCTAGCAAGCACACAGCGTTTCACTGCAAATGCACTTGTCGGGGGGATTTCCCAGAGGATCGGCAGGGCTGTCTGCGGACCCCCGGGGGTAGGGAGGCTCCAACTCCTCCCACAGCCCCCAATGAATATGAGACACATGCAAGAGCAAGGCGTTACTGCTGTTTATTGGACAAACGGCCGGGATAGGCTCTGGGATCTCAAGTCACCCGGGAACACTTCTCACAAGAATGGGCTCACAGGCCCTTTTTCATGATGTGTGACGCCTCATCATGCGTCACCTGGGAAACTTCCCCAAAAACCTAATGCCATCTCGGGATGGTTCCCCGAGTATTAGGATTAGTATAGGAACATTTAGGTGGGTTAGTGGCTGGCAGAGAAGGGGTCAGGTGGTATGCTTGGGTCTTCCCTAGAAATGGCTACACTAAAAATGTTACATGAGAGAGGTTAGTGATTGGCTGAGTTGTGATGCTGTCAGTAATTAGCCCCCCGTGCCTTGATTAGTTCATCCGCGAGCCACCAAGCCTGGGACCATCGTTGTTCCCAGCTCACGGTGTACCTGGTACTAGAAACAATATATGACTATGGGCCTTATTACACGGTAGGCGGTGGACCAAGGTGCTGTTAGCACCTTGGTCCATGCCGGTAAAATACCGGCACCGCCTTGGAGGAAAGGGGAATTACCGCCCTATTCCAAGGTTGGCAGGGCGGTAATTCTCCCTTCCCCCATTGCCCTTCCCCATTCCCATTTTTGCCCCATAGGGCATAATGGGAATGGGGAAGGTGCTAATTACGGTGCCGCAAATTGCGGTACCGTAATTATCACCCTGGTCCCTTTGCGGGTTGGTTTTTAACGCCTACTAAAAAGCAGGCGTTAAGGTACCAATCCGCAAAGGGACCTCGTAGTAAGGCGGTACGGGTTTACTGGTACCGGTGCCCTTACCAGTACCGGTAAACCCTTACCGCACTACGTGTAATGAGGCCCTATGTGTCAGTGATGGACAATGGACAGGTCTGCCATTTGCCGTGGAAGTGCTGCGTTCTCACCGCTGTTAGTGTCCAATGTGTCACTTCATTGTTGCAGTCTGTGTCCCAAACGTGAGACCCCAGAGTTTCACTGGTCGCGAGACTTGGCATAGCATCAGGTCGGCTTGGTCACATGTGGTAAAACCGTAGCTGAAGCAGAATTATGAGCATTTAATATGTATTTCGGTTCTGAGGGGTGGTTGGCCGCAGCAGGTGTAACCTTGGCTCGGGGCGCGCAGCGTGAAAGTTGCAACTTTGTGGCCTTGGCTGTGAGGCCCTCGCTGGGATTCGGTTCTGCATGATCAGCACCTTGCAGCTCTGGGCCTGAGCAGCCCTGGGCCTGTGGTTTCTGGGTTTTGCAGCCTACTCTGGTTTGCTTCATGGGTGGCAGCTTATGGTTCACAACACGGGGGTCGCGTGGCAACATGGGTCCTTATACATAAGCATCGTATGTCGTTGTGGTTATAATGGCGATGAAGCGTTTGCAAGCATGTACATGAGTTCTTCTTGTGTCTTTACGTTTCTGCGGTGCGGTAGCTTGGCCTATGTGAAAAATACAATGATGCATCAGTGTATGTGAGCAGTCCGCTACGTTATGGCATTGAGTATGTTCTTCGTGTATAATTGGTGTGGGTCTGACCAGTGTACATGTTGGCACGTGTGTTACTGTCCATTGGCTAAGTTGTCATGGCATCTCTAACGATGGTTGCTTTCATTGTTGCTGTGTTAGTCGAGTTGATCCATGTGGTCTATGTCAGCTTCGCTAGAGGTTGCAGCGGAGGGTTTGATTGACGGGCAGTTTCCCTAGCTATGTGGGACATGGCCGCGATAGATGTGGACGTCTGGAGCATCTGTGAGCGGGTCAAATTTCTCTCGTGGTGGGTGCTTAGGCCGTGATGATCTAGGCCATGGTCTGGCTGAGAATCGGGGGAAGGGAGCATCCCATTTTTCCTCTTCAGTCCCCCCTCTGGACGACTTGTCAACCACAAAATTATCCACTCTCTTGTCTCCTCGCACTCGCCATACCTTTGTTATTCCCGCCAAGTGTCCATATCGGTCCACATGATCTTTGAAGGACCAATACATGTAAACACAGCCACCACCAGGTTTGCAGTAAATCCAATTCCCAACATAGCTCTTTGGTTTTTCAACTTTAATTGATGGAGGGTACAAGTCTGCTTCCACTATTTATTGATGCAGTCGTTCACGTTCCTTTATGATAATGTCTGCATTCTTGTCGTCTTCAGCTGGCATGAGGACGTGCATCCCTTTAATTTCCTCAGCCGTGTGTTTGGATCTTGTCTTCCATGCCTTCAGCGCTATAATAGCAGCCAATCCTATAATCACGAATCCTGCTATTACCTTGAGGCCATCTGAAAGCCATGATGGCATACATGACCATATGTATGATAACCAGCTGCCATCCTTCTTCACTCCTTTCGCTTCTTCTTCCATTTTGGTATGCATCTGGGCAAGCTGTGATACTGCTTCCGATAGTGTACCATTGTCTTCATCATTGGCAGGGCCAAATGTGCAACACGAACTTCCAATCGTTGTGCAAAACCTCCTTCCATCGTCGTTAGGAGGTCCAGTACATATCTGTTTTGTAGGGCTACTATACGTATTGCTCTTAATTCTTCTTTTATTGCGTTGAATCCGTTCACCGTGGAGTTGATTGTCATCATGAGCTCCCACCGGGTGATCTGCAACCATTTGGCATTGGCATAGGCTTGCACTCGTTTGTGTATTATGGAAGAGAAAAACATTGCTGCTCTGCTGAATAGCCTGTGTGCTGGCGGGATGTCACTCAAGGCCGTCTCTGACTTCCCCCAGAGGTAGTTCCCTGTCAGCGGTTCCCCTTGTCTCTTTAATCTCGACAGGTGAGTATTGTCATTTACTTTCTTTCCGCCTGTTGTCTTCAACAATCTTTTCTTCCTCTTATACCCTTCCTTCATCTTCAGGAAATGTTCCAAGTTGCTGTGCTTCTGTGGCACCAGTAGTGATGCTACGTTGATATGTACCAGTGTACACACTCCATGCCACATAAGTGGTAAACTGTGGTATGCCCTTGCACCACAGACCCAGTAGTGGTCCATCAGTACAGCTGTTCCTGCACCCGCTTCAGGAAGCTTCACTGTTCTCTTGCATCCTTCATTTGTTCCAATGTCTATTTCCCTGTCATGTTGATAACATAGTGTAGGTGCTGTTAGTGGTAGTATTGTTATGGGTTCTTCACCCTTATCTAACCACGTCACCAGTGCTGCACTTTTTGTCCATTCTTTATAGCACCGGTCGTTTTCTTCATGTACCTTCACTACAGGTGACTTTGCCAGCGTCAGCATCTTACTTCCCACAACTCTGTCCACCCATCCGTCTTTCATGAACACCTTCCAATATATCTGTATCAATGGTCTCTCCCAGCAACCTGGTTCACCTGCAACTTCTTTTGCATACCATTCACAGGGTCGGTAGTCCAATGTGACCTCTTGCGTTTCTCCTTTCTCTGGTCCTTCTGCTATATACTTGAGTCCTTTCCTCTGCTGCCATGAGTCATCATACATGGGGAGTGTTTTAATTAAGTTATTTTCATAGGGGTACGTTGATTTTGATTTCCACCGAAGCATTGCTCTTTTCCCCTGGAACCTGCATCCTGTTTGGAATAATGCTAGATATAGCAAACATTCAGCAGTCGTTGCAGGTACTTCAGTTGCAACAAATGTTCTTGAGGCGCGCATGGCGTATGGGATCAGCGAACAGACGTAGCGTTTGTCCTTTGTCGCATCCTTAACAATTTTTGACATGTGTTTATACCACATGTTATTAGAGACATGTGCAGATTCTGTGAGGTATGTGTCCACCCCATTTACTTCATTCGGTACACCACGTTTATTCCTTTTAATGTTTTGCCCTGTGCTAATTGTACCACCTGGCGCAGTGCTCCTTGCAGGCATGGCGGTGGATAGGTTAGTAGTAGAAACTGCAGACACATAGAAAGCATAGTACACCTGCCAGACAGCGGCAGTAATCAGATCGGTGGTAAAAAATATACCTAATAATTTTATTACAGTTGCTAATACTAGCGGCATTGTCACTCTTACCTTTGCTGCGGTCCTGCAGCTACCTTACTTTCAGATGTTATAGGTGCCCGCCTGAAAATCTCTAAAAGTAAGCGTTATTGGTGTTAGTCGTTTTATATTAAGCCCTGCGTATTAGATAGCCGGTCAATGCCCAGGCAAAAAGCTCTTCCCACGCTTTCCTTACTGTGCTATCTCGTAAGGCCGGTAGCACTTTGTGGAGGTGTGGAAACGATTGCGTAATTATCATAAGAAACGTGTTATAATATACCCGTATTCTTCTTTTTAAGTATTTTGGCCTTTTTATAACATAAACAAATTGGTGTGACAAGGCCTCTGGGGTGTTATCATCTGCGGGCACCATTTACCCTTGGGCAATGACGTTTGTTATAACTTTGTATTTACTTTGTCCTTAACTGCAAATAGTATACCAATTCAACAATCTGCAATACCTGCATGTGCGAGACAAAAAGGGAAAAGAGCATTCAAGTGCTTACTCAGTGTGGTGTATATTTACAGCTAATTTTGCCAATGTCCTTTATTAGCTAGTGTCTGGGGAGGTAAGATCAGTATACTTTTGCTGGGACCTCGTAATCATGGGGTGGCCTATAGGGTGTTTATCAGTTGTGTCTTTTGGGACGTTATTGTCTTGCGCTGTGTCTATTTCCTGTGTTGTTGCTGACGCGTTGACCCCTTCGTTGAGTAGAGGGTGGGTCTGTGCTTTGTAGGGCTTGATGTCATGTAGATGCGTCCAAGCTTCCCTGCCCATGAGCTTCACTGCCCTCGGGGCTACTTTTTCTACTATATATGGTCCTAAAAATCGCGGACTGCTCCAAGTCCGCCTGAAGTTCTTTAGAAGGACCTCATCTCCCTCTTTCACTGTCCACTTAGTAGTCTGTTCTTGTTTCTCGTTGGTTACTTCTCCTTGTTGGTTGTTCTTTGTCCCCCCTTGTGCCCGTTGGATCTGTTGAGAGATAAAAGTGGCACTAGTAACCAGGGAAGAGACATATTTGTGCATTTCATCACCAAAAACAGTACTTGTTGGTTCACACTCAGTTGTATCCCTGGATGGTGGTGTGAGTGGAAGGTGCATTTGGTGACCAGTCACCACCTCATGGGGTGTGAGGTGGTGGTCTGACCTTGGCCTATTTCTTAATTCAAACAACGCCAAGGGAAGGCAGTACAGCCAACTCTTTTTTGTTGTTTGTTTGATTTTTGCTATTTCTTCTTTTAGGAGACCATTGAGGCATTTGCGGATGTCATTTGCCTGAGGGTGGTATGCACATGCAAATTTGTTCCTGATCCCTGAGAGGGTAGTGATGTGTTTGAACAATTCATTAACGAAGTGGGGGCTATTATTGGACCGCAGTACCTCGCAAACCCCCCATCAGGGGAAAACCTCCCTCACTAGGAACTTCGCCACCTTAAATGCATCTGTATGGGTGCATGGGCCCGTCTCGATCCAGTGTGAGAATGGGCACACTACTACAATCATGTATCTGTACCCTTGACATACATTGATCATGTCAACGTAGTCAATGTGGAGGTGTAAGAAGGGTCCTTCAGGCCGGGGCATGGTACCTTTGATCACTTGCAGCGTGTGACCGGCCATAAATTGCTGACATGTAAGGCAGTTACTGATGAAATTAGTGACATGTGAGTTTAACTCAGGGCAGAACCAGTGTTCCTTTATTCGTGCTGTAATTACCTCTTTTCCTGTGTGCGTGGGGTGGTGCAATTGGATCAAAGCTATCTTTGGTAGTGCCAGGGGCATCACCACTTTCCCTGTATTGTTCTAGCGCCATAATGCATCTGTGGGGGACATAGTAAACCCTATTTCTACCCACAGTTCCTTTTCTGACATTGGTGCTGCTGCCTGTAGTTCCATGATCTCTGGGATGTGTGTATACCCATCCTTCATTAACATTTGTCTTACCCCCTCCTTTTCTTTTTGTTTTTCTGGGAGTGGCCATATTTCACCAAAATACGCCGCATATTTAGCATGAGCATCAGTTGTGTCGTTACCTCTTGATATTGGGTCGTCGCCATTGACAAGTGCTACTTCTTCTGAGTAATTAATCACTTCAATTAATTTGGCTAGTAGGAGAGCATGCTGCACTGGGGTACCATCAGCCCTCCTAAATCCTCTCCTTTCCCATTTTATTAATCCTGAGTGTACTGTAGGTGTTACATATGCACTATCCGAATATATTGTAACTCTTTTGTCACTTCCTTCTTCTAGGGCCAAGATGAGTGCTACCAGCTCCGCTGCTTGTGCTGATTAATGTTGGGGGAGTTTTACACATTTAACTGGAACGAAGGTCCAGTCTTCCCTGAGCCTCACCACAGCTGCTCCTGTCTTTCGTATTACATCACTTTGGTCAATAGTTGACAACCCATCTATGTACATAACCTCACCCCCCTCTAATACATTTTCCTCTACTTTCCTAGTTCCTGAGTAATTTTCAATAGCCTCTGGGCAGTCTTGTGAGTATTGTTCATTCACTGCTTCTTGCGCTATAAATCGTGCTGGATTCACATTAGTGGATCTCACTATTTTTAGCTATGGTTTAGTTAATATTATTTCATAACCTGTTGATGTTTGAGTAGTCAGTGTGGACTTTGGCTTGTTTAATATTGCAAATAGTGAGTGCTCAACATATAGTGTAGTGGAGCACCCCATGGTAATGGAAGATGCCTTTTCTACTGCGAAAACGGCAGCTGCAAGGCTTTGTTCACACGGAAAGTGTCCCATCATTACTGGGTCTAAGTGGCCACTATAATACGCCACTGGCTTGTGTCCCATACTGGTCTTTTGTGTCAATACTGCTTTCATCACAACAGTGTCACAGTGTGAAAATATGTAAAACTCCTCTTGATAATTGGGGGTGGCTAGTACTAGTGCTGTTGAGATAGCATGTTTCAGTTCATTAAATGCATCGGTCATTTCTTGTGTCCATTCCAATTTCCTCTGCCCCCTCTGTGCCTCTCTGAGTGCTTCAAGCAGTGGTCCTATGTATGAGCTGTAATCAAAGACCCATGCCCTGCAGTAGTTTCATAAGCCAAGGAACTGCTGTAGTTCTCTCACTGTTTGTGGTTGTGGAGTGTTTTGTATTGCTAATGCTCTTTGTGGTGCAATGTTCCTCCCTTTTTGCGAAATAATCTGTCCAATGTAAAGTACTTGCTCTTGGCAATACTCTAGTTTCTCCATGTCTACCTTGTATCCTTTTTCGGCTAGCACTGTGAGCATTTTAACTGAGTCTCTCCTACAATTTTCCTCAGTAGTGCTGCATATTACAATATCGTCAGATATTCTTCCACAGGGGTAACCCCACGCTCTGGTGATAATCCCTCCTACTAAGTGAGGATGTATAACATGTATTTCAACAAAAGGAAGGAATATGCAACAAACTATATCAAACAATGAACATATACCCTCAGAAAGCAATTTCAAATAACAGCCGCTAAACCAATATAGGCTGCATTATGTGTTCTCAATGGACATAAAACAGTACTGTCAAAAATATTGTTTTTAATATATTAATCTCTAATTCAGCACAAGTAATACAAACATTGTTTAAAAGACATATACACATCACATAGTCATATACATGTTAAAAACATTCCACCTCACAGTATCGAAACATTTATGCCGACAATTAGATCAGCATAACACAACAATGACAACTTAATTAATCTCATTTCCCATTGTGTGTACCAGCCCAATATCGTCAACATACTGCAGCACCGTGCTTTCCATTTTTATGTTGCCCAAATCCATTTGGATCACTATGTTAAAGATTGATAGTGACTTGCAGTACCCCTGGGGCAGCCTAGTGTGTTTCCACCTTGTGTTGCACTATGTGAAACTTGTCAGATCTTGTGAATCAGGGTGTAACGGAATGGAGAAAAAGGCATTCTTGAGGTCGATCACTATGAATCAAGACACCTCCGCTGGGATCCCGCACAGTATCGTTCCTGGGTTGGCTGCAACAGGGTACTCTGCTTCCACAATGTGATTGAGAGGCCTTAAATCTTGGATAAAACGCCACGACCCCCCTTTTGCCTTACGTACTGGGTACACTGCCCTGTTGCATGGTGACTCTGATGGTACTAATATGCCTCTCTCTATCAGGGTGGATATTGTCTCATATATCCCCTCGTCACCTTCTTTTGATAGTGGGTACTGTTTCACCTTGGGCAGCATTGCCCCTTTCTTTAGCTTTATTTGCACCCCTTCAATGCTCTTGATGCAGCCCACGTCATAGGGACTAGTTGTCCATAAGGATGCAGGTACTGCAGCTAAGTCTTCCTCATAAAACAGTGCCTTGGTAGGGCAGGTCTTCTCCATAACCAGGCATTTGCCATGTCTGTCCCATATTGGAAAAGGTCCCCGTCCACTGGCTCCACCCTTACCACTTTCTTGTCACAATAAGCCTGTAATATGTGTCGAGCTGTAAGCATGTTTATTCCTGGTGTGGAACACACTATTCCCTTGTCAGTAAAAGAGATGGTCATGTTCAATCTGCTCATGATATCTCTTCCAAGAATATTTACTGGTGATTGCTTTGAATATAACAATGGTAGAGATAAGTCGTGCTCCCCAACAGATAAGGAGATGTTATCAGTAAAAGGAACCAGTCCTTTAGCCCAAGAGAATTCTTGAGTGTGCATGGCATCGCCTGACAATGTAAACTTTCCTTCCCTGATGCAGGATCTAGTTGCACCTGTGTCTACTAAAAAGGAAAATGTGTTGTCACCTATTACCACATGTATGTGTTGTTCCTAAGCAGGGTTAGGTGTTACCAACAGGATGGGACACAACAAGGACGTCTGTGGGCTGTCCTATTGTCATGATTCCTGCCCCTCATGCCCCCAGCCCTCCAAAAAGTCAGGCTGGAGCCAGGCCACAATCACCTACATGGCCCTCAAGGGCCTCTCCCTCCCTCCAAAGACCCACTTGGAGTCAGACTTGGCGCTTGTGGCACCAGACTCAATCACTCCCATAGGATAACATTGGGGATTGGACTTGTAGTGCATTGATGGAGACAAGATGGATGCCCCCACATATTTCGGTTCCCAGAACTGCATGTGCAGTCTACTCTTTTGGGTGTGGTTCATCCCAGAGACACCTGGGATACCCAGAGACTATTTAAGCCATGCCCAGGCTGAGAAACATGCTTTGTGTTTTCTGCACCTGTAGAGTGACACTCACTGTGTTCGGATCAGTCTCCAGTAGGCCTGCATCTTTCTTCTGCACAGCTCCAGAAAGAACAAGAACACTGTTAGGAACAGCCTTACCTTGCGGCGCTTCTGCCCATCATTCATCGCTCCTTCTGTTCTGCGTGCATCTTCAGCAGTGTCATCCGCATCCCAGCATGCTGCATCCTAAGGAAAAGGGAAAAGAACAGAAAAAAGGCATTAGCAAGCATTCAGCAAATCTTTGCTTATTTTTAAAGACTGTACGAGGTTCAAACGCTTACCTGAATCCCAGCCGCTCTGGGGGAACTCTGTCTCTGTCTCCAGAAGTTCTCATCCATCTGTAAGAGGGAAAAGACACTCCAGGTTAGCGTGGAAACATCTAGAGGCGCCGCATGCCGCATTTCTTCTTCATGACCGGCATCCACGCTGAAAATGTCACGGTACCTAAAAGACACCGAAAAATAACTCAGTTCAATACAAATAGGATAGGGTTGCATCACGCTCTTACTCACCTTCAGCGCTACTCATCTCAGCAGCACGTCGCCATCCCCGGATGCCGGCCATCATCTAAGGAAGGAAAGGAACAAAGTTAGAGAACTGTTCAAAAGACTCATTATACTTACCTGTCGGACTCTTGCCAGTGAAGTAACTAGGCAGCAACTAGCCTGCATCAATTCATGCACCCTTGCACTGAAAGCAGGACAGAGAGCACACTTTCCAAGAAAACAAGGCCCAGTCTCCAGTCGAGTAGACTCCAGGGAAGGGTTCAAGGTCATAAGAGGTCAGAACAGGCTGAGTGACATCCCCGTGGATACCAGGTGAGCGTTACACCTATTGAGGGTATAGTGACTGTGTATGGCTTGTGACCCAGTATTGTCACTTTCCCCAAATGTGTCTGTTGTACTGGTGCCTCTACGGGTGATTGGGTACTATGTTGTACCTGTATCAGTTGTTGTACTGTTTGGATGTGTTGTTGCTGCGCTACTGTCATTTGTTGCTGTGCTTGTTGTTGTGCTGGTTGGTGTTGCATCTGTTGTATAGGGGACGGTGTATATTCAAGTTGCGGTGTCATCGGTTGTTATTGTGTTTGTGCCTGTGTCACTTGCTGTTGTGGTAACTGTTGGTAATACGGTTGTCCCCCATTGTAGTTTTGCAGTCCCTGCTCCCCCATCCTGCTTGTGCTGGTCTTGCCCTGCAAGTGCATGACACGTGCCCTATCAATCCACATTTTCAAACACGTTGGTGGTTCCCTTGCTTGCCATGGGTATCCCCCTGTACCATCTAAGTACCCTTGATTTCCATATGTATTTTACCCTCGGAACCTTCCCCCTTGCTGTGGTGCTGCTGGTCCATATCCCCGTCCTCTTCCTGCTCCTCCTCTTCCTCTAAAGCTGTTCACTTGTCCATTTCCCATCTGAGAGTATACACCCCCCACCTGAGGAGCATAGGAGTGTTGTGCTGTGTATGGTGGCGGTGGTGGCATTAATTGTGTTGTTACTTGTGTTGGATTTATTCGTGCTACTGCATGCTGATGTGGCGTCTCTGATTTTTGTGGTACTTGTGTGTTATTTGTTGTAAGTCCTGTTATCAGTGCACCTTCCATTGCATATTTTGACAGCTTTTCTTGAATCTCCTGGATGTGATTAACAGGATATTCATTTTCACGCATTTTGCTTGATGTTATTGCTCCCATGTCTGATGTGTCTGGGTATTGTATTCTCTGTGCCTGCCATAATGCATGATTGCAATTTTCAAATGGCGCTCCGTCGTGTGATGTGTCATTAATAGTTACCCCTGGGAATCCCGCCCTTTTCCAAATGTCATCTGCTGCGTCACCCAATATGGAAATTAGCAACCCCTTCACATCGCCCACTGCTAGTTTTAATCCGGCAGTTTGTTTTTCCATTTCATATATCCATTTCCCAGCTCCTCTGCTCAGTGATGGTAGCCTACATTTAATGTTCTCCTTGTCCGCATGCTTCCAAGGTACATACTGTGGTCTAGCTCCCCCTCTTTCTAACAGTGGCATCTGCATATACTTCATCTCCCCCGGTGTGCATTTGTGTGGTGTTATGTGGGCATATTCAGTATACTCTTCCATTTCGGATAGTTCTTCAATAAAGTCAGTCAGGTGTTGTGTAAGCCTGCTCTCTTCTCTGGTCACATGTCCCCTTTGCTTACCTACCTGGTCCTTGTTGTGTAGTGTTGTCAGGTCCTCCACTCTACACCCTGGAAGGTCCCTCAGCCTATTAACATACAGCGTTTGTTGCGCTGGGGGCAGTGTTACTGGTCACTCTGCCCGTCCTCCCTGTTTGCTTTTATTTACCCTTCCTACCTCCCCTTCTTCCGGCGTCTTGCATGTCCATGGCGACCCGCAGCCTGTGCACGTTATGTATAGTTTACTCAGCCCCTCCCCGCTTCCATCGCTTTGCCCTGTGCACAATCCTTCCTCTTCCTCACTGCAGAATCCATCCGAAAATGTTAATCTTGTGGTTATGTTTTTTTCCCTTTGTTGTTACTGTATCTACGTCTATATCATCGTACTCACCTGGCATTCCCAAGTCTCCCTGTGCTGGTGCTGTCGGTGCTCCTTCTGTGTTTTTGCAGTTGTTCTATGCCTGTGTGGTGTGCCTGATCCACTTATTTCTGTATTCCCCTTGTTGTTTCCTGCAATCTTTACCTCCTCTCTTGCCCTGCAAAGTTCCTTCATTATCACATCACTTACCTCTTTAAGCGCCCTGACATCTCTATCCTTTTCATACCATGCTCCACTCCCCTTTTCCAATAAGCTCTTTAGTATCCTCCCTTCCTCATACTTACATGCATTTTCTGCAATGATTTTCCTTTTCCATAACGTCATCTTCCTTTCGTTTTCCTCTCGCTCCTCTTCTTTCCTCCTAAGTTTCAACTGCTCCATGCATGCTACCCTGTCTGCAATCCCCTTTAAGCGGTCTTCCTCCTATTTCCTTCTCTCTATCTCTTGTTGTTTTACCCTCACTTCATCCCCTTGCTTACCATCCTTTTCCCCTGCTTCTGCGCTCCTCCTGCTCCAGTTGCCTGATCAACACGCTTTGTGCCTCCCTTAGTTCTGCCATCTTTCCCTCTAACGCCGCTTCCTCAGCCCTTGTCAACCTCCCTTTGTCAGGTGTACCTATCTCGCTCCTTCCGTGTTCTCCTCCCTCTTCTTCTTTCTCTATCTTGCTGACCGCCTCTTCCTCTTCTTTTGTGATTTTCGCCCGTCGTTTCAGTAACACTTGCGCAGCAATCCATTCATCTGGTCCTATATTGGCGAAAGCCCCGTGTGCCGCTTGTGTACTCCCCGTATTCACCTGTGTCTGTTGTGCACTTGCGACACTTTGAGTGTCTGGTGGTGTATATGGAGGCAGGGCTAAATGTGGGGTTTGAATACCCTTCTGCTGCTTTCAATTGTAACCGCGCCGTCTTCCTAAGTTCGGTTACTGGGTACAGCCCTTCTGTTTTCTTCTTTACCTCCTTAATTATGGGTACCTCACCTTCTCCTTCCTTTTTAACCTCTGCTACTGGGTATGACCTGACTCTTCTTTGCTCTTCTCTGCGCTGGGGGGGCCGGAGGCGCGCTACACCTGCCCTCTTCTTTCCCCTTATGCTCCTTCACCCCATGCACTGTCAGCATCCCTGTCACCCCTGGTATGCATCCCTGGAACAATTTCCAGAGATTGAGAACTTCTAGGTGGTTCGCTAGCTTCCTTCCCTTGTAAGTGTTATGAAGATATGCTAGTAGCGAATGCTGTGTGTACATATCAAAGCTGCCATTGGGCGGCCACGGTATTCTTATTTTGTTGTCTGTCCCTTGTGTCCGCTCAATACTGTACTTTACTAATATGTCTCTGTGTGGTGGTAGTGTAGTGCATATGTGTTTGAGTGGGGTTGTTAGAGGGTTCCTATACCCTTGCCCCATTCCCTGATACAGAGACATTCTCGAAACCTCTACTTCCTCAGTACCACCGTTACCTGGCCCCGTAAACTGGGGTTTTCCAGTACCACTGTTACCTGGCCACGTAATCTGGGGTCTTCCGACTTTCCGCTGCAAAGGAAATAATTATGTTACAATACTGTTATGCTGTATGGCACTGCTCTTTCCTACTCTTATCGTCTTTTCCCTTATGTTTCTCTTCCCAATGCTAGGACCCCCTACTGCCCGTGGCGCGCGAAGCCCCCTATGGCTCTGTGTCCTGAACGGCGTTCTGTAGTGCCGCCCTTTTTCATGCACCACCGCTACTCGGCACACCTTCAATCGTAATTTCAGCTCTTCCCCCCTTCCCTCTTTGTTCCACCGCCAACAACTTCCCTGTCTCTTTCCCCTTCTCCCAATGTTTTCCACCACCTCCCAATCTATCCCTTTATCAAGGCAGGCCGGCCTTCGCCGTGCACGGCCGCCTCTCCTCTTCGCTTCTCCCTTCACCGCATGCCCCGCTCCGCCCGCTATTCAGAAAACATGGCACAGTCCTATGCAACTCTATGGGTGACGTCACCAGTCCTACAGAGGTACGTACAACACAATATAGGAAATGATATGCGTGCTACTTTTACAATGTTATTCCCCACAATCCCCACAGCTGTCTTCCCACCACACCTGGAGTGGAGAACACGTTAATCACTTCGTTATTATAACAGACTGCACACGCTGCGTCACCTCGCGTGCGATACGCTCCCACACTGGGGAACTTAACCAGTCTACTATCTTCCGCACACACACTTTGAAGCCACCCACCACCCTTGTTACAATTCCTCCCACCACCCACACAACTTTGCATTGCCAGTTTTGTGTGCCATACTCACATCGGCTTTTGCCTACCGGTGCCGCTCGGCTGAGTGTGTCCCTCCCAAATCTGCTCGCCACCTCTCCTCGTCCAGACCACGTCTGGACACTCGCCAACCGCGGGTGGGCTACTTCTCAAGTCAGCTCCCGATGACCACTCTCCAGATTGCGCAGTCCGGTCATCTCGCAGTTCTGCGATGGTCCTGTAGTCCTTCAGAGGGGGCAACGGTGGAGGGGGCCGCTGTGCCGGGCCACCTTGGCGCAGGCCTTGCTTCCCTCTTGCCTCACCCTCACTATCTCAGCGGTGCCTCCAACTTGTCGGGGTGATTTCCCAGAGGGTCGGTCGGCAGGGCCATCCGTGGACCCCCGTGGGTAGGGAGGCCCCAACTCCTCCCACAGCCCCCAATGAGTATGAGACACACGCAAGAGCAAGGCGTTACTGCTGTTTATTGGATAAACAGCAGGGATAGGCTCTGGGATCACAAGTCACCCAGGAACACTTCTCACAAAAATGGGCTCGCAGGCCCTTTTCATGATGTGTGCGTCACCTGGGAAACTTCCTCAAAAACCTAACAACATCTTGGGTTGGTTCCCTGAGTATTAGGGTTAGTATAGGAACATATAGGTGGGTTAGTGGTTGGCGGAGAAGGGGTCAGGTGGTACGCTTGTGTCGTCCCTAGAAATGGCTACACTAAAAATGTTACATGAGAGAGGTTAGTGATTGGCTGAGTTGTGATGCCGTCAGTAGTTAGTCCCCCGTGCATTGATTGGTTAATCCGCGAGCCCCCAAGCCTGAGACCATCGTCGTTCCCAGCTCACGGTGTACCTGGTACTATAAACAATATATGACTATGTGTCAGTGATGGACAATGGACAGGTCTGCCATTCGTCGTGGAAGTGCTGCGTTCTCACCGCTGTAAGTGTCCAATGTGTCACTTCATTGCTGCAGTCTGTGTCCCAAACGTGAGACCCCAGAGTTTCACTGGTCGTGAGACTTGGCATCGCATCAGGTCTACTTGGGCATGTGTGGTAAGACTGTAGCTGAAGCAGAATTATGAGCATTTAATTTGTATTTTGGCTCTGAGGGGTGGTTGGCCGCAGCAGGTGTAACCTTGGCTCAGGGCACGCGGCATGTAAGTTGCAACTTTGTGGCCTTGACTTTGAGGCCCTCGCTGGGATTCGGTTCTGCATGATCAGCACCTTACAGACCTGGGCCTGAGCAGCACTGGGCTTGTGGTTTCTGGGTGTTGCGGCCTACTCTGGTCTGGTTCATGGGTGGCGGCATATGATTCACAACACGGGGGTCGCGTGGTAACATGGGTCCTTATACATAAGCGTTGTATGTCGTCGTGGTTGTAATGGTGATAAAGAGTTTGCAAGCATGTACATGAGTTCTTCTTGCGTCTTACGTTTCTGCGGTGCGGTAGCTTGGCCAATGTGAAAAATAACAACGATGCATCAGTGTATGTGAGCAGTCCGCTATGTTATGGCATAGGGTATGTTCTTCATGTATAATTTGTGTGGGTCTGACCGGCGTGCATGATGGCACGTGTGTTACCGTCCGTTGGCTAAGTCGTCATGGCATCTCTAACGATGGTTGCTTTCATTGTTGCTGTGTTAGTCGAGTTGATCCATATGGTCTATGCCAGCTTCGCCAGAGGTTCCAGCGGATGGTTTGATTGACAGGCATTTTCCCTGGCCATGTGGGACGTGGCCGCGATAGATGTGGACGTCTGGAGCATCTGTGAGTGGGTCGAATTCCTCTTGTGGTGGGTGCTTAGGCCGTGATGATCTAGGCCATGGTCTGGCTGAGAATCGGTGGAAGGGAGCGTCCCATTTTTCCTCTTCACTGCAAAATGAAAAAACCTGTTACCAGAAGCCTCAAGGTTTATCTGCCTAAAAGAACCTTTTTTTGTAATACAAGTGACAATGTTTTCTGACAGCAAGTAGCCGGAAGAACAAGTAACATGCAAAGCAGAGGCTCTGCGAGGACTGTCAGAAGAGAAGCTACAAATGGATGAAGAGCATGAGCACCCTGATCTGGTCTCAGCATATCGCCAACCTAACGTGGGTTACAGCTCACGAGAAGCTGATTAAGGTGCAACACGAAATACCATATGAACTGTGCTTTCATGGAAAAATGAAGGTGCCCCTGGGCAAAAACAAGAACTGTAGCAAAACTGTCATCATTCCAGACATGAAAAAAGGAACAGCAGCTTTGATGGACATTTACTGGATATGCGGCAAACAGGCGTATTTGCACTTCCACAGTCATGGAGGGGCACCTGCGCCCTGGCGACGTTGCACTCAGTTCCACTGAATGCCAGCTTTCACTCGTCACCAAAACTTGTAGTGTCTAATGTCCAGGAAGGTGGGATGCAGTGAATACTCTGGAGCTGGCAAGTATAAAAGGTAAGTGCTTTATTGTGTCTAGACATTGACTCTACATGTTACTAGTATGTAATCATTCACTATCTAAGCAGAGTTTGGCTTCTCTGCACACTTTCAATGTGTCTTGTATTGCTTCTACTAAACTGTGTTGTTTCCAAAGTAACACTTGCTTGTCATATAGAGATTCATTCAGCTGTTTTATTTCTTGATCTCTGTGATCACTAACTTGTAGCATAATTGTTAATGCTGCTGAAGTCTCTTGAGAAGTTTCGGTGAATTGGTGCATATAAATATATTTTCAGGCAGTCTTTCCTCCACCAGCTTAACTTTGAAGAAAAGATAGGAGGAAAAAAGCACAAACATCTGTTTTTCCTTCCCCGCTGTGTATGTGAAATACAACTTTTGCAGTGATTCATCTAGCGGGCATTTTTCTGCTCAATTATCTCTTCCTTAACTTTCCACATTTTCCTTTATTTTATCTTTCCATGATTCAATATACTGCATCTCCCAGTGGAAATATCTTGATGCATGATCAACAACTACCTCTAAATTGACACCATATTGTGTGAATTTGATTGGAAATATGATTCAATATATGTATCAATCAACAATCTATAATGAACTAAACAATATTCCTGAATTATGTTTCTCACTTTACAAATTCACTATTTCTCAAAATGAAACTCCACATATTACAAATCAATTACATTTCTCAACTATCTTTATGCTATTCTGAAAAACCATCTGTATATTACGTAGCAGAGACCATGCAATTCAACACACTAGTGTAACTTTTAACCCACACCCTGTGATCTTGTGCACAAACCGTGTTACACAATCCATGTGTGTTGATATCAGTGAGCCCCAAGTGTGTCGTAATTATTGTGGATTTAAGTTTTCATTTTGCTAAGGTACACCCTCTGATTTAACACCCCCTGGTATACAATCCCACCGTGCAATTCTGGGACAAAAGCATGATGCATTTTTTGTTAAAACTCTTTTTATTGAAGTCAAGAATTTCGACTAAACGGGGTGCCCTGACTTTATGCTGGGGTAGTCAGCAAAATAAGGTAAAGTCACAGGCAGATTGTCCACAAAAAGAAGGGGGCCCCTGCCTGTAAAATGTCACTGCTATTGCACACATACTTAAATATCTAAATGAAACAATACTATGGACCTCAGTATGATACTGGCGGTAGCCGTGCCAGTAAAACCAGCACAGCTGCCGCTGGTATCATTTTTTTTCCCGGCACCCACGAATGGGCAATTACCGGGTCATTAAGGCCTTGCTGTATCCGGTAACTGCCCATTCGCGGGCACCAGAATATATTCTTGAATGGTGCCGGTGCACCAGACATGCTCTGCTCGGGGGTGCCGGTACACCCGCCAGGTCAGACCAGGCGAGTGAAAAGGCACCCCTGCGAGCAGAGCTCATAGATTGCCGTTACTACCGGACTGGCAAACTTAAAATGAGGCCCTATATGTAGATATTATTTTCTAGATAGCCCATTCAGCCGGAGACTCATTTAACTGTTTTATCTCTTGCTCACACTGATCACTCGCTTTTTTGCATGAGTTTTAATTCTGCTGAAGTCTTTTGGGCCGTTTCTGTGAATTGGTGCAAATAATTGTTTGACAATTGGTGTGTTCTTGTGGCCATCTATGACAGAATACAGTAAGTCTCTGCTTACATTATTGCAGTCCATATTGAGTTAGGATTGCCTACTAGTGCTAGCAGGGACTTGGCCTTCTTTGTGCACATATTTCCCTTCAAGGATAATATTTATTCAAGAGCCTCCACAAACACACCACAGGAAATTTCTGGGCTAAAACATTCCATGATATTTGCACGCCAAATGACCGTCAATTTATGATACAATTGCTTAATCATTCTTTCTGTTTCATCTTGCGGTCGTATCACCCTTGGCCTTCTCCTAGTCCCCTCCCCGGGTGCCTGTTTTACAGAGAGAGCATTGCAACTGCAATTCTGGGGTTTGAGGATTCTGATCACTGTCTTCTCTGGCTCTAACTGGAAACGGCTTAGCCAGATGTCAACAGTGAATCAGTATCAGGGGCGTTGCTAGGGGGGGGCTAAGGGGGCTATAGCCCCTGATCTTTTGGTTGTAGCCCCGGATAGAATCTCAGGAGCTACAGCCAAAAGACTAGCTAGCCCCCAGTCCCAACAGTTCCAACATCAGCTTAGCCCCGGGTCTTTTCCAGACCTAGCAACTCCCCTGATCAGTATTGATATGTATTCAATATTACTCTGGCTGGGGCCATTTTCAAAGTACATTTCCCTGGAATATCCAGAAGAATGTTGCTGTGCAAAGGCCTACAGCCACATTGCAAAATAGAGATTCCAAAGAATTTGGGAATTATCGCAAGTTGTGGGTTCACACAGTGTTGCAGCTGGTATTTTATATAACATGTTCTCCTCCTCGTCACATACTGATCTCAGGTTCACACCCATCCCAATTTCACATTAAAATCCCTGCCTATTACTGTAGTACTTGTACCCGATATTTATAGCCCAGACAGAAGGGTATCTTTCAGGATAGACATGTCTGCGCCCTTTTGTTTGCTTCTTCGATTACTGTAGAACTTTACAACACAGAATATTTTGGAAATACAGCATAAAAATGACCATTAATCACCATGTGTGAGAATTTCCTCAATCCCAAATGAATGGAGACAGAGCTAACTAATCATCACAATGGGAGGCCTCACTAATAATTCTTTACCACAGGGACAGCTGCACTTCCAAAGCTCATGTCTCTTGAAATAAAATGTAATATCATATTTCGACACAGATTTACCCAATCAACACTGTCCGGTTTGGTTTCCAGCCTAGCAATGCTCCAAACCAGGAACTTGCACCCGACCTTGCCCCTGTCCACGAGCGGCGGCTCTGTGTATCCCCAGTTAGCTTATCCTGAATGTCCAGGTCTGGCACATGTTGGAATGTTTGGGCAATCAAGGTGAGAGCGTAAGGAGAATGGGGGGATTCTTGCTGATTTACAACATGCACTGGATGGTCTTCACACCGAGCATGGCAGGGCAGAGTCCTCCTGGCTAAAATCAGACGGGAGTAACCGCTCTGCTAACACTGTGCCCTGGTGCACACAGCTCAATTAAGACAGCTCACTCCATCTTGATGTGACAACCTCAAACTGATATCATAACTAATGTAATGGCTGAGTTGGGTTATAGTCATTTACATATTGAACTCTTCCTAACAGGATGGAGAAATGGGGGCATTAGGCCTCGTTGCATTTTTTGCTAGAACTTTCTATCTCTGTTGTATTCCGAGAGGTGCAAAGCCAAGACTTCCCAAGGTTCTGTAGGGAGGTTTCTGCTATAATATAAGGGGAGCACCTTGATAAGAGAATGTGAAATTAAGAAATTGTAAACAAGGATTCCAACAAGTAAATACACTACATACCTTGCTCATGAATATATCTCCCATTCCCACCCGACCCACTCTACTAATTGCAAGAATACATACTCAGGCTCCAATGGTAGACCATTTTGGGTGTTGACAAAATGTATGGAATTACACATCTGTAACATGGTTAGCTCCTGAAGACCCCCTCAGTCCAGCTTCAGGAGTTTGTTTAAAAGTTTAATTCCATGACAAGCAAAGTAACCTATGGTGGTAGGTCAGAGCCAAATCCCTTTTGCGTGGAGACTGCATTTTCCCTACTCCACTCCTAACTGGTGCTAATTTCTTTATTTTTTATCAAATCACCAAATACGCAATAGTTGGTTCAATAAAAACATATACAAGATAAAATTCAAAAACCAACAATATTAAATGCACGAAAGAAAATCAATATTTCCTCAGAACATGCAGCCTGGCAGCACTACATTGCTGCATGAAAGCATGTAGTATGACAGAATGTAATATCACTACATGACCGCATGTAGTATGACAATATTTCCTCAGAACATGTGTGTAGTATGACAGCATGTAGTGTCACTACATGACAGAATGTAGTATGACACTACATGGCAGCATGTAGTATGACAATATTTCCTCAGAACATGTGTGTGGTATGACAGCATGTAGTGTCACTACATGACAGCATGTAGTATGACAATATTTCCTCAGAACATGCGGCCTGGCAGCACTACATGACAGTGTGACAGCACTTCATCAACAGTAGTACTGTCATACTAACCAATATCTAAGACAATGGGCCTCATTACATGGTAGGCGGTAAGGGTTTACCGGTACCGGTATTTTACCGGTACCGGTAAATCCTTACCGCCTTACTACGAGGTCCCTTTGTGGGCTGGGGATTTTAACGCCTGCTTTTTGCAGGCGTTAAAAATCCAACCCGCAAAGGGACCAGGGTGCTAATTACGGTACCGCAATTTGCGGTTCCCGTAATTAGCGCCTTCCCCATTCCCATTATGCCCTATGGGGCAAAAATGGGAATGGGGAAGGGCAATGGGGGAAGGGGGAATTACCGCCCCGCTAACCTTGGAATAGGGCGGTAATTCCTCTTTCCTCCAAGGCGGTACTGGTAAATTACCGGCATGAACCATGGCGCTAATAGCGCCATGGTTTACCGCCTACCGTGTAATGAGGCCCAATGTTCTTGTGCTCCAAGGGGAACACAACAGGCATCCTTTTTCTCTGAGGCACTTTCACAGACTTTATGTGGTCCTCCGAGGCAGACTCGACCGGAAGCCATTGTAAATACTGCTTGCCATTCCTACATGGCAGTCAGTGTTTTCTCAATTCGCAGAGCAGAGTGCAAAAGGGTGGCGTACAAGCATGTACACTTCTTTTTTACCCTCACCTTTTGCACTCTGCCATGCAAGTGAGGAAAAGTAGGTGGCAGGGAACTGCTTACAGAAAAGTGCAAATTTAAAAGGTCCCTTCCACCTAATTACAAGGCACGTAATGTCAAAAGGAGCTAAAAGCAATTGCAAATGTCCTGGTCTAGAATTGCCCATGGTCTAGATAATTGTTAAGTACTGCAAATGACTATGTTCTAGTAGCAATCTTAAGATATAGGTTGTGTTTCAATCATGTTTCCCAACTGTGAGCCTATTTGTTCCGTTGAAGAATGGATATTGCTCACCATTTCATTTGATATGCTCATTTTGCTCATTCCATGCGAAAGGCTGGGGGCCCTCCTCTATTAGATATCATTCAAATCGATCTATCCACTGCTGTATCTTAGATGGATGCAAATGGAGCCTGGGCAAACAATTTAAACAATATATTATTGGGAAGTATGTCCCTTTTCTGACTTCAGCATGTTGGACGTTCATGCTACAATTCGTATTAGCAGTGCTCACAGGAGCTGTGCGTCCATATTAGGAACCCTTTGCCACATGGAGTCCTCCATTATAAATGAGAGAGTCTGCAGAATGAAACTGTGGCAAAACCAAACGCACATAAACCACCATGGTATCTCTGATATTCATAGGTCTGGCCCAAACAGGAGGCTTTGATTCTGCATTTGTTGCAAGGGATTTAACAGCTCCCATTGACAATTTAAAAATGTACCAAAATACTTGCATGCACCCAACAATGACTACAAGGAGGTGCCTATCACACAACTCTTCTGAATTGTGTATTCGTCTGTGAGAAATACAGCCATACATAGCGTCATTTGCAGAGATCTTTAGTTGTGCTATGTCATGTTCCAAAATAGTAAACCAGTTCTGGATTTTGATTAACTTCATATTGCATTCTGGTCCAGGTAATCCTGCATTCATGATATGTAGAAGTAGGTAAAATGGCATTAAATAAAAATGGCAGAACTTATAGATCATGATTTGAGAGGTCTGGCATATTCCTGTGAAACATGCGTGTGCATGAAGAAATGTGGATCACGTTTTTTTCTGCATTTGTATCTGTAGCAGGCTTATGAATGTTCATATTCAACAGTTAAATTGCTTGCAAGTTCTTTTTAATGACCGACTCTTTATTTTATATTTATGCAGTCAATGCAATGAATTCTATTTAGTTTGGTAATATTCTATCATACATGTATTAGTATATTGTGAAACGGCTTGCACTCACTGTGATGCAGTGATTGTCTCTCCTTTGCTGAGTCTGAATATTTGAGTCCTTCATACTGCAGTGGGTGCATCTGCTCTCAATGTCCCCAAACATCCTTTTTTTCAATCTTATCTTTCAAAATAACACATTTAATCAAATGATAACCCCATTTTCCTTGTTTTTATCACTTTAAGGTTTCCTTTCATCAATCACAGCAATAGGTTGCTTGCTACATGCCCTTGTCAAACAATGACGACATGCATGTACCCATATCAAATCATTTCCTTTGTTGTGAAATCATAAAGCTAAGAGGAGATTATTTGTTGGGCTCATTTTACTTCAAGTTCTAAGACATAGGAAGTGGGCATTTGGTTAAATTGTCTTTTAACTAGTTGAAATGATTTAATGGACTAGAATGGTTGCACTTTTGGCCTGAACTGCGGTAGCATGCCAAAGAAAATACTCAACAAAAATACATGTATACCCTTTAGTTGCAAGGGGCCCTGCCCTGGGCCCACGTGTGTGAGGTGCAGGTCCATGCTGGCAAGAAATCCTGGATACCCCATTGTTGCCCCTGTAGATTCCTCCATTTGTCCTGTATGGGCGACCCCATAAAAGAGGGTAAATCACTGTCATCCTTTCGGCACATTAAGCTTCAATGGGCACAATGAGATTGAGATGAAGGTGTTTCTGGCTGATCACAGACTGCTTGCAGAGCCTCAAATGGGGGTAGTGGGCTTTTCTACAATAACGCCCACATACAGCTTTCTAGGGGCACGATTCATGAAATATTTGCCCCGTTCAAAGTGTATTTTTGTAGTGCAAAGTCGGGGCAAAGTCAGCACATAGTCATTTTTGCAGTACATTTTTGCATGGCTCCATGAATAAGGGTATGTGTTGGCATTGCAAAGTCACTTTTCAGCAGTGCAAATTCCCTTTGTTCTGGGCAAATATTCCATGAATCGGCCATAGGAGTTTTCGTTTCATCTTTAGGTGCTTCTAAAAAAGGTCACTAAGTTGTTAAGGATTTAGCTTTATAATTCGATTGTTTTCTCACTGCTGTTTGACAGCTCTAGTTATGCACCACAAAGGCGCCCAAAAATAACACTTAACTGTGACCAGAATATCCCCATAGCTGTCCAGGGGCCTGGGACTTTGCAAAGCTTGTTTTACAGGATGCAGCCAGCTACCATGCTAGCCGGAGCCCAAACTTCAGCTATATTTCTCAGGCAACAAAAGCAAGCCACCAAATCGGGAACTGGCACTTATTTTTGAGACTACAGCATGACGAAAATGAAATTGATGGTGTGCTCAGTGCGACGTGCTAGAAAATCTATTGTTCCAGGTACAGACGCTGTGTTCGTATTGCAATCGTAGACATTCGGAAGCAATTTGCTAATCAATTTCCAAGAGAGTACTTGCTGTGCCTCAAATGTTCCCTCTCACGAGCACATTCTGAAGCAGTCTTCCTTACGCGACCGTCCTTTTGTCGTTTTTTGTATATTGTGAATCTAATCTTACTTTTTGCATATTTAAAAAAAATAAAAGAACAATCAGAGATTTTTATTTTTTATAAGGCAAGGTAAACACAAGACAAAGGACATCACATTCACACATGTCAGCCCTCTGAGCAGTACATATGCAACATCAGTTGTATCCCATTTGCTTTTAATTGCCGCAATTGGACATGCTGGACTTGGGGCCTCATTACACATGTACAAGCATAAAGGCACTTTTTCCATGCACATAGAACAAGGGGCATTTTCACTGGAGTTCATTAAATTGTGCAGGGCGAAATGCTGTTTGCACATGCACAGAAAGCATTTGTGCTTGTGAAAATGTATGTGGAAGAGGCCCGAGATATATCAAGCACCGTGAAAGTGCAAAGACAGCATAAAGCATTTACCTTTATGCCAATGCTGCAACTTTTTGTTCCCGAGCTCATCGGTGTCACTTAATCATTTTGCAACTATTTGATGCATTTGGAGTGACAGAAACCATGGTGTTGCTACACCACTGGTGTAACGGGGGCACCTGCAGCCCCCGCTATGTGGGGTATCTGCCACAACATGTCCTAGCGGGGGCCCCCTTGGATTTACATACCTTTCGGATTTGACTGTTGCGCTTATGTATATCGGATGTAGCCCCTCGTACCATGAGACGAGGCTCCGCCAGATTACATAACTACCGGATTTACTGTTGCTCTTATGTATATCGGATGTAGCCCCTCGTACCATGAGACGAGGCTCCGCCAGATTACATAACTACCGGATTTACTGTTGCTCTTATGTATATCGGATGTAGCCCCTCGTACCATGAGACGAGGCTCCGCCAGAATACATAACTACCGGATTTACTGTTGCTCTTATGTATATCCGATGTAGCCCCTCGTACCATGAGACGAGGCTCCGCCAGATTACATAACTACCGGATTTACTGTTGCTCTTATGTATATCCGATGTAGCCCCTCGTACCATGAGACGAGGCTCCGCCAGATTACATAACTACCGGATTTACTGTTGCTCTTATGTATATCGGATGCTACCAGTACCATGAGGCACGGCTATGCCATACTATGTATGCAATACCACTTGTTTGTGACTTTCCAATCTGAACTGGATTTATGAAGAATGACGTTTGCACTTTCTGTAACTAGCACCCTGATGCCTGAGGGTTTGGTGCGAAGTTATAAATGGTCAAATAAATAAAAGTGTATGGTGAAAGGATGCACACTTAAATGTCTGGGTGGTGGCTTGGGTGTGCTTGTATGGTGAAAGGGTGCACACAGCGTAACATACATAATTTCTTTATGAAAGCAGAGTGACTATTAAAAGAAAACATGTATTTTTAAAGTCTGAGGGCTCCCCACCCCATGACATGGAAGCCTCTAGACTGGAGGCCTCCATGTCATGGGTTGGGGTGAGCTCTATGACTTCAAAAATAAATCGTTTATTTTTGAAGTAACTATGGCTTCATAAAGACATTATTTCCATTATAATTTGGTCCTTAATGGAAATAATTTCTTATGAAGTCAGAGTGACTTCAAAAATAAAGCATTTCTTTTTGACGTGATAGGGCTCACCTGAACCCCATGATGTGTGCGTGTGTGAGTGTATGGTGAAATGGTGCACACTTAAATGCATAGTTGGCTGCTTCTCTGAGTGTATGAGGAAAGGGTGGACAATTAAATGTTTGTGTGGCTGGGTGTGTGTGTTGAGTGTATGTATGGTCAAAGGGTGCACACTTGAATGTATGGGTGACTGCCTGGGTGTGCCTGTATGGTCAAAGGGTGCACACTTGAATGTATGGGTGACTGCCTGGGTGTGCCTGTATGGTCAAAGGGTGCACACTTGAATGTATAGGTGACTGCCTGGGTGTGCCTGTATGGTCAAAGGGTGCACACTTGAATGTATGGGTGACTGCCTGGGTGTGCCTGTATGGTGAAAGGATGCACACTGAAATGTATAGGTGGTTGCATGTGTGCGTGTATTGTGAAAGGGTGCACAATTAAATGTGTGTGTGGCTGGGTGTGCATGTTGAGTGTATGGTGAAAGGGGGCAATCTTACTTAAATGTATGGGTGGCTGCCTGGGTTTGCCTGAATGATGAAAGGGTGCACACGCAAATGTATAGGTGGCTGCCTGTCTGAGTGTATGCTGAAGGGGGCACACTTACATGTGTAGGTGGCTGCAAATGTGAGTGTTTGGTGAATGGGTGCACACTTAAATGTATGGGTGGCTGCCTGGGTGTGCCTGTATGGTGAAAGGGTGCACACTTGAATGTATGGGTGACTGCCTGGGTGTGCCTGTATGGTAAAAGGATGCACACTGAAATGTATAGGTGGTTGCATGTGTGAGTGTATTGTGAAAGGGTGCACAATTAAATGTGTGTGTGGCTGGGTGTGCATGTTGAGTGTATGGTGAGAGGGGGCAATCTAACTTAAATGTATGTGTGGCTGCCTGGGTTTGCCTGAATGATGAAAGGGTGCACACGCAAATGTATAGGTGGCTGCCTGTCTGAGTGTATGCTGAAGGGGGCACACTTACATGTGTAGGTGGCTGCAAATGTGAGTGTTTGGTGAATGGGTGCACACTTAAATGTATGGGTGGCTGCCCGGATGTGCTTGTATGGTGAAAGGGTACACACTGAAATGTATGGGTGGCTGGGTTTGTGTGTATGGTGAGCAGAGTGTGCGCTTAGATTCAGGGGCACAAAGAAACCTAGAATTTGGTGGGGTGCTAACCCTTCAAATGTTGGGAGAGGTGCTAACTTCATGGGTGGTGGTGGAGGGACAAACTTATTTGTGTGTGGCATTTAACTTCTTCATGCATTCTAATGAGACTATTCCAGTGCAGCTTCAATGTTACAAGCAGTTAAATCTCCCCTTTAAGTCTGAAAGCACCCACTTATGGACTGGTGTGAGAATAAGCTTGATTGTGTTCCACCACTACGTGTGTTTAATCCCTTGGTTACTTATTGGTAAACTTCATTACTCAGAGCCATATTCTTCCTCATCCCAGTACTTGTGTATGAGGCACATTGATAATACACAAGTACTGGGATGAGGTAGAGGGACATGGAGGTAATGCCTGGCTTAGTTACCTGTAATCTTCATTACTCCCAGTCCTACTCTTCCTCAACCCAATACTTACCTATGAGGCAAGGAGCCTCATACATAAGCAATGGGACAAGGAAAAGGGACTCTGAAGTAATTCTGGGCCAAGAAGCTGATTTTGGGGGTTCGGGGAAGAGGGTGAGAGGGAGAGGGGATGTGTGGGGGGTATTTGGGGGTGTAGTGGGATGAGGATTGTGGGATAAATCATATGGTCATCCATGTCCAGGCATAGCATGCACACCACATATTAGTGGCTAGAGAGGCATTTTGGTGCAGCCAGTCAAGTCATTTCTTAGTTTGGCTTGACTTTTTTTTAACTGGGCATCTCTGATAAAGCAATTCTGCGAAGTGTAATTATCTTTCTAGACTGCCATTTAGGTGCTGCAAGTCTAGCCATTTCTTACTGTGGCATTGTATATTGTTCTGGCCATCTGTGATAAACCGTGATAAGTGTTATTGCTATGACTGGTATTTTGGTGCAGCCAGTCTAGGTATGTCTAAATGTGCCTAGCATGATGTAGTGTAATATGTTATTTCGTGCCTAGACTGGTGTACATTGTTCAGCCTGTTGGACATGGTTTCATTGTGGCATGGCATTCTTTTTTATAGCAACGCATTATACTAACTAAAGCATTAATGTTCCTGTGCACTGTTGGTGACTTGCATGTATTGGATTTTATTTTGGATTGTTGTTACCCTACAAAACAATTGCAAATGCTCTGGCCTTTTAGCAAATTCTTCTGAGAATGTTTGCTGCCTAATGCATTAAAACACTTATTTTTATCTGTATCCGTACCCCTGCAGCAGCACGTTTGTGGGTATTGCGCACAAATGGTAATCTAGGCTGGCCCAGAGTGTGGCGCGACCCGTGATTTGTTGCCGAGTTGGGTGGGGGGACTTGAGCATGGATCGCAGGGGGGCCTCCAAACTTTGTGTCACGCCACTGTGTTACACATGATTATCAGACCAAAATGAGCATATTTGCAATGCAGATATCTAGATTAGATACAATTTCAAGGCAAATTAAATGTGTCAGCAATCCATAGGTGAGTCAGATAGTGCTTAATTTACAACGCTTTACAGAGCGTTGAAGTACTATGTTTGCATTTTATAATAATGAATATATAAATATGTACGCCCATATAGTCTTCCTTGTTTTGTGACCTGCAGAGTCCAGTGAATAGACTGGTTTCAAAAGGTTTTAGGTATGAAAAAACAAGACTCTAGTTGTATGAAATGCACTTGTGCTCATTTTACTGTAAGTGCAAACTGCATGCAAGGGACTGCCATCGCTATCCCTTATGTGCTGCTGGACTTCTGTATGAAATGTTACATTTTTGTTAATTGGAGAGTAAAAAGTAAGTGTAAAACCAGGCAAAATGACCTGTAGGCTGTTGTTTTTTTAACTCAGTTTTGCCAGAAGTGTCAATGCTGCCTTCCATTAACGCAGTGCAGGCAACATTTACAATGGATTCCTAAAGAATCCGCCAGCTCCCTGCTGCTCCTCCTGCGGCTCCCATAGGAATCCATTTGTTTTATGCCAACATGACCATTCCTTGTTGATGTTAAACGAAGTGGTGTTGCTGTTTGAGCGGGACAGGAAGGCAGAAAGGTATATACGGTACCAACTCTCACTCTGACTACTAAGAAAGATTGCAGTCCACCAGAGTGTGAAAGCAAGGTGTAACACATGTATGCCTTACATTTACATCTTACTGTAATGATCCAGGGGACTCAACAATGAGCTCCTCTTTGTCTCTGCATCTCAGACTATATCATCGACTCTCCGTAGCTATAGTTGCATTGAGGCAATAAGCCCCGAGACGGCAGGCCACTACCACCCAAGGTAATGCCCCTGGGGCCCATAGTTACAGGCCCGAGCATAGCGAGTGTCTTAACGCAGGCCCTGGCGGCATTACCGTGGGCGGTATTAGGCTGTCGTTGAGGGGCTTATTGCCATTAGTATTCTGGGGTCTGCGGGCTCGGGATACTAGTTTTCCGGAGTTTGCAGCCCCGGACTACTAATGGCTGACAAAACCTTTTCACGCAGCATTTCTTTTGCCGTTGGAAAAGGTTCCACTGCAGTACGTACTAGTTCTAGGAAGACTAGAACGCACATACTGCTTCATTAGTACAGAGCAAAAGGGCCCCATTTTGGGCCAACTTTCACCGTACTAATAAATGGGAGAAAAATAAAAATAAAAAAGCCACCTTAGAAAAGGGAGAAGGGGCCATGTGTGGTCCCTTCTCCCTTTCCAAGGATGCCTTTAAAAAAAAAAAAGAGTGTACCCGGCATGCAAACCAAATTCTTGCATCCACAGGATTACACTGTGGTATGGCTCGGAAATGATAATTAACAAGGGGGGTCCTGGGAGTCACTCTACCAGACATTAGTCCTGGTTACGAGAGACCCAGAGTCTTTAGCTCACTATCTTTCACAGAGAATAAATATCCCAAACATATCAGTCTTTGTCCTGCCCTGGGGCAATCCAGCACCGAAATGCTAGGCAATTCTCCTCTGAACAAGAGTACCAACAGCAACCCCAGACACGTGTTTCGGACTGGTTGGACCTCATCAGTAGGGTGGAGCTGTGCCTCTCTAAGAATAGTGAGCAAGGGGTCCACGTCTGGAATCCCCTAGTAACTTAGGCTGAGACCCAAAGTTACTTAACTATGCTAATTAACAAGGGGGGTCCAGGGAGTCCCTCTGCCAGACATTAGTCCTGGGTACGAGAGACTTACCCAGAGTCTTTAGCTCACTATCTTTCACAGAGAAGAAATATCCCAAACATATCAGTCTTTGGCCTGACCTGGGGCAGTCCAGCACCGAAATGCTAGACGATTCTCCTCTGAACAAGAGTACCAAAAGCAACCACAGACACATGTTTCGGTCTGGTTAGACCTCATCAGTAGGGTGGAGCTGTGCCTCTCTAAGAATAGTGAGCACGAGGTCCACGTCTGGATTCCATTTGTAACTTAGGGTGACACCCAGAGTTACTTAAATATGCTAATTAACAAGGGGGTCCTGGGAGTCCCTCTGCCAGACATTGATCCTGGTTACGAGAGACTTACCCAGAGTCTTTAGCTCACTATCTTTCACAGAGAAGAAATATCCCAAATATATCAGTCTTCGTCCTGCCCTGGGGCAGTCCAGCACTGAAAGGCTAGGCAATTCTCCTCTGAACAAGAGTACCAACAGCAACCCCAGACACGTGTTTCGGTCTGGTTGGACCTCATCAGTAGGGTGGAGCTGTGCCTCTCTAAGAATAGTGAGCAAGGGGTCCACGTCTGGATTCTCCTAGTAACTTCGGGTGAGACCCAAAGTTACTTAAATATGCTAATTAAAAAGGGGGGTCCTGGGAGTCCCTCTGCCAGACATTAGTCCTGGTTACGAGAGACTTACCCAGAGTCTTTAGCTCACTATCTTTCACAGAGAAGAGATATCCCAAACATATCAGTCTTTGTCCTGCCTATTCTTAGAGAGGAAGAGCTCCACCCTACTAATGAGGTCCAACCAGACCAAAACATGTGTCTGGGGTTGCTGTTGGTACTCTTGTTCAGAGGAGAATTGCCTAGCATTTCAGTGCTGGACTGCCCCAGGGCAGGACAAAGACTGATATGTTTGGGATATTTGGGATTAACTCTAATGTCCAGGAATACAGTAATATTCTTTGATTAGCCTGGGAAGGCATCAATTTTAGATAGTATTGAGGCTTTTTATATAGTAAAGGAATTCTAGCAAACGTACACAGGGAACTCATAGTAGCTACCTTATCATGGCTGGCAAACCAGTCACACTTCTCGGTAGAATTGTTCAAGGATTTAATACAGCCCCTTCTCCATATTCCCATTTCGGAGACCAACCAATTCTATCAAATAGTTGAAGGTTTCTCTTCTGAAATGTATTCAGGGCATACATTTTTCCCCCGTCCAAGCCTTCTCGGAGGATATAAAGCAGAGTATCCTGGCAGGCAAATTTGATTTTTACATAGAGCTTAGCCCAATTATGCATAATCTGTGCAGATAAGGAAATAAGCCCCATTTGAAGTCAGAATGCCTGAACCGGGGTATAGTTGGTGAGTCCTAGGAGTCTTCTCATTATCATTCCCTCAGTCACATCTGCCCAATCCTACCAATCTGAGAATGATGTCTCTAATACATACAGAAAAATTGTGGCCAGCTTCTGTTTATATATGTTAGTTACTCCCACCAGGCTAAAGCACGCCATTTTCTTAGAAAAGGACATAACTGCTGTTAAGGTAGCCATGGCTTTCGATCTTTTGCTTTGTTGAACCATGGGATTCATTTTCCTTCTTTCTACACAGACCTTATGGCCCAGATATTTATAGCAGTTGACTTTCCTCATCACGCCCAGCAGGGAAGGGATGCCAGATTTTTTACAACAGTTGCGGCCCACCGCCATAAATTGGGTTTTTGTCAGATTCATTTTTAGCCCATTGTTTTTAGCATATTCACAAATGGCTCTGGAACTGTTGCAGATTCCAATAAATATATTATCAAAAATAAAAATATGATCTGCATAACAGGTCCAGCCCACTTTGTTAGAGCCAAATCTGGGGAAGGCGTTCATCTTATCCTTGAAGATTCCACCAAAGACAGCCATGAATAGGTTATTCAGCGTGGGTGCTAGTGCACAGCCCTGCTTACACCTTTTTGAATATTGACACATTCAGGCATCGCACCCATGTTGTCTAATTGGATCCTGGCCACACTTTTGTCATAGATCATACGCTTGATCGAGTCATATACAAAGGCAGCTCCTCATCACCATTGGCCTGCTCAATTAATAAATTCACAATAAAGATATTATCCTTTGTGGAGTAGCCTTTGCAGAAGCTAGTTTGTGCCTTGTCCAATATGTTTTCACTGTTAATCCATTTGATTATTTCCTGGAGTATTAGGGTACAGAAGATCTTACTCAGCACATCTGTGAGTGCCAGAAGCCTATAACTCTCTGGGAGGTTGTGGGGTCCACTCTTAAAGACCGGAATAATGTTTCACATCTTCCAGGAGTTAGGCATTGTACCCGTGTCTATAACTTTTTGGAATAGGATAGCCAGTATGTCAGCCCAGACTCCAGGATTTTCTTTTATTATAATATTGCAGAGTCCGTCGGGTCCAGGAGCTCTGGAAGATTTTAAGTTCTTAATTACCCGTAATATATCCTCCCTACACATGATCATATTCAGTATAGGCTTTGTATCCAGCTTGTTTGTTTCCCATTTAAATTTATTAGTGAGGAACCTGACCCAGGTGCAGCTATCAATGGGAATCAGGAGCTCCCGGTTGCCCACATTACTGATAGATCTAAAGCTGTCCCAAAACTTCCCGGTGTAACCTTCAATAATCAGCCGCACCATATGTTGTCAGATGGTGTTACTACCAGAGGCCAGATACTGCCTAATCTCATTACGGTACGTATTCCTTATCATTCTTCTGGCCCTATGAAGCAGTTCTGGACTGAGGGCACTGAGAGCATATAGCCACAGCTTACTAAGCATCTCTCTTTTCATGTCCCTTATAGCCTTGTCATATACTCTCATATTACTTAGACCATTCTTGTAAGGTCTCACCTTCCCACCAATCGGCATAAAACCATGGAGATCTTTAGACAGCCAGCTCTCTATGTTATCTGCCAAGCAAGTTACCAGTTGCTCTGTTGCTATATGACCACACCATTTATTTGCCTTTGCTAGGTTGGCATCAGACCATCCAATCCTGTTGCCTTTACAGGAGATATAAATTTCCCCTGTAGCATCGGTATCGGGTGATGTGAAGTCCATAGCAACCGTATGTTTGAATTAAGATCACCTCCTAGTAAGACATTCATTTCACCCTCTAGGATGCATTTGGTCGATAGGCATTCATATATGGTCTGTTGAATAGTGGTGGTTTTGTCATTACCATTCGGGTTATATATATTAACCAGTATAATCCGAGTGACATTATTCAGATACACCTCCACCACCAGAAAATTAGGATTTATAGACATAGGTATACATTCCTGGGAGTTAAGTACATTAGACACCAAAATGGTTAGTCCCCCAGATGGTCTGCCTTTATCCCCTTTTTTGCCAAATTGTGATATGCTGTATAGCCATCAAAGATCACCCTTTTCGTTAGCCAAGTCTCTTGTAAAAAAACAATTTGTACATTACTCAAAAGGTCATATGAGCCGAATTACGCAAAGAGATGGCAATGTCCTCTGGTGTTCCACGATATAATAGTGGAATCAGCTCATTTACTGTTATGGACTGGTGGTAGAAAAGAGCATAACCATTCCCAATGGGATTTTGTTACATCATTACCCTCCTTAGCAGTCTTTGCCTGATAACTATTTCCAGCATGATCATGGCTTTCCTTTATTCTAGGCAGTTCATCACCCTCACTAACATCAAGCAGATATCCACTACTTTTCAGCTCGTCCTTATGATCTCTAACAAGGTATACCACTGCTTCAGAGTAACAATGTACCTGGATAAATATTCCCCCCACGAGGCTCAACAAACTTAAAATCTCCACTTTTCATAATTCTCAGCGGGATTTGAGCATTAAGGATTTGGAGCACTTTACTTCAATTAATAGGCTTTCTATTTTTCTTTTTACTGCTTGAAATAGTGAACTGTCTCTTAGGTAGACACTCATTAATATTGATCCCAGGCACAAGGGTTCTGAGGTGATTTCTTAGGGTTCTTACACATATTCACAGGCAATGCCTGAACCACCTTAGAGAACTTGACCCTAGATTTCGTTTTAGGCAAGGGGATTTCAACAGATTCAGCCGATTCAGATATCGCCAATGTGTGGAGGCCCTGTTGAAATAAATGTTTTTCACATCCGTGTTGTACGCTTGCACAGTAGGGAGTTGCCATCACCACACTGATGATTGATTCAGGACTAGTTCTTGCTTATGCTTCAGCTGGTTGTTCCTTATTTATACAATGTTGGTACACTGATAAGGAGCAGTGCATGGGCGTGAACACTGTTTCCATGGTGTTTCAACTTGATAAAATATTCTAAACCAGTTCTCTCTATTTGGAAGATCACTTGCCAAAATGTCAGAACGTAGCTAAATATTATGACATATAATGATTATTTATTTTTATTTTTTCTTCATGACCATATAGGCATGCAATCCAATTCCATTTGAAGACAAATGTATGCATGTAAACTTATTTATATTAATTCACTGCTGTTTGTGATTGACTATAGTTAAACATTTTTTCCCTGAGAAGTGAAAGAAGAAGGCATTACTTTTTAAACTAATTACACGCACTTGGAATTCAATACCATTAGCTTCAAATCCTACTCTCCTGCATATTTTCCATAAAAAAAAGGTCTTGGTTACATTTTGCAAAGTATGCTGATAAGGTTTTTTTAGCTGAAATCCACCTCTTCATATAGTATATTCACTTTTCTCCTGGCAACGCCTTATTCTTCCGGGAAAGTCCCAGTGTTCTAGCTTCTGCAGCAGATGTCTGTAAAGACCGGGGGTGGGGGGTCTGCACTTCCACTCTCTATATGGTAGAGGGGAGGCACAGAGAGCCCTGCCAAGATTTTCTATTGCAGTAGAAATGGACGAGCAATCAAGGCCTAGCTTCTCGGGAGGTGATGCAAGCTGGTTCTTAAGTACATTGTAGACCCCGAGCACCCACGAAGGAATGTCCACACACTGTATCGGTTAAAACACAGTTTTTATATAATTAATATTCAAGATCATATACACGATCACGATAACTCACTTTGTACTACGAAAATCAACAATGGTAAATATGTACAATTCTAAAGTGGGCATCCCAAAATGGAGGACGCTCACGGCACCAGTCATTTCAGCACAGAGCTGCCACCAGCCTGTACCCTGCTCTGTGGGTCACACACAGGTGCCCAAAAACATACACTCGGGGCTCACGGTTGTACCCCTACCCATGGGTGCCATAAAGGTATCCCAGAGGTCTGTTCACCAAACCGAAGGAGAGAGAGCTGCACTGCCAGGAGCCCCACATGAACTCCTGTGCGGAAAACATCACAGAACACGCGATAAAAAGCAGTAAAGGACAAGGATACGGAGGCCCTATCCCTCCGATGAATTTCCAGCATCACAATGTCCTTGAGATGTATTTGTTTCGTGTGGCTTATGTGTTGCTCTTTCGTGGGTATACACATGCTTCTTAAAGTAAGCAGTGAAGTAAGACTATTTCTCTGCTTACCCTCTGTTTACATTATGTCCACACAATATTTGATGTGACTTAAGAAAATCCTTCTGGTAAATTGAAACATTTACAAACATGTGGAAACCTTGGTTATACATTTGAAGGACATCTATATCTTCGGTAGTTTCATTAGTGTGCAAACAGGTCTTTCCTTCAATGGCAGTTATTTCAAGATCAGATGAGGACACAAACTGTTTTTCTCCACAGTTCTAAATTGTAAAATCATTTTTATAAGAAAAAACCTACAACACTTAACCCTTATGGTGTAACTATAGTTAGCTCCGTAGACGTCTGCATGATCATAGCACTATTCATGACGTGATAGTATTACTTTCAGGCTACACAAAACAATTTTAATTGCAATATTAAATGCCATTGTCTTGTAGTTGTTTCAGATTAAAATATAAATAAAACTCATTTAATTTGATTTAAAATCAAAATATTATTTTTTTCCCCGGACACGAATTTCGTGAACTTGAAATCAAGTTTGCAAACTTAATAACGTTACCACAATGTGTACACAAAAAAGTATTAACATTTTCAAGGCCTACATTAAATTAAGCAGTAACACATAACAATTTGTGACGCAATACGACGGGTTTGCTGATTACTTTGACATTTGCTTAACACTGAGGGCAATTCAAGTCTCTTTTTAAAAAAATGCACCTTAGATTGCCACCTTCTTCTCCATTCTTTACCCACCTCCCTTTCTACAGTCACGCAATCACATGGTATTTCATTATAGAACGACTTCTTTTAATTTCCGATTGCTATAGTGTTTGCCATCCTTATTTTTTGGCCTGGAATTTCTTCTTGATAGTTGGTAGAAGTCTTCTGTGTCCTCTATCCCATACCGGTTGCCTTATGCGAAGGCTGCAATAGAAAGATGTGCTGTATTGTATTAGGTAAATACTTATACAGGAAAACCACAATGTCTGGACACCCAAAAAGCATCCATCTTAGAATGCTGAAACGATTTCTCCTGAAAAGTGCAGAATGCACACCTACACGTCATTTCACTAAGTCGAGGCTGTGGTCGAGGTGGGCGGGAGCGGTCTGGAGCAGTGCTCCTCTACTTCTTTTAATTAAGTTTTACTGTTCCTATATTTTTATTTTAAAAAGAAACTGGAATGTTTTCGTTTTCAAATAAAAGTGTAGGAAGAAGTTGAAACTTGCACTTTCAGTGGACTGCACTGAGCGTTCCCCTAAATAGCAGGAGCATGTGTTTTGGGGTTTGTATTGTGCGTGGGAGGCAGGGTGTGGTGGGGTTGCGGGGAACAGTGCAGGCCAGAAGGGAACATAGTTCCACTACTTCTTTCCGTAGCTTCGACCACTGAGGGGTTTTCCAGAGGGCAAAAAAAGCCCCATTGCTAGGTGAAAAGTAATCAGAAAAGGAAATCGACCTAGTATTTAGAAGGCTTGACATCATAGGGCTCAGCAGGAGAACAGAGTACCTGGGACAGATTGATCCTCATGATGGTGGTTGAGTTGCTTGAACCTTATGTATGTACAAGAAACCCCAACACCATCTTGTAGATTGACCCTATTTCACATGTTCGTAATGATTCTTTTTCCAGTTGTAATCCATTTTTTGGGGGAAATGCTTGTTTTTCAGTTTGTTTCGCCTCATCTTTTCTTTATCACAATAAATGTACAGTTCTTTTAAGAGCCACCCAAGAACACATCTTCAGGGTTACACATAAACCGATCATATTACAGGGCTTGGAATTCAGATTGGATAAGCAGGAGCTCAAAGCAGCTCCTGGGTATCCAGCATTAACCAGTGACCAGGAGCTACCACTGGGGAACGAGGAGCCAGAACATAGCGTTCTGCAAATCTAATTTCCACATAAAATTGAAAGATATAATTGTATCCATTATTTATGACCACCTCTCACACTTAAAATAATGTCATATAGATGTGTCTAAAGGTATATTGATAGATTGTCCTAAAGGCGCAGAGTTACATTTGTTTGGCATCAGTTGACCCGGGTAGTGGAAAGGAGCTCCTGATAGCTGTTGGTGTCAAGGATATGTTGGAGGGATAGGCTTTCCTCACTTAGCACCCAAACTGTGGAACACCCTGTCCAACACACCCAGAGCTGGGACCTCCCTCGCATAATTCCGCAAGGGCCTCAAAACCTCACTTTTCAACTAAAACTCCCCCCCACCAACAACCCCCAGCCTTTCGCTACTCTGACTGTCTTATGTACTGCCTGTAACTAATTATGTATTTCCAAGACTCACTGTCTGATGTAACTAAGTTTGCTTTTTGTCTGTAACCAGTAATGACTTCATGTAACAGCGCCACAATTCCTCAGGGCAGCTGTGTGCTATATAAATGTTATTAAAATAAATAAATAAATGAGCTAGCCAGGTTCCTCTGTGCTACAAGCAGGAGCTAAATAGCTCCCCTCAGTTTCGAACCCTGATATTATTTATATTCATTATTCATGTTGTTTTATATTAAGCGTAAGTAAATACATCAATGTGTACCAGCACTGCCCAATGGGCATACGTTGTACCCATGTTCAGCAATCACTATACCCTCAGCATGACCTCCAACCATTGTCGCAGTACAGTGATGCTGCTGTATGAGCACAGTCCACAGCTCATGAAGAGTAGGCATGATTGATAGAGTTAGTCTGTCAGTGCCATGGGCATCTCCAAAGTCCCAGATACAGTGACTTTACCAACCATACCCACATGAATTATATGCAGCTAAATTAAGCAGCCACCTTAATCAAGCCATTACTTCGAATCACAAGCAAAGGCACAGCTCGCCGTTGATTAAGCTCATCGTTGATTACCATTGGGCACAAAGGGTAGCGTCTCTGTGCCTGCCCAGGCTTACTCAAATGACCAACTATATTCACTGCTCATTACCTATGACCATATCCACAACTGGGGCATGACCTAGAATCATTCCCAGGGCACTGTGAGCCTATGGACACAGCCCACGTCAAATAACTAAAAGCTATGTCTGGTGGAGTGACTGTTTCTGGGAAATAGCTGAAATTGCATGGCCCGATCATAATGACTGTGCCAGCCGTTACTGCTAGTCATCAGTGGTGCCATGCCAACGTATCACTGTGCCCTGTGTGTGATTTCAACTAATACCCAGACCCCAATGACCTATGCGCACAGGCCACAAATGGGTATGACTGTGTCTGGGGCATGGCCATTGGATTCCTAGACAACATCTTCGTAAATGGCCTGCAGTTACTGTGTCCAAGACATGGCCTGCAAGGCTTGTTTGGCTCATGTATGTGGTCCTCTATGTTTAGAGTATGAACATTGATGATGACCTGACAAGAATAATCATAGCTGTAGTTTCGGCAAATCATTCTCTGTATCCATGTAGAATGATGCCCATGGCATACACGTTCACCATGCATTGGGTATGTTACCAGAAGTGACATTTTTGGAAGTTGTGGCATATCTATGTCTATTTGCCAGTAACATACATCAAGGCTATATACAAGGTGCACTAACCCTAACATTAATGGTATGACATATAAACACATTTATATACTAACATGTGCTGGCATCTGGTACATGTCTAACAATGCCTCCTCTTGTTTTCGTTTATATGTTTGATGCCAATTAAGTTATTAATGGCTTCTTCTATTTTAATCTATCTAAATGCTTAACTAGTTCATGTTTTACAACAGTTTCTAAATGTTATTGTGGAAAAAGAAAACAAAATAACACGGTTTGTTTTATTCTTTATGCTGTAAAATAAACTAACCAATTAATTGTTTTTGTAACAGGAAGAACATCCTTGATTTGCCAATTGAAAAAAGAAAGTTATTATGCCAATACATTATATGTGCAAGCATATTTAACAATTTCATGTTTTTCTTGAGACAAAATATTAGTTATTTGTGTAAAATGTGGCATATTAAATGCTATTGCCATGCTTTTACTATTATTGTTGAGCATAGCAATAATTAAATCATGGGGGGAAAATGCAAGAGGTAAAACATTATTTACACAGAACACAATGCAGAGTAAGTCTTCAAAACATGAATTGTATATGTAGGGCTGCAACAAAACAGTAGGAAGCCTTACATATTATTAAGACACATCGTATTTGTTGCATATACAATAGTATATTTTATTCAGAAGAATAATTTTATTTGACTTTATCCCCCAGAGATGTCCCTGAAGCAAACTTTGATTGATGATACCCTGAAATATAACTCTAGAAAAGGCTGTTTGGGGGTCAACAATTCATTTAGTAATGTTGAAAAAGATGAAGGGCCTGATTCTTAAAATGCTTAGTGCTACGCAAATGAGCTTTACACTGAAAAAGGATATGCTGCATGTGGCGCAAAGTCTGAGTGTGATTCACAAAGGGCACTTTGCGCTAACACAGCACCCCTACCTCCTTGCCCAGGCACACTGCATCCTGCTTCCTACTGCATTTGCGCCATATTAGCATAAAGGAAGGGCTAATGCAAGGGTAAAGAAGGGGGCATGATATGCATAAAGCCTCATATCCCAATAAAGGAGAGTGTCACAGGTGTGGGTAGTGAGGCACCGACCAAACTCCCAAACACACCCACCAAATTGCAAAACCAACCTAGTTCATACAGAAAATAGCATTGGAGAGCTGACATCACATGCCCTCAAACGTAATGCCTCTCAAGAGCAGAGGCAAGGTATACATATGCGGTACAAGCCTATCCAAACCTAGCGATAATGGCAGACCGCGTATCGCTCGCACTTCTGCTAGCGCGGAATGCTATAAGGGGGAGGAGGAGGAGACCCCTTGTCTTCCAGAACCCCACTTCTATGTTCAGAATGGCAGACCGGAAGGTGTGTGGCACCTATAGATACCCCCACATTTCATTCTGGACAGAGTGCCGTGGAACTGTTAGAAGAAAAAGGGATTGCGAACAGAGGGAGCATGTGGGGGAAATGAAAGAAATAAGGGAATAAAGATAAGGAGGTGCTTGGCCAGAGAGGCATTTAAAGACAAAAGAGAGGAAATTAAGAAGCAGATGAGATTCAATAGACAACCGTTGAAGAGCGTGCAGTGCAGAAGAGATGGAATTGAAAGGAGACAGGAGGGAGAGTACACGAATGGAACAGTGATAAACAGAATGAAGAGGGGCAAGATGAATAGCAGGTAGAGCAAAGAGAAAGGAAGAACATGAAAATACAGGCGAAGACAAGAGAAGAAATAAGAGGTTTTGAAGTGGAAAGGTTAAGGAATCAACAAGATCTCCGGATGTTGTATAATTGGAAGCGACAAAAGCATGAAGTAATAGAAGTATGAGTAGAGAAAGAAAGTGAAGAATCAAAGACAACTCGCAAGTTATGTGAAGCAGGGAAAATAGATAAGGAAGATGGAGGAAAAGAGATGGAGAGAAGGGATAGAGAAGGATAGTATTCACAGGAAAGAAAATATCCTCTGTTTTGGACAGTTCGAGGTGGAGATAACGAAAGGACATCTATGTCTGCATTGCAAGAAGACAGGCTGATAAAGAGGAATGGATAGAATGAGTAAAGGATGAAAAAGAAATAAACATTTTAGAATCATTAGCATATAGGTGGTAGGAAACCCCAAAAAAAAAGAAATCAGAGGCCTGAGAGAAGAAGAATACAGGGAGAAAAGAAAGGAACTAAGAACAGAGTATTGGGGAACACCATGGGATATGGGAAGAATAGAAGAAGCGTGGGCAGTCCAAGAACCTTAGACGGTGCAGACAAAAAGAGAAGAGTGAAACCAAACAGGCCAGAGCCTTGAAAGCCAAGGTCAGTGAGTGAAGAAATAAGAATAGAATGGTCAACTGTGCTTAGGGCAGCCAACATGTCTAAAAGAACAAGAAGAGCAAAATGGTAGCCTCTAGGGTCGCAATTATTGATACTCAGGTCAGGCATGTCTACTCAACAATTCTGACCTAGTGTCATTCCAGAAAATGTCTCTGGTATACTGTATGTGCTCCTGCAGTTATGTAGTTTATTTGTTATTATCTAGTCCTGGAATAAACTATAGGAAAGCTGTCAGTGAGAATTTATCATTAATTTCTGTAGGTTCTAATGCGTCCAATTTATGTATCCAGAACATTTCTCTTATCATTATAAGGTTGTTGGTGTTGCCTCCTCTTGCTGGTACTTTGACTGTTTCTAGGATATCGTATTTGAGTTGGGCAATTGTGTGTCTATTTGCTTAAAAATGCATTGCTATGGGCGATTTCAGATTTCTAGTCCTGATATTGGACTTATGCTCTGTTAGTCTTTCTTTCATTTTTCTAGTTGCTTGTCCTGTGTAGAAGTGTCCACACAGGCAGATCAGTCCATAAATAACAAGTTTGAAATCACAGGTAGCGTAATGTTTCAGGGTGATTTCTTGAACAGTGTGTGGATGTCTGACATATTCAACCTTCTGCTAGTTGCTGCAATGACAGCAATGGAGGCAGGCTAAAGTGCCATATTTAGGTGTGTTGATAAAAAGCTGTTTCCATGGTTCTACCCACTTTTTCTTGAGTAGTCAGTTGATTTGTGGCTTTGTTTGGAAAATGTTATAAGGTTTATCAACATGGGGTCACCTTTCTTTCTTTAAGGTTTTAGCAGAGTCTTCCTGCTGTGTGAAATGCTCTTGTTCTGAGCTTCTGTCAGCATGGTTTCCGGGTAGTCCGTAGATCTAAAATTAGCAGTCAGACTGTCAGCTGCTTCTATGAATTTGTTATCGTCAGATACGATTCTCCTCACTCTTAGGAATTGGCTCAAAGGGAGATTGTTTTTCAAATGTTGAGGATGGTAACTTGTGCAGTGTAGTATATTATTCAAATCAGTGGGCTTTCTATAAATAGAGGTGCTCAGTTTATTGCCTATCGGGGTGACTTTGACATCAAGGAAGTGCACACTCGAGATACCACTTCTACTGTAAACTTGATTCTGGGATGACATTCATTGAGATATTTTAGGAAGAACTTGAGTTTGTCTCTGGAACCCTTCCAGATCCCAAAGATGTCATTGATATATCTCTTGCATGTGGCTAGTTTGTTAGCTTAGGTTTTATGTTCAAGAATCTCTTGGGTTTGGAATGGCTGTGGCCATAGCCGAGCCCATTGATGTACCAGAAATGTGTAAGTATGTTGTGAACAAAAATGGCTGCCGGAAAAGGGAAAACGTAGTCCATTTTCCCATTTTCCCTTTCCATGGCGGCCATCGGGAGCGGGCGCGCTGGGAACAGAAGTGTTTCCAGCGCATTCGCTCCCAAGACAAGAAGAAAAAAGAAGGTAAGTGGGGTTGGGAGAGTGAAAGGAAGGGGGAGGAAAAAAAAAATACGTACCGCGGTCTCCGGTGGGGGACGATGGAAGCCATCCCCGCTCCGAGTCTCCACACCCTGGAGGCTTCCATCGTTCCTCGCCGGATACCAAGGGATAGAAGCTAAGTGGGGTGGGGAGGGCAGGGAGGTGGGAGGAGGGAGGAAAGGAAAATAAAAAGAAGAAAGAAGTCTTACCTGAGTCCCCGGTGGAGGACGAAGGCAGCCTCCAGCCATGGGGAGGCTAAGAGCAGGGATTGCCCCGTTTCGAGCCTCCTCATTGGCTGAGGGGCTGCCACGCTCATCGCCGGGAACAGAGTACCCAGCACACGCAGGACGCACCTGCGTACAAGGGAATACCGTGTGGTATGGCTTACAAAAGAGACAATCCTTGCGTTGTATTCCCGGTGCACTGCGCGTGCCGGGTACTAATGGTTGGTACAGATGACAGTCCTAGGCTTAGTAGGTCCATTTGTTGTTTAGAGAATGTACTATTGGAAATGTTGATGACTAAGTGTCATGCATGCTGGACGTGGTTCTACCACTTACGCTCATAGAACCGCGAGACCATTCTATTCCAAATGGCGGTTGTTCGATTCATTGCCGGGAAAGCGACGTCTGCACTTTTCACGTCGCTAAATTCACGTGAATTCTGCTTCGTCACGTGATCTACGGCATTACGTATATAAGTAGCGTGGAAACTTCACCCGCTGCTTCTGATCGAATCATTTGGCGTTGTGTAGCTGAACCTCCAATCTACGTCCTTGCAATTTTCCTCAGCTTCTTCTATAGCATGTTTTCCTCCACACGCTGATTCCTGGAGCTGTTTGTTCGCGTGTAATTCCACATGCGCACGTTATCTTCAAACGCGGCTGTCCTGGGCTGCGTGTATCCGGTTAGCTTGCAAATCCACAAGCGCACGTTGTCTTCAAGAGCGGCGGACCTGGGCTGCGTGAATCCTGTTCGCGTGTAATTCCACACGCGCACGCTGTCTTCAAGCGCGGCTGGCCTGGACTGCGTGAATCCTGTTCGCGTGTAATTCCACACGCGCACGCTGTCTTCAAGCGCGGCTGGCCTGGACTGTGTGAATCCTGTTTGCGTGTAATTCCACACGCACACGCTATTTTCTTCGCGGCTGTTCAGAACCGCGTGTACTTTGTTTAATCCACAAAAGGGCGCTGTTTCCGACTCCTGCATCTGTGATATTAACAGGTGTTTTTATTCATTTCTATTCTTTTCTCTATGTGGGAAGGAAGCTCTTCAAGGACTGTTGGAAGGCGACAGTGAACAGTACTTTGGACGCTATCCTGTGGTGCAGCAACCCGGTATCTAGCGTGAGCCTCGTGCCGTTCGGGATAAGTCTCCCTTACTAATCTTCCCTTCCTTGTCGTTTGTTCCAATTCCGGATTTTCCTCAAGAGACTTCCGCTGGATTCTTCTACACCAGTCTTAAGGTCAGTGTGTGAATTAATGCCAAATACTGTTCTATCATAGAGAGTCGATTTGGGGCAGTTTCTTATGATACTTTATTTTGTTCTAGGCTGACTTCCTATACTTACCCACGCCCTTTCCAGTGATCCCTCTCTCTGCCTGTTTCATCAGTCAGAGAGCTGTATCATTTGGAAGGTCCAAACTTGACTTCACAACTATCAAATCGTGTGAACAGGGATCCGGAAGACCCTACCATCTGTATCCTTTTGAGTACCGTATCCTTTTCAGTCAATACTTTGGTGCTTTCTGACACTAAGTTGCTGATTTTCTTGCCTCGTAACCTTCTTGTTTCCTCTCTTAGTTTTTCTCCCCTGCACCCTAAGTCAACCTTGAATCCACTAGTATGTATGCTTACTTTACACCACGAACCGAGTCACAGGCAGGTGTATGCACCATAAAATCTTAGCTGCTCATGGTGTTACATTGAGCCTGGAAGGCTTGGGTACCAAAGTTATGGTTTGCTCCAGTTCTCATATTTAGTGTGGCGAGTGGGCCTCTCAGAGTTGAATCATCCGATTTAGATGAAGAACCAGTTAAACTCGCCATTCTCTCACTCATTGGGAGGTTGCATCATTGTTACGTTCTGATCAGCCACTCCCGTAACAACCATATTGTCGGGGTATAGCCCCTCAGTGACCCAAAGAGAACTCAGATTACTGGCACAGCATGAGGGCGTTGCTATGGCCCTAGGCGGCACTCTGGATTCTGCCACCCTCTTTTCCTGCTCCATCATTTGTGTTATGCAAGCAATATCTTGTGTAAACAGGGAGACTAGTTTTGACCCTGGGCCCTTAGGCTCAAGGAGGAGGGTCGAAACAGCCATTAAATGTAATTGCAATGAGAGGTGGGTGGGAAAACGGATGCCGGCACAGTTTGCTGGGTGTTTAATTGATCCGCCAACACCTCGCCCTCCGCCGATACCTCGCCTATAGCATAGCAGTCAGTTCAAAGTCATTCCCCTCATCAATCCCAAGGCCATTTCTGTGCTCATTACTGGTCAAAAGTGTTAAACAGTGAAAATAAAACGTGATTTGGCTGGATCCTGGTTTTAACATTAAATTCCCCTTCTCCTATGAGCCATCATGAAGTGTGTTAAGAGTATTGACAAGTGGTTGGGAGCAGGTCAACACCAACACTGAGGAGACCCCAGGGTGTAGTAGAGCGTGAGAAGGTGGAATATGCAATGACATTCATCCCGGGGTCGGTCCCAGTTGTCCCCCCCACTGGTGCTATCAGGTTGAGATTCCACTTTAGTTTGAGCTGGAACATACCGCCTGATCAACAAGAGACTAGGCGGTACAGAGTTCACCTCCGATACTAATTGATTACCAGACAATGCTTATATTTCTTGAAGTCGAATCTGCCATCTGGTTCATGAGGGTACCCTGGATCCATCTTCACTGATGTGCTGGTGTACCATGGAGAACACTGTGGGTCTGGACACTGCCAGACTACCACACGACTGAAGTACACCACTGAACTCTACCCACCACATATAATAAAGTGGGAACTTAGGGGGGTCAGGGCTGCACTTTCAAAGTTCTGGGGAAAACCCTCAAACTCTCTGCCCAACCCCTCTGCAATATTACCCTGCTCCACTCTCTGCAGAGTGCAAAGAAGACTCACCATACAATACCAATGCAGGAGCTCAGGCTGGTCAGGAGCGATTCCCTCCTGCAGAGTGGAGACAGAGACTCTCAGAGGCTTTGCGGTGGTCTATATCGGAGAAGAGAGAGTGGGCTGGTGTGCCATGGAGGATTCATCCCTGCTGGCCCATTGGTGACAGTACACCCGGACCAAGCAGACACAAATCCTCCACGCCACACCAACCCACTCTCTCTTCTATGATATACACCGTAGCCAAGCCTCTGAGAGTCTCCGTCTCCATTCTGCTTCATTTGAGGGAAGCGTTAGTCCGTTCCTCAAGCCGTACTGCTGGGAACTGGGAACCGTTGCAACTGCTTCCGACAAACCAATTGGTATTGTTTTGTAATTATCAGGGCTGTCTCTCAGTTAGTGCGAGTCCTGACTGATCCCCAGCCCTGCAGGTGGAATGGGGGGGGGGGTTCACCAGGGACCAGGGGGTGGCCAGGAGGGGCGCCCATCCCCCAACCCCCAATGGCTCTGCCCCTGTAAGTGCTTACAACATCTAGCATATTTTGTTTGGCTAAAGAGTGTGTGCATTGTGTTCCAAAGCACCAAACTATGTATATACACAATGGCCGCCAATGCCAGACAGAACCACGGAAGGACTCTTTTTATACTGCCTTCACCCTTGATGACCAGGAAAAAGTGCCCCACCACAGTAAAGAAACATGTGCACAGTGGACCCACCAATGTGGGCCGGTAAAAGTAGGAACACTGAATATGCTGCTTCCCCTTTGTTGCCCTGTCATAAAATACCATGCCAAAGTAAATATTTGTCCACATCACCTTGGTGTGTCCGGTTTGGACAACTATTCACCTAATCAATAAAAAAACAGTTCTCCTGGCTTCCGTCCAACCCTCCTCTTTCTTCCCTCCATAATAAGCCTGCTGCCCAGCTGCCACACATGCATCCACATTCATCAATGATCATTCATACAGCGTTCATTCTTCACTCACTCTCACAATCACGCAAACACATCAGCATTTGCCATTTATAGAACATTCATTCTTCACTCTGCCATTCAAACACATTGATACAGCATTAATTCATTCACTCTCACATTCGAACACACACATCAGCATTCATCATTTATGCAGCATTCTTTCTTCATTCACTGTACCACAGTAAAACAATATATCGAGGCTGGCCCACCAATGGAGACCAGTAAGGCCCTGTAAAAACAAAATGGGCATCAGGTGTAAAGCAAACATGAATCATCTTTGCTTTACTTTTGAGTGCCATAAAAATATTCAGCAATGGCATGTCCTGGCTTACCCTCCCTTCACTGTGAGGGTGAGGGTGGTTGCCAGGACATGTCATTGCAGCCTCATCCACTTGTAACCTGTCCCTTCCCCACAAAGACACACATGCATCCATCCACACACATTCATCCATTTCTCTCATTCAAACACGCATTTATACAAGAGACACTCCCCCGTTCATTCGCGCCCACTTACAGATACATTTCCAAGCATGCATACATGCATAGATTCATATATTACATATAAATTACAAAAAAACATTCTCATTACATGCTGCCCCTTTCCCGATGTCATCTTTCATGGGGTCTCCCTGGGACCTGTGCAGCATTATTTGGACCCAGGAAGCAGAGATAGCTTCCCGGTTCCTGAAGGCATGTGGGGGGAGCTAGAGCAGCTCCCAAAGCATCCCCAGGGACACTATATCTGCAGGGAGGTGCAGGCGTACCCCCTAGACACATTTAGACCTGCTGCTTGGCAGCCTACATCCCCAATAAGCTGTGCAAAGCTTGGGAAGCAAATAGCCCCAGTCGCACAGCCCGTTGGGCTTTCACACTAGGGAACTTAAACTGTCAAAGTGAAACTATGTTTCCTTTTTACAGTTAAAGCTAGCCCAGGAGTGCTTTCCCTGGACTGGCTTGCGCTCATCCATAATGGGCATTGGACGGTTCTGAGCCCCATCGCTCATTATGGAGGAGCCGCCCCAGGGGCAGGTCACATGTGGGATCTGGTTGGTAGGAAGTGCAAGTGCCAGTAGCCCTGGTTCAGAAACAGCCAATTCAGTTTTTCCTTCCAAATGCAGAGCAGCATGATTGAACTGCATTTCCCAGCCCCATCAATGTCCTCCAAATCCTCTGCACCCTAATCACAATACTCTCTTCTGATCAAGGACTTGAGGACTGGAAGATGAGGTCAGGGTGACCACCCACCATATTCACCATGAACAGTCCATAATTTAGGCAAGTTGTCTATTGTCTGTGTGCACGTTCTCAATGGATACCGTTTGTCAATCATTTTGCATTTACATAGATAATGGCTCTTTGATTGGCCAGCTGACAGGAACGTCTGGCCTATCACTAACCATGATTACTCAGGCTTCATACTATTGGCGAAAACATGAATTGTTTGTGGTGATGGGGTAAACTGTGAAATCAGCAGCATTCTAAGATGACAGTGTCTGACGGTGGAACTTCTATGAAAGCTCTTTGTGCTCATCAAAGGCAGGAAGGATGTCTTCAGACCTGTTGACACCATAGCATGGTGGTGATGTTGCATTAGAACCCAGTTTACAACATAGGCCTTCAAGTGGCCATACCTTTCCAGCTGTAGTTTGTAAACGTATATAATAAAGCAACCTAAAACATATTTAAATCGTTATTTAAAAACATTAAGCAAAACAAATATGGCTGTAACTTCATATACTCCTTGCGAGTGCACGCGCACCAATACCAGAATACGAAGAAGTACATCGGGCAGTTTAAAACTGTCATGCTGCAAATAACTTGTATGTTGCGCTCACAATAGTTAGGTAGGAGCTAGCTGTAAGTTTCTTGTCCTGGCAGTTTCTTTAGTAGGTGACACGTCTGTGCAAACTTGGTCAGCCTTGATTTTGTGAAAACATTGCAGAGTTGCCTTGACCGGAAAATAGTGGTTAGCACAGCGTGGGGGAAACGGGTGCTGTCTCTCTCCAGAGAGGTGTATTTTAATGCGTTTTCTTCTTCCTTTTTTGTATTCCAATTGTCGTTCACTCCAGGGTTACAGCACTGCCAGGTTATTGAGTTCCTGTGAGGGTACTGGATACCTCGGCATGAGGTCGTATTTAACTGGATTCTGATGTATGGTTCAAGAGGTTTCCTTTTTTGAACCTTGAAAGTGTCTTTTAATTGGTCTGTGATTTCGTAAATATGCATGAGGGAATAATATTGCTTTTTATTATTGTTTCTTTATGTAAATCAGGGTTCCACCCTTATGATGGGACATACTTCCCCGAAATGCGTAGGATTTGTACAACACAGCCCTTCTTGATATTTAAATGCATTGTATAAACACTACCATCACTAGGTGTATGTACATTTAGAGCTGGTTTTGCAGCACAGGGCTGCATCTATGTTCAGTATGGTTTTGAAATCCAGGGTGTATTGATAACACTGTTGGTTCAGTAAACAGAAAGTCTTTTGCACAATGATTTGTTTATTTATTTTCTGCACAAGACAAACTGTGTTTAAATGCTGAGGTATTACATTTCTGTGTCTTTGTATATGAATATATGTTGTTACAGGTTATTAAGGGCTAGTAGTACCGCTGCAGGTTCACACAGTAGGAGTGTGCGGGTTGGGCTTTGGGCAGTTCCTGTTCAGACATTGTGGCACATATTAATTTTGGGGGGTTTGGGAGGCTACCCCTTACCAACCAGCACCTCAGTTAAGACTTACAATGAATGTGGTGAAGCAATGGATGGTGAGTAGACTGAACAGTTGTACACTGAGACTGCAGTCCAGACTTGGTATATGTGCTCACAGTAATTGCCACAATAAATTACTTTCAGAAAGCTGCGCCTGCAATACGTGAAAATATTTCTATAAATCACTTCTATTGACAAAATATGCCTGCTGGGAACGTTTTCACAGACAATGGACAATCGGCTAAATTACGGATGATCTTTGGTGTACCACAGGTGATCACCATAATATTATGACACATTCCCTATTTCCCCTGCCAAAGAGGCACACATACATGCAAACACGCCCATCCACACACAGAATAATTCTTCATTCTGTTGCACAAACACAAGCAAAGATTTGCAAGCATGCATACATTCACTCACATGTGTGCACACACTTAGGGCCCAATTCACAGAGTGTTTTCAATAGGATTGCACCATTAGAAAATGCTTCTGTGAATTAGCACCTAAACGTCTTGGGCCCAATTCATGGAAAAGTGCATAGAAATCATGCAACGCCTGCGTGCCGAGAACGGCACGACGCAGACATTTTCTATGCGCTCCGCTTATTTATGGAATTGTTTGTGCCAAGTAACCGTACACGCAAGTCACGGCTGACACGCCCCCACGCAAATCAAAAGCAGGCAGAAACAGCCACAATTTCGTGCTCCCTGGGCGCAAATATATGCACCCTCAGAACAGTGTGTGTGGCGTCCCCCGCAAGGAGGCCTGCATCTTAGGACCCTGCACGGGGTCCCCCGTAACTGTCACCGGCACCTCGACAACATGCATACAATTTATTGTAACTCAGGTAAAACTCAAACAATCTGCATGCAAACACCCGTAAACAATTCCTGGACCCTGCTGCACTGCGTACCTGCACCTCTAGAATAGATCAGAACACCGGCTGTATGCAAACACAAAAAATATCCAGAACCCAAACTTCCCTCTGCAGTGTCAGACTGTGAATACGTATTGTTCCATGCAATAGTGGGCATGCAATGGACAGTCTGCGGGCCGTTCCACGTAACTCCCACTTTTTCGCATGTGGTGTTCTGCCCCCTTCCTCACCCTCTGCGCAAGCCACGCTCACTCTCTGTGCAGTGTCTCGTGCAAGTCACTCAGCCGCTAGCAGGGGCGTGCCGGGCCGCTGCGAGATCCGCACAAGTCCAAGGAAAATCCTGCGCATTCAATTCCATGGATCAATGAACGGGATTACACATGCAGTTTGGTGCGTAAATTCCCAATTTTCTGTGCAAATAATTCCATGAATTGGGCCCCTTGCGTGTACACCCACACACGATTGGAATTATATTCAATCTGTTTATTTAAAAAATGTCCTCAGAACCCACCTAGCTGCACTCAGTCACTCACACTCATTACTGGAATAAATATTAATTTATTATAAAGTGTGATATATATATATATTTTAATTTATCAAATAAACCTTTTAAACCTGCAAAACAGAACTACTTCTTGGCTCAGTGGGGTCAGGGGGATTCCAAGAGAGGGGTGTTATATAGGGGTAGTCATCCAGAACGCATGAACTGGACCTAAAGATATATCAATAAGGGTTTTCATTCAGTATTATAGACTAGGCGTTGACTTAGCTGTAGTGTTGAATTGAATCCTCTTACAAATTGGGGGCTCGTCCGGGATGTTTGGGTTAGAATACCACTTGTGCAGCTTAATACAGTGTGCTAACTGACGGGATACATACATCCAGTCGGATCACCACGCTGCATTACGCTGTAAAGCACTCCTCAAAAGGGACACTCCAAGAAAAGTTCTGTTCTGCAAAAATAAAATACAAACTTCTGTAAGTCAGGACAGAGACCAATCTCTAGAATGCAACCTTGGTAGATATGAAAATAGCCAGAGAGCACTTCTTACATAAACTATTTGTGAGAGGTGAATGGACCGAACAGGGCCAGGATGCCTGGTTGCAGGCCATCACGCGACAGGTCACTGAAACAGGGTCAGACTTATGGAGAGATCAGGGTCCATTACATGTTGCCCTGAGTGAACTATATATGGCTCCTAAAGCCAAAGAGGAACACAATAAGATTGCCAGGATAGCAGCATACCTGTACCTATATATGGGAGACATGCAGGATAGATGTGCTGAAAGCCAAAATCTGGCGAATAGGCAACAGATGGTGTTAGAGAAGGCCCAATCTGACCTGGTCTCTTCTGAGCAGAGGCTGCAGAGGAGCCAGGAGTCAGAAAATGACAGCAGACGGTACATCACTAAAATAAAGGAGGATATGGATATACTGCAACAGGAAAAGGCTGACCAGGATACCAGATTTCTGGCCCTGCAGAAGGAGCACCAAGACAGTTTGGACTCCTTACTGCAGAGCCAGAAAAAGCTGGAGCAACAATTAGACTTTAACAGGGCATGCACGGAGCAGGTAGCCACCCTGCAAAGTCATCTAGATAGAGTGAAGGTAGAGAGCAACAAGCTGATCTTGAAAGACCTGGATACCCAGGCAGAGTTTGATGAAGAACGCCAGAAAGCTGGTGCCTTTCAAAGGCAGAGGGACGACCTGGCGGCACAAATGCAGGCTCTTAGTCAGGAAAGAGACGCCTTAGGCCAGGAAGTCTGCCATTTAAAAAGAAAAATGGAAGAAAATCACCTGGCCCTCCAGGGGCTGGGTGATCTCCAAAAAGAAAACCAGAACTTGGTAGAGCACACCAGAAGGGTGGAAGATGCTCTAGCAAGAAAGGAGCAGGCCAATAGGGACATTGCCCAGGAGGTAAACCTCCTGCAGCAAAGACTGGACCAGTTCTCCAGGACCAACCAGGAAGCACAGAGGGAGAATGAGGCCCTCTGTCAACACAATGATAGGCTCCAGCAACAGGTAGCGATGCAGGAGAAACTGATAGAGTCGAGTAAGGCCTTAACAGAGGAACTGAAGGCACAAATGCAGGCTCTTGCATTGCAACAGGGAGCAGGGGCGGATAGGGATGAGGTTCGCTGGGAAATGGAAACTCCGGAGCATAACCTCAGGAGCCCTAGTACCAGAGGCCCTCATACCTCTCAGTCCCTGGACTCTGCCACCCCCATGTCCCCTGGTGCACATGAGCACAGGGCCACAGGGATGGCAGATTACTATCCAGCTAAAAGTATGGGGCTCATAGGCCAGTACCACTCAGGAATGGAGGGGTGGGCATCAGGGTATGGGCACCCAAGTACAGTACAGTTCAGTGGGGAACCCCAGGAGAGTAGGCCCATTAAGGGCATCCTGAAAACCTCTGCCCAGTTAGGTCAGTGGAGGGGGTACCCATCAAATCCTGGCAGCAAGGAGGAATCTGAAGACTCCTCTGAACTGCGCAGGACACAGGAGACCAGGTCCCCACATTCTGCCAGCCATTCCCAGGCTCGCAGAATCCGGGAAAACCTGGAAGATCAGACGGGAACCTCTGGGAGCAGTGCCTCTGAGTCCGAGGATGAATGGACAAGGGTTACCCGAACCAAAAAGGCCAATAAGGCAAAAAGGGCCTTGCTTAAGGACCCCTTAAAGCAGATTAAGGCGATCAGGAGCGTCATCACGCCTTACCATAAGAACGCTAAGTATTCTGTTTGGGAGCACTTAGAGTTGTTTGAACAAATGATGGAGACTTTCCATTTGAAGGACAGCCAAAGCTGTATTCAATATGTAAAGTGGACATTCTCCCCGGAATACTCCAGTTTCTTTGCGGGGCTGGAGGACCAAAATCATTTAAGATGGTCCACATATAAGGCGGCCATCCTGAAACATTTTTCTGTTCACAGAAATCCTCAAGAGGCTCGCAAGGCAGCCTACAATTTGCAATGTGGGGAGGATCAGGCCCCACAAGAATTTGTGCAGGAGTTAAAGCGTGCTTTTGCACAGACCACAAGAAGGGTGCGCACAGATAGCAGGGAATTTATTAATACGTTTTTCCATGCCTTGCCCAAATATATCATGACCCAGCTCGTGAGGGATTTTCACGAGAAAAGATCTTTAGACTGGGTCATTGAACAGGCTACCCGGATCTATGAGGTGCAGAAACCGGTAGATAGCAAAAGTAATGCCCAGAAAAACCCCAAAGCCAACAGCACCCCTGCTGCTGCCAAGGTGGCAGAGGTAAAGGTCACCCCCGTTTTGGATTTGGAGATGGGGGGGCCTAAAAACCTACCTGCACCTAATAATGCTAGGCCCAGAAGGTCCTCGGGCCAGTCACAGACAGGGAGCCAGGGAGGCAGCCCCACAAATGGGGTCCCTCGCTCTCCTGATTATGTAAGTCCCCGTTACAAGGGAAATCGACCCATCCTGGGTTATGTGTGGACTCCTCCAGCCCAAGGGGGGGGATCCAGCCAAGCACCTAACCCAGGGAACTTCCCTCCAAACTTCCCACAGGAGGGCAGAAAATTACCAAACCCTGGGCAGAACTTTTTCCCCAGATATCCACCCGACTTTCAGCCCCAAAACCATCCATCCTTCTTTCCCCAATTCCCTGAGCCCAGACCACTGAATCCGGGAGAGGGGAGGCCAAGGGTGGAGGGGTACCCAAATCTTCCCAACCCGGGGTATTACCAGAGGAGGGACAGCTACCCTTCCCGGGATCAGCCCAGGGGAGAAAACAGGGCCCCGTATCAGCCTGAGCGGGTTTCCCAGTTAGAGCGCCAGGTTCAAAACATGGCGCGAGATCTGGGTCACATACTGAGGGCTCAGCAGAACCCTCAGATGGGCGTGCCGGCGCAGAACGCACCCAACTCTGGACCTGGTGCTCCAGAACAATGACGGGGGCAGCACCCCGATAACTCACCGGTTCCCAGGGAGGAGGCACAAAGGGAAGGGGGGTGTAAAGCCTTGGAGGAAGCTTCCTTCCTCACTTGTAAACAGCCCCTGGAAACCCAGGAACCGGAAACAAAATCTCTTGCCCCTGAAAGTCTGCCTCCTAAGGAGCAGAGGGGGGGTAGGAGAAACAAAAGACCCAAACAGACTCAGTTTGAGGAGGAGGTACAGATCTTCCAATTTGAGGGAGAGGGATCCTCAGAGGATCCTGGGAAAAGGATCTTCTCCTTCAGAGAGGGGGGAACTCCTCCCAAAGAAAAATGGGTCCCTAGGGATGCAAATCCAGACTGGGGAGATGTGGAGACTGAGCTACCGCCGCCCACCATCTCATCCCAGAACCAACAGCAAGAAAATCGCCTGGTTCAAACCCATCCTGGTGACTGCCTCCAAAAAGGGGGGGGCGGCCCAGAACCGGAACCAGGGGAACCCACAATGGCTATGATCTCCAGTTGCCAACTTTTTCTTTCAGATTCCCAAGGCTCTCCACAGAATTCTGCCCAAATCTCTTCGCTAGCGATGTCCAAAACCAGAAAGTTAGCCCACCAGTTGTCCAAAAATGTGCATTATCTGTGCCCCCTTGAGGAGAAGGAGGGAAGATATTATGCCCCGGTACAAGTACAGGGGCAGGGTACAATCTCGGCACTGGTGGACACGGGATCTCAAGCTACCCTTCTGTCCAGAAGGGCCTTTGACGAACTGAATGCAGGAAGGGGAGAGAATTACCAAATTCCTCTCACCTCACTTCCTGGACAACTCCAGAACTTTGACGGGAAGGAAATTCCCGTTGAGGGGACTGCAGACTTGGACATTAAAATTGGGCGACATAAGTTGAAACACCCGGTCATAGTTGTGACCCCGGAGGGCACCCCTTGTTTACTAGGGAATGACCTCCTGAGAAGGTTGTCACCCCTAATAGATTGTGTAAACAAGGTCCTCTGGACCCAGACTAGCCGACCGATAAAATTAAAACAGAGTGTCAACCATGTTAGTTTAAACGGCACCTGCCACATGGTTGAACAAAAATCTGACCAAGTAGAATTTCACTTCCAGAACAACCAAATTCCAGACGTGACAGTAATAGCAGTAGGACAACAGACTAGTGATGGGGGGTCCTCTCTGTTTCTGAAAATCAACCTTCCTTCCAGTCTAAAGTGGTATTCCACGCTGGAAGGAAACACTTTGAAATTCTATACCAATCCACAATCTGAAACTCCCACTCCTATAGTCCAGAAAGATGTGAAATCAGCTCAGAGCCTGGCTGATATTCAGCAAATTGGAGAGCAGTTGTTCATCCCTGTTCAGTTAAATGATGGGAAGGACTCTGTTCTCGCTCGAGTGTGTGTGAACAACGGTAAGAGCTTCATCAGCGAAGCCATGTTCCGCCAACTCCCAAAAGATCCAGCCATTCCCACCTTCAAACTGATAGACAAATGGGAAATGGACCTGGAAGCACCTAATTCCAAACATCTCCTGCCAAGCAGGTGTATGCTCAAAATCTCCATTGGCAACAAGAGCATAGTCCACAATTGTTGGGTCGTGCGAGACGTCCCTGCCGCCTTTTACTTAGGCGGTGACATTCTCAATCGCTTTGCCATTAGTTTGGACCTAATAAACTTCAAAGCTTGGTCCCGATTAGCGGATAATCCCATGGGCTTTGATGATCCAGAAAAAGCATTTAGGTCAGCTCAATTACTACCTTATGCAGTTGAAATTCAGGTTAAAGAGGAAGTCACCATCCCAGAAAGGACCCGACAATTCTCCCTGGAAGTGAAAGTTAAAAGGGGACAAGAGTTGAAAAACCCTGATGCTTACATACATCTAAATGCTTCTCTCCAACAGCAAGGGTTGGGGGTAAACCCAACACCATTAGTCAACATAGAACATGACACCATTCTAATAGAGGTGGATAACAGCGACTTAAAGAGTATTACTCTAGCCGCAGGCACCATTATTGGAATGGCGGTTGATGACCGACATTTTTCCATCGACTTAGTAAATGAACTGTTAGGACCAATCCCCAAGGACTGTTTTGACAGTGACAGTGAGGACAATACAACACCAGACAGGATTTTTACCCGGCATGGGGGGAACTTCCTGGTGTACACTTCCTGCCCCTATGGTAAGGAAGATGTGACGTGTGACTTCAGGAGGGATGAGGTGATTTTCCAGGTACATGAGGGCTGCCTTTCCCACCTGAAGCCTCCGGTCCAAATCAGCACTCTGACCAGGGACTTCTCCACCCAGCTGGAGGAGGCCGCGGAGATAGCCAAACCAGAAGTCTTTCCAGGCTTCAGGCAGATGGTGGAAGAGAGAGTCAACCTAGCTGACGCCTGTGTGACTCTGGAACAAAAGCAAAAGTTGAAACAAGTTTTCTTGGATTTCCAAGATCTCTTTGCGGTAGACTCATATGACTGTGGTCGCACTGACATCCACACAACAACAATCCCCACGGACCCTGGCATGACTCCAGTGTTTGTGAAGCAATATCGCTTGCCTCTCGCATCAATGGAGTCCCTTACTGAAATAATTAAGAACCTTGAGTCCCGGGGAATAATCCGTCCAGTCCACAGCACCTTCAATAATCCGGTGCTGGGAATATTGAAGCCGAACGGCCAGTGGAGACTCTGCGCCGACCTCAGGGAGCTCAACAAACGGGTCCATACTTCCCGATGGCCTCTGCCCTACATTGACCAAGGGCTGGCCCAGATCCAGGGGTCACAGGTATTCACTGCAATAGACCTGACCAATGGATACTGGACTGTGCCTGTCAGCAGGGAGGACCAATACAAACTGGCTTTTACCTTTGGGGGCCAGCAGTACACCTGGACCCGGACTCCCTTCGGATACCTCAACTCCGGCAATGAATTCAACATTTTTCTACACAAGGCCATGCCCGACTTGGGTAAAGGGGTAACCTGGCTTATGTAGATGATGTCCTCATCAAAAGCTCAACTGTTGAGGAACACATAGCGGAGATCCGTTATGTGCTGACACAGTTGAGGGCCGCCGGAGCAAAACTTTCCTTTCAGAAAGCACAGTGGTGTAAAACCCGTGTTAACTTCTTGGGGCATGAGATTACTCCTCAGGGTCTTTGTCCCCAGGAAAAGAAAGTGGAAGCACTTCAGAAACTGAAAGACCCCACAACTCTGCGGGAACTAAGGAGCCTCCTTGGACTGACTAATTACAGCAGAAAGTTCATTGAGGGCTACGCAGAGATCACCAGACCCCTGATTTATCTCCTGAAGGGGGGGTCAAGTGGGAATGGGGTCCAGAACAAGCCGAGGCAGTAAAACAACTCAAAAGAAGCCTCTCACAAGCGCCTTGCCTAGCTTACCCGGTCAGAAACAAGGAGTTCTTCCTGGAGACAGGGTTCTCTAATACGTGCTTGACGGCAGTATTATATCAAAAGCATGACAAGGTCAATAAAGTTATCTCCTATGCGAGCAAAACTTTATCCTCTGTGGAGGAAAAATTCAACGATTGTGAGAAGGCACTCCTGGCAACGGTGTGGGCATTGAAGAATTACCACCCGTTTATCCAGGGGGAACACATCATAGTGGAGACTCCACACCAGCCTCTGCAATATCTCCAAAGTGACAGAATCCGGGCCGGAAATGTGAGTAATTCCCGAATTACTTCCTGGATTCTGTCAATGCAAGGCTTTCCTGTGGAGGTCAGATATGGCCAAAACAAGAAGAGTCCCCTCGCGCAAGGTCTGGCTGACTTGCATGCTTGTGCCAGAGAAAACTGTCTCGAGGACGAAGGTCTAAAAATAAAGGACAACATGGAGGCATACCTTAATTCCCCACACAAAGTCTTTGAAGAAGACAAGTGTGAGGGAATGCCCACTGTGTATATGGATGGATGCTCTTACCATGTTGACAACAACGGGGAGAAAGAACTGGTGGCCGGCGTAGGGAATGCATGGGTGAATGAGTCCCCAGAACCCTCCGCTGGATACAAAATTGGTCCCCGAAGTAGTCAGGTGGCAGAATTGATGGCTGTGCATCAGGCCATCCTCACTGCTGTCCAGCATCAACTCCACGAACTGGTCATAATCACAGATTCGGATTATGTACGGAACGGGTTCGTGGAGCACCTGGTTAATTGGAAAACCAGAGGCATGTTATGTGCTAACAACAAACCCTTGAAACATGGGAAGTTGATCCAAAACATTGATGATCTGGTCACCTCGAATGGGATGACCATCTATTGGAAAAAGATCAAGGGTCATTCCAAAGTAGAGGGACCAGACAAAACTGGAAATGACTTAGCTGATCAGCTGGCCAAAACCGGGGCCATCCAAGGGGATCTAATTGAGATTGAGTCCCTATTGGGGGAAATCCAGGTCACTGCTATCACTAGGTCCCAGACAAATGCTCACAACGACCTTTCAATTGCACAATGGAGCAAGGAGACCCCTGATGCTGATTTGATTACCGCTCAGAAGGGGGATCCAATAATTGGTAAATTTTACCAGCACCTTGAGGACCCTGAGAACTTTCCCCTGACGGATACCGATTACACTGGGAAAGAGGACCTAAGAGTGTTGATGAAATGTCCAAAAATGTTCAGAATCCAAGACGGTTTGCTGGTAAGGAAATCCAAAGCTGGCCACGATCAGTGGGTGGTTCCTACCTCATTCCGAAGCCTGATGTTAATTCACGCCCATTATGCGGCCACTGCCGGTCATAGGGGGTTTCACACAACATTGGAAATCTTAAGAGAGGTTGCATACTGGCCACACATGGGGCAGGACCTCGACCAATACTTGAAGGGGTGTCTTGTGTGTGCACAATTTCAGCCATCATCCCTCACGCACCGGGCGCCTCTCCAAAAGAGGGGGATGACACTGCCATGGTCAGATTTACAAATCGACTTTGTAGGCCCTGTGATTCGCTCGGCTAGGGGGAATAAGTACATGTTGACTGTGACATGCTTGTTTACCAAGTGGGTGGAATGTCTCCCAGCCCCAAATTGCAAGGCGGAAACTGCAGCTGCCTTGATGATTAACCACATCTTTTCCCGTTTTGGTCTACCTCAAAGGATTGAGTCAGACAGAGGTAGCCACTTCACCAGTGAAGTAATGACAAAGATGTGGGAGATATTGGGGGTCAAGAGAAAGCTGCATATTGCTTATAGACCAGCTTCCTCCGGGGCAGTAGAGAGATATAACCGGACAATTGTGAGCATATTAAAGAAGTCTGTGGCAGATTCTGGGCCAAGTTGGGATATCCGATTACCTCTGGTCCTAATGGCCATCAGATCTACCCCTTCATCTGCAACCAAAATGTCACCATTTGAGTTGATGACTGGGCGCAAGATGGTGCTTCCTCAGCATTTGCTCTACAGGACCCAAGAGCAGACACTGATAAATGCCTCCACTACTCATGAGTATGTGGAGAATTTAAGGAAACACCTCCAACATGCTTTTGCTTACGCTCAGCGGAATCTAGAAAGATCGGCTGATAGCATGAAGACCCATTATGACCTGAAAACTTCCAGGAAGGAATATCAGGTGGGAGACCGGGTCTATCTATACAACTTCCAAAGGAACCAGGCCAAGCAGCGCAAATTTTTGCCTACATGGAAAGGACCCTTTGAGATCATCGACAAGATCTCACCTGTGGCCTACAAAATCCACATCCCCAAAGGCGGTTCGGCAGAGGGGGAAGACAAGTGGGTCCACATAAACCAGTTGAAATGTTGCCATCCCAGGCACACTCTGCAACAACTGGAGGAATCCTCTGGAATCCTAGCGGGTACTGTCTCAGACTAATTCAGTTCCAACCATAAAACATACCACATCTAGTCTCTAAAATATTGTGATTTGCATGAAACTGTCTCTTAGTTATACTGTTTTTATTTTTTCAAAATAAGAATGTAATGTTTCGTGATGATGAAATGCATATGCTGCCCCACTATCTCAACAGTGGTGGAAAAACGTCTATGAATAGGTATTGCCGCTCTTCCTTTGTCGTCCTAGGAGAAAGAAAACCTTGAGACGGGCCAAGGAGGACGATCCGGAGACCAGGAGCTGAGACGCAACGGGCTCGGGGTACCGCCCAATATTCCCATCAGGACCGGCGAGGAGAACCGATCGATCCGACCGGATGGAGGAAAAGATGCTGAACTGTGCCATCTATTGGAAGAAGATGAGGAAACATCCCAGGTCTTGCGAGTCCCATTCGTGAAATAGAATGGCCATCGCAAGAGGGGGGGCTTGTGGGATGTATTTACCCATGCATCCGAGCCCTACCTCAAAACTGTGCAGTACTGACATGGAAAACCTCATGATGGCCAGAGCTTCCCAGAAAATGCACAGGGAAATGCATGAAGAATAGGCTGCCACTCATTTTTGCCGATGTTATGGGCACAGAAGGACACTGCCTAAAACCACCATTGGACTACCCACACAGTAGTCTGAAACCATTGGGAGTGGCAATGCTGATTGCCAAAAGCAAACCCATAACTGTTGGGAATTCATTTCTTAAATCCCAAAAATGGGTGCAGTACGAGTACTCACCACTATCCAAAAGCCGGCAGTTTAAAACCACCCTGTGTTTCTCTGAAGGCAAGCCAAAGTGCCTATTTCAAACATTGCAATATGTGCAAAATATTCACTGAACACCAGCAGACATTTGGTAGAATGGAGTTTTGTGTGCCTACAAAATCTGGGAAATGAAGAGCCCAGAACAATGCTTATAACAAAACTGGCTGAGCTATGGAGTCAGCAGTTTAAGTTGCACTGGATTTAAAGACACTAAAATCTAAATGTTTAAATTGACTGAGTGACCTACTTTTGAGTGTCACATAGGTTGCAATTGTTTAAATGTCATAGTTTTAAACTTAGAATCAGCCTTCTAGCTGCATATGTAAAAATGTTTAGTTTTATTTGAATGCAGGAACTGGGGAACAAAAAGTGACATTTTATCTGAAACCTGGCTTAAGGGACTGAATTCTGCCTGGCAACTACCCCCATCAGGAGTGAAACTTGAGTCACAGCTGTGTTCCCAGGCCTAGCTGCCCTTTTGCTGCTCACACTAAGGATATGCCATCTATCTGATAATTGAATTACCTGTGCTCTGCAGGAAAGTGAACAAAGCCCTGTCCTGGCTCAGGCAAAGGTTTTATTGGCAGGAGTCGTAAATGGTCGTAAAAAGTGGCTTCCTCCTGAGGAAAGGGGAGGGGCACTGCCTGTGAGAGCAAGCTGGCTTGGCAGAACTGGAAAAACCAGAAATTCAACCTTGTGCTGAGGGTAAACCACACCCCTTTGGAGCCAGAACATAACTTTAAAAAAGATGAATAACTCATAGAGCGGACATGTGAAAATTTTTATAAATGATACCATAATTCTTGTGATTTTTCTGCCCACAGTTTAAGAGGTTTTTAGAACCGGTGGTATGTTCAGGGGGGTGTCAGCGGAAAAGTGGGGATAACTCTAAATGTATGCATGTTAAAAATCTGAAACTTCCTCAGTTAATGTCCATACTCCCTGCACACATGTATGTAAAGTTGGGTCAATGTCAGAAATTGCAAAATCAGTTAAAAAGTGAAATATGTGCCATTTCTGAATGCAAGCTCCCAGGAAGAGCAGAGTTTGAACAGGGTATACCTCCTGTAATGCATGATGGGTGCATATGATTGTAAAACAATATGTACCTCTGCAAATATGTATTTGTTTCAAATCTAGATTTGTGTGTAAGTTGACAGGAGGAGTGGACTTTCTGCAGGCTGTAAAATGACATCACTCTGACCCAACCTAGCTCCCCCAATCAAATGATAAATGGAAGTTTGACCAATTAGAAGCTGAGAGAGAGGTAGGGTCAGGGATGCTAGAACACACCTACATTCTAAACACATAAAAGCAGACAGACAGGACAGATAGTGACTTTCAAATTCCATTTGCAGCTGGAAGCTCTGCCGGAAAAATCCATACTTTACCTCCATCAAACCTCCAGAGAGCCAAACTAGAGACTTCAATCTATCCAGAACTAGAGACCCAGACCAGAGAACCAGAGAGAGCTGACCCAGATCACTGTGAAGTGCAGAGACCAGAGGCGAGTTTAAAACCTGACCAGATCCATGGCGAGGCCCATTTCACTCAAGAATATAGTGTGAGTACCTAGAAAACTGTGCAGAACCAATCTCCTAGTTAAAATAATATAATTCAATCCTATTTTAATCTAAGTAGAACTGTCTCCTAACTGTCACCTGTCATTTGTAAAGCTGTCACTTGTCATTTTCTAGTTGCAAGCTGCACTTGTCTTTTGGAACTTTAAAATTTCAAATCTGAAAAACGACCTTTATTTAATCGCTCATATCTCCGCAACCGTTTGTGCTAGAGACTTGCAGTAACTTTCATTTTGAAGCTGAGATAGTCCTTGTGGTTCCTCTGTAATAGCGCTCGACGCATCCGCGAATTTTACCGCGATTTGCAAATTTCTCCTCGTGTAAAAACAGCTGCTGCTTGCCTTCCATTTGCCAGAAATTCGTTTAACCTGCTAACTATCCCTGCATCATTGCAAGAGGGAGCCTGGACTAATATTAACTAGATACCACTCACCCTGAACCTCTGAAAAGGGAATTAAAAGCATTTTAGCATATTTTTTAATTCATTGCCAGCACATATCAAAGCAATTTGGGCCTGTGTTTTCAAACTTCTGTAGTCTAAGCTTGCTGGGGTGAACTGAATCACATTTGATTGCATTTCTGAGAACTGTGTGTTTTCCTTCCATTTCCTTGCCTTGCATCAAGGGGGGGAGGGGATTGCCAGAGAAAATTGATTACATTGTTTGGTTGAAATCATATTGAGTATTTTCTATACTGCATTTCATTCATTCAACCTTGCATTTCCTTGAACCCTATAAAGCATTCTCTACCACATTATACTTCTGTACCTATTTACCACTGTGCTACCTTATCCATTTCATGTCAACTCCTTATTGATTATAGAGAAGCGTGTTAGTGCCAGATTCTCCGTTGTTAATCTTTATCATATCAGATTAGGTGTGCTAGTCAATTATTAATTTATTATAAAGTGTGATATATATATATATTTTAATTTATCAAATAAACCTTTTAAACCTGCAAAACAGAACTACTTCTTGGCTCAGTGGGGTCAGGGGGATTCCAAGAGAGGGGTGTTATATAGGGGTAGTCATCCAGAACGCATGAACTGGACCTAAAGATATATCAATAAGGGTTTTCATTCAGTATTATAGACTAGGCGTTGACTTAGCTGTAGTGTTGAATTGAATCCTCTTACAATATATACTTATCCAGTTAAATTCACCAGCCTCCACTGGCATTCTTGTGTATTTGAATCATAAATTATCCACTTTTACAGTTTTAACATGTAAAAATGGTCCTCCTTTTCAGTTTTAATCTATCATGAATTCATGCTTCTGATTTTGTGTGACTAGATGTAGTTTAGCTTGTGCGCTTTATCCACAATATGTGTCATGAATGACTCCTTGTGAAGAATTTGTGTCCATAAATGTGATGTTTTGTCCTGAATATCCATCAGTGCCAGGTGAGACCCTAGATAAGGTGTTCTTTTTGGCTTACTGCACAAAAACCCAGACTCATTTAAAAGTGGAAAAGGTCGCTTTAATGTGACAGGCTCACCTGTGACAGGCTTACAATTAATGCTCACCTGGCTCCATGGCCTTGCAGACTAACGAAATATTTAAACCACCAATTAACTAATTACACATTTTCATTTCCCCCAACAATTAAATAATTAAATAAAGCCATTTCCTCCCTAAATGTCCCTTGGACCCTACCATCTCCTTACCCCTTTCCCAGGTGTCCTGCTTTCTCCATGGGGCCATGCCCCTCCAGGCTCAATACCTGTTCCCCCGGGGTGGCCCGCTTGTGCAAACAGCACCACCCCCTCCTTTCCCGTGTCATTCCCCCATTGTGCTTCCCTCCCCCCACATCAAAAGAGGCCATGCCCCCGGCACCAGAAAAACCCTCCCCCGAGGTGTTCTTTCTGCCCCACCCCCCCAACCACTTTCGTTTATTTCCAACTCTTCACCCAATCTCCCAGCCAACAGCACAAGTCCGCCAAATAGTGATTGTTCCCATAAACTGACAAATGCACCCCATCCTCCATAAAAATCATAAAGCCCTCATACACTATTTCCTTATGATCCATCACCTGTACTGCCACGAGGCACAAAACTTCACCATCTCTCTGTTGATCCTCTTTCGAGCCCGCTCTATAGCACCCTCGCTCCTTGCTTCCCTCCATACTCTACGCGGCAACAACTTAGTCCACAACACCTCCGCTTGCGGCCACATTTCCCGCAACTAGACCAAATCCCTTTTCATTTTCCTTAGTAGGGCCACCCCAGTATCCCTCACCCAGTCATTCTCCCCAGAGTGAATGATCAACACCTCCGGCGCCCCGTAGCGCTCCCGCAACCCTGCCAACATAGGCAGCAACTGGTCCCAGCGCAGGCCCCCTAACCCGTGCCATCTTACCACCACATCCTTATAGCTACACCCCAGTTGCCTGCCCAGAACCCTTTTCTCCGCTTCTTTCCCAGCCCATTTAACAATTGAATGGCCGACAATCCACACTTGCACCAACTCCCCCTCCTTTCGCACAGCATCTGAAAAAGAAATTACAAAATTACCACCACAATACAATACCCCAACCCCACGTTGTTGTCAGCCCTGCTCAAACCCCCCATCCTTCAACAATTTCCCTTATGAAAATCCCTGACGTACCCCTTGTATCTCACAGACTTCCACCGCCCAAAACTCTTCACCTTATCCTCCGTGAAACCCAACCTCTTTCCCTCGATGCTGCGCCCATCCTGAATGAATGCGTACCAAAATCCTCGCCCTTTTCTCCCAACACCCGCAGAGCCTTCCGCAGTACTCCCAAAACTTGTGCCGCTGCAACCACTGACCCATCCTCATGCTTGAACACCAAGCCTGTCTCCACCCCACACCTCTCCTTCCACAACCTGCCTGCCAGCACCGGGCATAAATCCTTACTCCTCCACCACAACAAAACCCAGGAACCCTTTCCCTTCTGGTCCATTTTAGACTTATTGATCCTTATGTCCAAACCCACTTCTGTAATGTGCACATCCTCCCATTGCAGACCCTCAGATCCCCCTTTTCCCCCTACCAACTCCGAAACCCAAAAGGCCCCGAAAAATAACATAACCAATTGAAACATGTTGCAAACAGCTCCCTTTCCCATACCGACCAGCAAATTCCCCCTACCACCTTAACCAACCTCTGCAGCAATTCCGCCGATATCGGCCTCCTCCTATCCTTGTCCCTCTTACTTTCCCTTGTCCATCCTTCCAGCATCCTACTCGCCATTTCCCCCCCATTCGGCTGAAAACCCCAAAACCACTTCCCGTAAAATGCAATTCCTGCTAACTTCCCTGCTATAGTCGCTCTTGACCAGCCCCTGTCCATACACCTCAGGAGGAAATTCACGACATAGTCCCTCCTCCTCTCTTCTGCATCCCATCTGCCCTTCCAACTACGCGCTCCCCCCCCAATAAAATCCTCCCATGCCCTCCTGTATGCTTCCTTAGACGCCCCGGCCAATGAACCCTCCACCAAAGCCAGCGCTCTCATCTTCCTATCTTCCACAGCTCTTCGGGAATCTGCTGCCCCTCCTGATCCGCCTCTGGAGCCAATCCATGGAATCTCTGCCATTGAAAACGAGATAATGCATCAGCGATGCCATTATCCTTCCCCGGCACATGTGTTGCCTTAAACACCACATTCAGTTCCATGCATCTCAGCACAAACTCCCTCATGATTCTTGCCACCCTCTGATCCTTTGCTGACTGCCTGTTTACCACGTGGACCACACATTCATTGTCCACATTGAAATTCACTTTCCTATCCCGCAACTCCTTTCCCCACAGCTCCAATGCCACCAGTAGTGGGAAAAACTCCAGGAATGATATACTCCTTCCCTCCTTCAACCACAGTTCAGGCCATTTCTCCGCACACCATTTCCCCCCCCAAAACACTCCGAAACCCCCCGCTCCTGCTGCGTCCGAAAATATCTGTACCTCCCATGTCACTGGGTCCCCTTGCAAGCACATTGACACCGCATTAAACTTCTCCAAAAAACGCAGCCAAATTCTGCAGTCCTCCCGCACTGACCCCGATACTCTTATCCGGTGATGTGGTCACTTTGCTCCCGCCATGGCCCTAGCCATGTTCCTACAAAACGTCCTATCTGGGGCTACCACCTTACATGCAAAATTCAGATGCCCTACCAATCTCTGCATGTCTACCAGCGTCATTTTCCTGGCCACCACTGCCTTTTCCAGCAGCACCACCAGTTTGCTCACCTTGTCGTGCGGCAAGCGTGAGGTCATAGCCACTGAGTCCAATTCAATTCCCAAAAATGTCAATACCACTGCAGGTCCTTCTGTTTTGTCTTCCGCTAACGGCACACCCAACTCCTCCATCAGCTCCTGGAACAACTTTAGCATCCCTCTGCACTCACCCTCTCTATCTGCCCCACTAATGAACAGAAAATCGTCCAGATAGTGTAGCACACTCTCCCGACCCGAGTTAAATGAAAAGACCCACTGTAGGAATGAGCTGAATCGCTCAAAGAGCGCACAGGAAATTGCACACCCCATTGGCAAGGATTTGTCTATGTATATGCGATCCTCAAACTGCAAACCTAGCAACCAAAAATCCTCCGGGTGCACCGGCAGTAACCTGAAGGCCGCTTTGATGTCACACTTGGCCATGAAGGCCCCCCGCCCTTCTTTCCTCACCAGCTCCCCTGCCTGGTCAACACTTGCATATGCAACCCCACAATCTTCGGGGCAATGAAATAATTCACCGACATGCCCTCCGGCCAAGACAAATGGTGTATTAACCGAAACTCCCCCAGAGCTTTCTTGGGCACCACCCCCAATGGGGATATTACTAGGCCACCCGGCAGGTCATCAAATGGTCCCACGATCCTTCCCGCCGCTATTTCTGTGCTCAATTTTGTCCTACCACTTCCACATTTTCTTTGGCTGACTTCAGGTTTTCAGCCCACCGGCGCACCCTTGGGCCCTGATACCCCAACCTGAAACCTTGACTGAACCCCTCACTCAAAATCCTCGCCCCATCCCTGTCCGGATAAAACTGCAACCATTTTTGCAGAACCCCCACCTTAATTGGCGTAAAAGCCTTTCCCCACAACCCCTCTGCCCGAACCTCTCCCCCTCTCCCTGTCTCCCTGTTGGAAGCACTGCGTAAGCGGGTGTTTTCCACCACACTTGCTACACTCATGCCTAAACCTACACAGGGTCCTAGTGCAGCCGTCCTTGTTGAAAGCCCAACATGCAGCTGAGGACTGCCCTCTGCCCCCTCCTCCCGCCCCTTCATGGGCGGGGCGACCAAGAAAGGGCCGGAAGGGCACCGGCAGCCCGCTTGCTGTGTGCAATGTCGGGGCAGGCCTCGTTGGAGCCATCCATTGCAGCCCAAGATCCATGTCTATCTCCCCCCAGACCGCTTGACTGTCCTCCGCCATTCTCGCTCTGAATTCCTCGTCATACCTCACCCATGCAAAACCCCCAAAACTCGTGAAAGCCTTCCTAATTACGTCCATATATCTTAGTAGGGCCACACAACGCTCAGGAAATCTTTCACAATAAACACTGGCATAAATGATAAATGCCGACGTCCAATTCTCAATGGTCACCGGTACTCTTGGACGCGCAGCCAGTTCCCTCTCCTCTTCTTTAGACCCCTCCTTAGCTCTCACTTCCCTATGGAGCAATTTAAAAACGTCTACAAATTCCCCCGCCTGAATCTTCTCCCTGGTCGCCGCCATCAAATGCGCCCCCAACGGTTTTGTTATCCCCATGTATGGCAATTTTTTCTCCTTTCCTTTCACTTCAACCTCCTTTTCTTTTCCCCCTTGCACCTCGAGCACCAATGGCTCCACCACCTTGTCCGTCTGAATCTCCACTGAGCAAATGCTCTTCTCAATCCCCAAGGCTCCAATGGCCTGTACACCAACTTCTTTCCTCAGCCCTTGCAAACCCGACCCTTCGTTTCCCGTCCCTCCCCCTGGGACCCTCTCTGCCATGCAGATGACCATTCCCTTTCCCGCTCACCTCTTTCTGCACCCGTCGTCTGCTGCCTTGCGTCCAGACCAATGCTCCTCACCTCCTTCCTTATCGGGCTCCTACTGCGGGGACAAAACATATCAGCAGACTCACCCAGCCAACCTTTCCCCCTCCCGCTTGCTCCCCGACACCCCTGCACCTGTCTTTCCATATCCCAAGCCCAACTTCTTCTCTCCCCCCCTTTCCCCCGCCGACCTATAACCATCCACCTCCCACTGCCCCACATAATCCTCCAAACCCATTTCATCACCCATCAAATACCATTGTGCCTGCGAGTTCGTGCCCCAGTCGAGTTGCTCATCCTCTTGCGAGCCCGGGGTGTCCACCCCGCCACTCCTCTGACGTCTTCTCGGCGGGGCCGTGCAAACCCCTTCCTGGTCCTCTTCTCTCGGGCGAGGCGCTCCGACCTCCACCCTTGGGTCCTCATTGCTAGGGGCCGTGCTGCACCCTCTAGGCTCTCCGTACGCTGACCGAGCAGAGGCCGCTCTCAAGCCCTCTACTTCCATTTGACCAGCAGGGGCTGCGCAGCGCCCTCTGCCCTCACTCACCCTACCCGGGGGGGCCATTCCGCACCCCGCCCTCTCCACCTCGATTGATGGGGACCTCACTCTCCTTCTCCCACCCGCACTCTTCCGTAGGTATTTCCCCCCTTTTCCCCGCTGCCCTTGCACCCCCTTCTGCACCTCCTCCCTAACCCCACTGTGGTTCCTTTGAGCCACCTCCCTTTGCTCACTCGCTGCTCCCTTAGTGCTGTCCCTCATTCCGTCCCCACGTGGCTGCCCACCCGAAATCCTTTCCTCCCCGGTCGCCCTCCTGTCTATCTCCCTCCTCATCTTCCTGCCCCTGGATTCCCAAACCTCCCCTCTCCCTGCTGCGGGGGCGCAAGC